>NC_060167.1:25724837-25801269 GCF_021292245.1 Micropterus dolomieu
TTGTGGGCTTCCTAATAACACCAGTGGTGTGTGTGTGTGTGTGTGTGTGTGTGTGTGTGTGTGTGTGTGTGTGTGTGTGTGTGTGTGTGTGTGTGTGTGAGAGAGAGAGTGAGTGAGGTAGAGAGCAAAACAGTGAGGGAGAGCCAGAGGATGTGAGGAGGGAAAAGAGAATCTGTGATTACACACAAAACTTGGGACAAGATTTGTTTCTGCACAGAGTGAGCAAAATACAGAAGGGTACGCTTGAAACGTGTCAAAGATGGCAACATGCTCCTCTTCTGTGCCTGCACGTACGCTGATGTCCCAGCATGAAAACACACACACACACACACACACACACACACACACAAAAATACACACGTCAAATCAAAAATGAAACACTAAACCATACTTTGTGGGGCTTTTTTTATAAACAGTGCATAAAAATGCCAACCAAAATCAAAAACTGTCAATCATCAGCCAGTGAAAACAGATTGCATGCATGTCTGCCAAGTCTCAAGAAACACAAAAGAGAGCCGACTTGCACAAAATAAGCTCAAAACAATTGTCATCAGCTGCCTGGAACACCAACTACACAGCAGCCTGCAACTCAAAAATAAACCACAGCACAACGTCCTGAGATGTCATCACCACCACATGCAGCATTCATTGCAGATTCGGCACCTCCACAGCCAATCGCCTTTTAGGGCCCAGGGAAAAGGGTATGTGGTACATGTGGGAGATGTAACAAGTCAGATTATCAGCTTCTGCAGAGCTGCAAAATCCTGACTGTGATGGCAGGTGTACAGAGTCAACGCAGCATTACATAAAATCTGCCCCTCCCTCTTTTTGGTCCAATTCCATTTTGGACTGATGATAGAACGGAGGGTATTTCTTTGATAAAAAGACGAAGAAACTATGTGTGTAGCCCTCCTATTAATATGATTTTTTTTTATAAGTGAAGAAGAGAAGGGAAAGAACATTTATTTTTTAAATGGTGAAGAAGAATTTGAGGTGCAGTTTCATTTAAATGAATCTTATCACTCTGAATGCTGTTCACCTTATCATGTTGTCTGAGGAAGGGTCTTGTGCTCCATCCTCATTGGTTAATCACATCATTGTCCTGGTGTTAAGCATATTTAACTTAACTGGAACTTCTATACTTACAACCTCTCAACCAAGCTACTTTGTTTACCTGCCGGGAAATCATCATGTTTCATTATTTTAAATACTTTCTTTTCTCTTTTGTTTTTCTCTATAAGGACATATACTGCCAATGCTATAATAATGCTTAATGCAGCACTCCATTTCTCACAGCACTGTGCTGGTCCAAATGACAGAAAGTGTTCCCATTCTATCAGCATCTGTGGAAGATCTCATAGTGTGATGTGTTGTGCATGTAAGGTGCTAATGGATGTTGCAGGGCCATGAGACCAGCAGACTAATGAAAACATGGAGGGTGATCAGCGTGAGCTCTCTGCAGTACACATAAAAACAGAAGAGCTTGGCGAGAGGTGCATCAATGTGTGTGTGTGTGTGTGATAAAGACACAGAAATACAATGTCTGATCAAAAAGAGTGTTTTTTAAAATAATTTTTATATAAATGCATTCTGTTTGTCTTAAAGGAATAGTTTGGCATTTTGAGAAATATACTGTACTTGTTTGGTTTCTTGCTGGACGTCAGATGAGAAGATGCACTCCTTGTTTCATGTCTGTACACTAAATTTGAAGATACAGCCAGTGAGCAGCCAATTATCTTAGCTTAGCTTACGGACTAGAAGCAGGGCGAAATAGCTAGCCTGGCTCTGCCCAAATGTAACAAAATCTGGCACCTAGCACCTCTAAAACTCACTAACTGACTCATTAAAATTTTGTATTGTGATTAATCCGTACAAAATATTTAGTATAAAAACTAGCGCCTCTGCTGGTTGCCTGGCAAACTAACAGTGATGACAAGGAGCCACTGCACCTAGTCAAGAAATAACCCACAAAATAACCATCCACGGATCCTACGGATTTAACAAACAGGATATAACATGTTCAGAGGTATTAGATGCTGTGAAATATTACATTAGAAGCGCTATTTTCAGAAAGAGCCAAGATAGCTCTTCCCCCCCGTTTCCACTCTTTGTGCTAAGCTAAGCTAAATGGCTGCTGGCTCCAGCTTCACATTTAACAGACAGATGACATGGGAGTGACATCAATCTTCTCATCTAACACTTGACAAGAAAGCTTGTATAAATTGTATTTGCACCTTCATTCATTTCCTATTGCAGCCTATAGAAAAGTGGTAAGGTTCATTCAGGTCTCGTGTGCGAGCAACACCACGGAGAAACACAACATCACACAGGTGGGAAAGGCCAACGGGTCCAGAAAGCCGCATGTGGTTAAAACATGCACCACAACGACCTCATCCGCAGAGGAGCGGAAAAGGAGGTGGAGAAGAGGCCAAATGAGGCACTGACTATTGGTGGAGACAAGATGACACCAGGTGAGTTAACAGGCAAATGGGAAAACAGAGAGTGACAAACACAGTTCCTCTACCTGAGCACCTCGGAGAGCGAGGAGTCGCTGTCATCCGACCTGGAGGCAGAAGAGGAGCAGGAGAGGGGAGGGCGGGGCAGGAAGAGGAAAGGGTTAACCACGCTAAGGAAAGACAGAAGGGTTACTGGCAAAGGGTTAAAGGGAGGAGTGACTAGAGGAAGCGTTTTAGATATAAAGCAGTGAGCAAACTGTCAGGAAAGCGCAGTCAAACAATAACGCTTATCCAGTGATTATCAGGCACTTTGCCATGAAATGTGCTTCTTCCCAAAGATAACCAGTGAACAGGCTGTATTCGTTGACCACTGTCGTGTTTACTGTAGTACACCCACATTAAGCAATGGCTGGTTTGGTACACATGTTTCTAGCGGTGTTAGGGCAGACATTAAAGGTTAAAGGTTTAAAGGAGTAGTTTGACATTTTTGGAAATACGCATATTCATTTTCTTCTTCAAGAGTTAGATGTGAAGACCACTCTTATGTCTGTACATTTAATATAAGGTAACAGCCAGCAGCTTAGCTAAGCACGAGTAGTGGAAACAGGGGAAACAGCTAGCCTAGCTTTGCCCGGAAGTAACAAAATTCACATACCTAAGCTCACTAATAAACTAATAAATAAGGTTATATCTAATTATAATTTTTTTTTTTTTTTTTAGATTTGTAGAGATTAGCCTATATTTTGTGGTTTTACATGGGGTTATGTGCTAGGCTAAAACCACAACTTGTAATTTTTACTCTTTTTTTGCAGATTAAACAAAGAGATGTATGTTCATCTGGGAGATTTGCCAGGCTGCCAGGAAGATTTTGTTACCTTCGGACAAAGCTGGGTTAGCTGTTTCCCCGTCTCCAGTATTCATGCTAAGCTAAGTTAGCCGGCTGCTGGCTGTAGCTTCATATTTAGTGCGCAGACATGAGATTGGTATCAAACTTCTCATGAAAAATGGTGAATAAGCATATTTCCAAGAATGTCAAACTATTCATCTGAACAAAGAAAAAAAAAAAGGTACTGAAAGAAAAAGGGAAGCAGTCAAAGAGGAAACACTGATGCCAAGATAGTCATACATAAAGATCAAAGACCTGCACATTAAAATTTCTACACTTTTGTAGACTTTATCCTTAATGTATGATTCCCCTGATGCCAGTGTCCACTCCCAAGTCTTTCCAGCCATATTCAGGGAATTAGTGCAGAAAAGAACATAAGGGACAACGATCAGGGTTAACAGAAGGGAAAATCCATAATCGAGGATAAGGTTGTCAAACAAACTCACAGGTGAGCCTGCTCAAAGCTGTCAAAGGAAAAAAAACACACTAATACAGTACCTCCACAACAGCTCTTAGGGAAAGGCTGGTATGTGTGTAACAGTGCAATAAAATTGTTATTATATTGTAAATATTTCATAGCCTCAGGTTTGTCACCATGAGAGCCTGTGCTTTACACTCTGAGCATGAAATAATAAAACAAAATAGTACTGTACATGTCTGGAGGGAGCAACAGTGTTAAATGGTGATAGAAGTTCCTCCATTTCTTGGTATTTACTGTTGGCGACAGTGGCTATTAGCATATTAATATCCGCTTTTCTTTCAGACTCTCATGACAAAATCCTTTTTATATTCATTGGTTTTCGAGGATGCTAATGTAGCTATTGTGGAGATTAAAAAATAGATCTGGGATTCAAAGCCTCTTTATCCAACAGAATACAAGAAAACTTCTCATGCGTTTTTGGAAATCTACGTCAAATGCTTGATCCCAGTTCTCATACGCAAAAGATATATTCAAATATGAATCAGTCAAAAACAAAAGCAGAATGTATCCATACATTCTTATTCATGTCTTCTTGCCTTTTAATTGGTTTTGTGAACTTAAAGCTTCTCCTTCGACACCCAACTACACAGAATTCATACAGTTGATTTTTAATAAAGTAGCTTCATTTAGCTTTGGATGTATGCTCGTGATGATGAATTAAGTGTTAGAGTTAGGTCAGTGGCAGTAATGTTAGGACAATGAAACCAAACAAAACCAAAACGATGGTTTAAATGATGAATCTCTGGTAAAATATCGCTCACTCCAGTCAACAAAACATTTACGCCACCCACACCTCACTTAAAACAAGAGTGCAAATGACAAAATTATGTTAATACCTTCCATCAATTTGCAACAATGTAAAAACCTCACACCATTTCACAATCCCCCCATCATGCTCTCTGAAAAGGCTTGTCCTGTGGGAACTACATGGTAGACCCACTAAACATAAATATCCTCACACTGTCACCAGAGTCAATTCAAAATGGCTACCAATGACAACAGCTGCATGGAAAGATGACAAGACTCATTTACCTACCCCAGCTCCAGATAATGAGGACCCACAGGCTCCTACACACATACCACACGTGCAAAAATTCACACATATAGCACACACACAAACAACTCATTTCCCACAGCATCCTCGTTAACAATTAGGGGTCAATAAAGCTGAGAAATGTTGCGGATTAATAAAGATTACAAAACAAGCAACTTTAGAGCCAAATGCTGATTGAAATTAACTGCTGACATTTGTCAAAGTGGAAAGCTGGAATTGATTGTTCGCAGGAAGGGACAGGGCCGGCTTCTCATTCCAGTCTTGGCACCTTCGCTGGCTGACATTAACATGCATCTCATATCCACATTATGTCTCCATCTGATGTAGCCAGACTACACACGTACACCCTGAGAGGTGTTCAGAATATCTGTTTTGTGTATGTAAATAGGATTGGAAAAAACAACATTTAAAAACAGGCCAATTTCACGCCACAATTAACTACAGCCTCAAAAATCACCATGCATTTCAATCCAATTCTTTCTGACACTGTGTCAAAAATGAGATAAGATTTATTGCAGGGCTGTTTTTTTATTGGATTAGATTAGATTGTACAAGATGGTTTTTCTTTCCCTAGCCCAAATGCAAATCATGTATATCATTGTCATGCACATCACATCGTCTCAACACAGACATATCATACCACATCCACCCCCTAACAACAACTGCCCTGACAATTTGTTTCTACAGAGGATGTTACTATCTGATAAGGGTGCTCCGATCGATCGGTCACCGATCATAATCGGCCGATAATGGCTTTAACTAGTTCGATCATGGTCGCTAAAAAGGCCGATAAGAAAAGCCGATCAGATGATGCAATACTCGCCAGACAAATTTTCAACGGCAGCTAAAATGTTTCACTACGCTTTGTGAGCGGTTTTCAAAGCTAGCTAGCACCAAAGTCCTTCTCAGACAAGAAGGGATTAATGCGCCCACACAATCATTTACAATTACAGTTGAGCAGAATTCAGACAAGTGGAGCAACACGCAGGAGCGATCATGTGAAACTGTCGCAGCTGTGCTCATCTCACTCACACGCCACCCGCAACCGGAGTTTAACAGACACAGCGCATCAGGCAGAGAGAGAGACTGATCCTTCAGTGAGTTTCCTGATGCAAAGAGCAGCGCCACTCAATTAGCTGACTGTCTCTCTCTCTCTCTCTGTTTTCGTTACAAAAACAGAGACCTTTTGCTACTTTTCCGCCTCCCGTCCAGATTAAAGCGGTGAATCAGAAGATGTTTGTTTGAAAACGCTGCTGACCCGATGGACAAAACAGAGGACTTTATAAAACGATGACACACACTCACATTTGGCTTTGTGAGTCGGTCTTATCAGTCATGCAAAGCAAAAACACGATGCTACTTACAGAGTTTTAGTTTTGGTATTTTTATAAGTACTGTGTAAATAACACTTAACAGTTAGCCTAGCCTACTGTGCATGTCGCTGTATTTGGCCACTATGGCCACTAAATGTGTGTTTTCAGTCATTCTAATATAGACAGAGATCAACTCTGATACGCAGCTGAAACGCTGCTGTGGACGGAGAAGATCGTTTTCGTTATAAAACTGTTTTAAAAACGTAGCAGTGTGGATAGAGCCTCACATTACCCCACTCCTCTCTCTACTCCTCTCATGTCAACCCTACCGTTCTCCCCGTAAATCTCCCGTATTTTTAACCTTTATAAAGTCAAATAAAAACCTTCTGGCCGTATTTAAAGTGTTTGCTATTCTCTCCTCTGGTAAAGTCGGTGGCAGCATCTACAATATGTAGACTGTGCTTCCTGCACAAGGATTAAAAATGGAAACAATCCACTGTAGCCTACTAATGGCAAACCATATGAAATTATAACGAAAATAGTAGCCTATGTAATATTAACAATTGACTGTATAATATGGAATTTACATTGTAGCCTATTTTTATTTAAATTTTCCTTATTTTCAAATCTCATTGGAGGCAGTTATGACTCCTCTCTGTGGCCCTTCTCCCTCTCTCTGCTCCTCTCTCTCTCCCTTAAAGCCCACAGAACCTGCCTGAGCTTTCCAGAACAAAAAGCAGCTACTTCAGAGTTTATCATCGACTCATTGATGCCTGTGCTCCTTTATCTCCTAAATCTTTTGGCTACAGCCTTTTTTGTAGCAGTTTTTATGGTTGTAGTAAATTTATAAAGATGCTGTTTGTTCTGTTTTTGTAGTTTATTCCACAGTAAAGCTATATTTTGTTAAGCTATAAGATGTTCACAGTAACCAGGCAAAGGCTGCTATGGTTCAAGTCTCTAACACAGATTGAGCAGAATTTGTTGCCCATGTTTCCTGGCAATAAAATAAACAGTTGTCATTTCATGATACCTTATCATCTGTTAACTTTAACACTTAATACATTGTTTTTAGGACCAATTAAATAAATATACAGTATACTGTATAATGCTACATGATAAATAAAAGGCTCCAAATAGACCCAGTCATCGGTATCGGCCGATGCTGCTTTCAGCAATTGGTGATCGGCCCAAAACATCCTGATCGGAGTACCTCTACTATCTGAGCTGCCGTTGATTTGTATTTGTTTCCTGGTAACTCCTATATATGGATTGGAAACGCACCTCAATTACACCTTGTTGTTAGTGCAGCTCTGAGTAACTTGTGTTTGTGGTTTGGATGATCAGATCTTCAACGCATCTTGAATGCTTGTATTTAACACCTGGATTCAGTGAATGTTTGTGCCATCTGTCCCCACAGGAACTCCATTAATGCCAGACAAAAAGTCTTTTTGTTAAAGAGTGGGATTCATCGGAAGAAAGTGCATGTGAATGAGCGAAAAACACTTTGCTCTCAAAAGGCCTGACCTTCAGCCTGTCTACAGGGTCAGTGAAGACATTACACAATGGAAGAGAAGAAAAGAAAAGAAAGGAATGGTTCTTTCAGTCGAAGTGAGACTGAACTGATCAGATGACAATGTGGGGACAGTGTGTGAATGCACAGTACCGTGTCCTTGTGCAAGAGTGTACTCACTTGTCCAGAGCAGACCCTTGGGTTTGGTTGCTGGTGAGCCTTGAGAACACGTTGCGGTCGTTCCTGGTCCTCAGAGGAGGGGAGGAGGGGGGAGTATAGCCATCAGTGGGCCTGATAAGGGGAGGGAGGGTGAGGAAGGTTAAGATTAGAAAGAGACAAGAATTAAGAGTTAAGAATGAAGGAGTATGAAAATATATGATCAATCTGCCTACAGAAAAAATTTTAACATTACAGTGCTTGTACCTGTACGCACGGTCGTAAGATTTCCTCCTTGTTATGGGGGAAGTGTCATAACCCCGAGACTGCCTGGGACTGAAACACACACACACACACACACACAAAAGCAAACTAAGCAAATCTACAAGGGAGTGCACAGGAGGATGATACACGTCTATGTAAACTGTTGGGACTCTACAAGCAGCAAGTCTAGCAATTTCTAACAGACTAAAGAAACTAGCAGGCTCCTTTCTTTAAATATAAAATTGCACACAACCCGGCTTCCCATCCCACAGGACTGATATAAATGTCACTGATTTCTCCTCCTGAAGCAGTTTTATATCCTAAAGAATGGCAGGCCTCGGGCAGGTTGCCAGAGTCTGTTAGTTTGAAAGTGTGCAGTAAAACTATAATCAGCACTTTTTTTGACAACTTTGTATATATTACCAGGAAATAAAATGTAAAAACATGTTCTTTTCCATCCTTGATGTATTTGGGATATTCTACTGGGTGTTTGCTTGTGGTTATGCAAGTATCCTCATGCTTCTATCCCACTTGTTTGTTTATCTCAGTTTTCTCATGTTTTATTTTTAAAAAGTCACACATTTTCCACTTCAACCCATGGCATCGGCATTCAATGACTCTGTTCTTCATCTTGCTCAAGGGCACTTCAGCAGAACAAATGTTTACCAACATGGGGGTTAGAGATGCAGGTTTCCTAACTGAAGAATACTCAGAATAACTAACAGTCCCA
Source organism: Micropterus dolomieu (assembly GCF_021292245.1). Lineage (NCBI taxonomy): Eukaryota > Metazoa > Chordata > Actinopteri > Centrarchiformes > Centrarchidae > Micropterus > Micropterus dolomieu. The sequence continues at coordinate 25,733,688 of NC_060167.1, forward strand.
CACAGCAGAACTGTGATGCCTAACCAGGGGTACTTCTGCCGGTCCCAGGAGGTACTTTTTGATTTGTAGACGACCTAAACTAATCATTTAGTCAAAAAAGTCTAAACAGTTAGCTAAAAGTAATGCATAAACACTCATGATTCACTTACAAGGTGTGTCCCCTGATAGGTAGGCTGATGGTGCGGGACGCCCGGTCCCTGTGGTAAGGGTCTCGTATGGCCAGGCTAAACCCCAGACTCGTTGTCCCCAGGCTCAGGCCGTCCTCCTGGATGTCCGTCAGCGAGGCCAAAGACTTTGTGATGTGCTGCGGTTTGCTGCCTGATGAGGGGTCCAGGATGGGACCCAGATACTCCGCCGACACCGCCTTTATCTGAGCTGACAGACGAGGCTCCACCTGGGGTGACAAATGTGCACCATTTGTGTTACAGAGGACCGCAGACGGGATAATGCAATGAGAAAGACGGAGGACAGAGGGATATGAAAAACTGAGACATAAAAAATAGATAGAGATTGAATTTAATTAAGGCACAAGAGGAAATTAAGATACAGCCTGAACACATTCAGCAGGGAAAAGGGCAAAGAGAATATAAAAAATAGTAAAACAAACGTGCTAGAAACAAGATGGAAGCCATTGTGGGCTTAAACAAAGGCTGACAGATGAAAACAACAACTACAAAACACAATAAAGGATAGACAACTCAGCAGGACTGGTGTCAAATCAAGGGCTTCCTCCTGGGAGTAGCAAACCAAGCTTTAGGAAGTCTTTGCTTATACTGCCACCTCATGGTTCCACACCAGAACAGCAGCTGATCTAACAGACAAACTGTGGCATGTGAGCAAGTGTGGAAACAATCGCTACAGCAAAAACATTAATGCCATCTGACAACACGCAGTGATTCATAAAGATCTGACAGCCGTGGACACTGCAAGACGAAGCACTAACTGACTTTTTGAGCACACTCTCCACACTAACAAAAATCTAGCCACTCTGTGAAAGAAATATGGAAGTAATGTTCCGATCTGGAGAGAAGAAAACTGGACAAAGGACACCTCTATTGTATAAACAGGAAGGGTGTGGATTGAAGCTGGTGTCTCTTTAAAACTGCAACATGTGTAACAGCGCTAAATAACAACTGTGCACTTCAACAACACAAATCAGCTTTACCTTTATCTTGAAATCATCTTGGCTGTTGGACTCTTTCATTTGAGATACACTGCAGAGAGGGAGAAAATGAGAGTTTGGTTAATATACATTTATACAGAGAGAGATGGAGTATATATGTTTCAGATGAAAGTTTTACAGGATGAACACTATTTTTTACAAAACAACACAAACTAGCATATTTTATTTAAATGTGTGGGATGTGCATCGAGAATGTTGTGTGGGCGAGCAGACTGCAGTCTCACCTGCTGTCGGAGGCTTGGCTGAACTCAGAGGGCTCCTCGTCTGTACTGGCGTAACCATTTTCTGGAAGCACACAAAACATCGTCAGAGCCCGGAATACCGCACATGCACTGCGACTCGGTATGTCTGTATCTGCCACAACCTACTCCACTACCATATTTTCCCAGTTAAATTTCTTTCACTGCATTTTCAGTTGTAACATATTCTCTAAGGCTGATTAAGGCTCATCACTTTTACCAAAACGTCGCTGAAAAGATAGCACGAGCAAAAGAGAGAATGCAAGTGGATGACTGAGAAAGACGTACTGCTTTGAAACTGGTGGTGGTGTGTTTAGAGGCTCTACGGTTCACTTGAAAGATTTCATCCCACAATTAAGCTAACACGTTCAGAGCAAAGTTTTGCGTGTAACATTATGCTAAATGTAAATGCACTGATGCAAGCTAAAACAAGAAATATGAGGGGGATGTGGGGCAAAGGAACATAATGCACTGTATAAAGTCTTACACATTGTCATACAGGCCTAAAGACAGACAAAACACAAGACTCACCCTGCTGTACATTGTGGATAAGAGCCTGCAGCTCAGGGATATATTCTGCCTTTTCTCGCAGGGCATCGAGGATCATGTGATTGTGGGATGAGCCAATCATATCCGTCTGTCTCAGCTGGCCCTCCAGCAGTCTGACCTGAGCCTCCTTCTGAGCAACCTGTAAACTCTGTGCGCACACACACACACACACACACACACACAAACAGTACTGTGTAACACTAAACGTTTAGACCAGGTAATATTTACACATCAGTAAATGAGGCCACCTAGAAAATATGTTGTTTTAATTTAATTAGGATGTTTGCTGAGCTCTTGTACAAAGAGACACCACTAGATGTCACTGCAACCTTTATTATAGGGGGCAGCATGGCTCAGGAGGTACAGCTGTCTTCTAGCTATGGGAGGGTTCCTGGTTCAATCACCGGCTCCTCCAGAAAGAGTGTTGAAGTGCAAATGAGCAAGACACTGAACCCCTAATTGCACCTGATGAGCAGGTTGGCACAGCAGCCTCTGCCATCAGTGTATGAATGGGTGTGAATGGGTGAGTGTTGTTGTGTGTTCTATTTTTAGTGTATTGTATTTAAACACTTATAATAGTTCCATTTATGCTTTTCCATATATGCTATACCTTTTTAGAGTTAATTCTATTTTCAATAAAAGCAATTATGTCATGTAGGAAAGCAGAAGATGCATTTGTAAGTGAATAATCTGGAAAATAAAGACTTGTGTACTCATTTCAGGTGGACGTAGCTCCAGTTACTCAGAGATACCAGAGCTTCATGATGATAAACATAAATCCACTCAGATCTCTGCTGAAATGCAGATGCAAAACAAACATTCCAAAGTGCCCAAAACTGATGTAGGCCTACATTAAATTTTTATCCTGTTGCCTTAACTTTGGATTTTTTCTTAGACAAAATAATTTATTCTTTGCTCTTTGTTTCTAATGCAGATAATTTCTACTCTGTATTACAGTATTAACTGCTGTTAAAAATAAATAAACAGTGTTTCTGATGCAGGACTTTTAATAATCTTTTTATGTGTTTATCTTAATAGACTACATGCTTTCAAAAAAAAGGAGCTTTACACACAACCTAATAATAATATTACTTCATTTATTATAGCACGCCAATTTAAGCATGCCGTTCTCAACTTCAATCATACACAATGTAATTTTCCAACAACAAAAATGTGGCTCGTAAAAATGCTGCGTGGTTAGTAACTTTGGAAATCCACTAGTCACATTGGCTAGTGAGCAAAAAAGTTAATGTCAAGCCCTGGTTATACACACCTCCAAGGGTGCACATTTAAATAGCTTCAACACTACTGATTTTACAAATGGCCCTGTATGATAACTCACTTTGTCTATGGAAGCCTTCAGGAAGTGGTCCAGCAGGTGGCGTGCTTCAGCCAGAGAGCAGGAGCTGATCACAACCGAGGTGTCCACTGAGTCCAGCTCATCCTGCAGGACAAACACAAAGGCATTACTAGAGGCCTCTTATCACTTTTTACAGCTGTACAGCAAGTATGTGTGTGTGTGTATGTGTCTGTGTGTGTCTGTGTGTGTTCATACCTTGGTCTCTTCTATCTGTACAATGGTGGCCTGGCAGTCAGAAAGGCTGTCATTGATATAGTCTATATTGGCATTCAGCACCTCTATCTCCTCATTAATTTCCTGAAGGAGGCGGTCCTCTGCTTCTGGTCCCTCCCCGTCCGCCATTAGAACCTCCCTCTTATGCGAGAGCGCTTCCTGCTGGCCCGTCAGCTCCTCTCGCTTCTGACTCATCAAAAACACACACAGCGCAAAAAAAGTCAGAGCTAAAAGTTTACAAAAAATCTCTTTCTGTCTTCAGAGTAAAATGTACATTTTACCCTTTTGTATGTTTCCTTTTTAATTCCCACTAATAATGCTGCTCATCTCACAGTGTGTATTGGCTTTGGTTTATTGTATCACAAAACATTAAAATTTTTCCATGTCCTCTCCAGTGCTACACTTCAGGTCGAGGCCATGTCCTGATGTAACAATAAAAACCTGAGGTGTGTAATCCCCGTAACGACACCTCAACCAGCACTATTTTCCACCTTTACCTAGAGTAAAAATTGAAGGCTTTTCCTACCTTGATAAGGCGATCCATGTCAGCTTCCACATTAGAGATGGTCATTCTCTGCATGACAATGTCCATAATGCGACGCTCCAGGGCTTGCCACTTCTGACGGGCAGACTTGGAGAAACTGCTGGCTCTGCCCGCCACTCCAATGTTGCCCAGGCCCGCTGGCTTACGCTGCAACTTCTTCCTACTGCTGGGAGGAGACAAAGAGAGAGGAAGGGATGGATATGAAAGATGTGACAGATGCAACCTAAGTGGAAAAGAGTAGAGGTAAGAGTTACGAGAGGGAGAGGGTATAAAAGGGACAAATGGGCAGTCACCAGCCTTAAAGTTACCCATCACAAATAAATAAAAAGCATCACATCAATTGACACGGAAGAAACACTCATCTCCATTGAAATCCACTTGTAGTATATGCACAGTGATTTTTCTGTGGTTTTTAGAGCTTTTTTACTGAAAACAGCTGCCTAACGCGGCAAAAGACAACGAGTGTGATCTAAAATAGAAATGTTGCAGGCCGGACAGCTGAAGCTGAGCTGAACTAATTCTCTGTAGGTTCATCTCTATGGGCGACCCCCTTTCACATTGTCATTTCACACATCGCTATTATGAAAATATCAACTAAAGCTGTTTGAACAGTGTAAACACGTGCAAGTGCAAAGTAAAGATTATACTTTGACTACATCAACCCGTCTTACCCAATGACCCGGGTTCCATCCATGCTCCCTTCGCTCTCTCCCAGGTATCCAAATCCATTGTTTTTGCTGTTCCACTGCCTCACCAGCCCACTCACAGTCCTCCCAGTCTCAGGCTCAGAGTTACTTGCTGTAGTGCTGGCTGACAACTCGGCTCCAGAGTCCGTAACTGGGGGAGTCTGGTTCCAGCGGGCCACGCGTCCGGCCACGCGGTCTGACATGGGCTTGGCCAGGCGCCGCAGGGCGGTCACCTCCTGGGTCTTCCTGCGCAGCACCAGCTCCTGCTGCCGCTTCTGAGACTCCAACGCTCGAATCTGGTACTGATAGACAGGAGGGATAGAAACAGTTCTTTAGTATGTTATTCCATCTTCATCTACATTTATCCTTAAAACTGAGCTGAATATAACTGCTTTCTGCTCAACAGGCTTACAAAGTGTTGATCATGAAAGGATTTTAAGACTTAAGACTAAACCCTAAATAAAAGGATTATGAGTAAGACCCACGGTATGACAGTGTAAATATTTCCTCATCTCCAGGGAAAACAAATAAAGATGGAAATTAACACATGTGCAGTGTGTGCTAATCTTCAAAACATAAAGGCGATATTAAATATCTGTGTGCATTATGTACATAATACATTAATCAGGTTTTTAATGTGCCAGGTGGACAAACAGATGGAGAACCTGACTGTGCATTTATACACGTATCCAAGCTACACGCCAACTCACCAGCATGAATCATTCTTTAAATACAGAAGTGAGATTAGCATTTTTCATATATAACATTGCTCATCCCGTCTCACCTAGCTCCCAATTTCCCAGTAATTCTATTTCTGCGTGACATTATAAATTCCAGAGCACATATGTACTGTAAGTGGGTGTGCTAAATGTTTCTGAAGAATGCAGTATCTACTGCAGTAGTAAGCAAGTAAAGCAAGTAAAAATTACACTTGCTAAAACTGTCGACACATGTAAAACAAAATATCTCTCTCCTAAACACACACACAAACACACTCAGTCTGACCTCTTGTCGCCGCTGCTCCTTCTTGAGCTGGGCGATCTCGCGGTTCCTCTTTGCCTCCACCATCCTCCTCCTCTGCTGCTCCTCCTTCATCTGCTTCATCAGTGTCACCTGGAAATAGCGGAAAGGTCAGGCTTCCTGAACTGTACTGGCACTCCTGCTTAAACTGCCAGCTCCTCCCGCCCACTGACTCCCCTTCTTATTCCCTTACCTTGGCCTTCTTCATGTCGTTGACCTCTGTCTGGAGTTTCTTCAGCTCCCGTTCGTACCTCCCCTGGTTCTTGAGGAGACGCGCATGCTCTTTCTGTGCTGCTTGTAGCTTCAGCAGGTCTCGGTTCATCTCCTTAAGACGTTTCTCATACTCCTGCTTGATCCGGCTGGCCTTCTCCTCCGTGTAGTTCTCCATGGACACTGTGTAGCCATGTAATAATGTTAGTGACCTGTTGTCGGGAAGCTTTACCTGTAATGGCACTTTTCAACTGCTCAACTTACTACTGGGTTTTCTACTACCCAACCTTAGTTTATGTGTAAGCTACAAATCCTATAATGCATTAACTCACTGAGGTTCTGCAGCACGCGGTCTCTCTCCAGCTGAGTGTCTCGGATCTTGTTCTGCAGTAGAATGAGCTTCTCCTCGTACTGCAACTTCAGCATCAGCAGCCTCCGCTGGCTGTTCTCCAGCTCGTCTATCAGCTTCTGTTTGATCTCAATCTCGCAGGTCAGATCAGCCAGGTCGGCCTGGAAGTTGGCTGCTTAAAGAACAGTACACATCACATCGTACTTCTATTTATTTTTATCATCATAATATCGTTATATATTTAGATGTTTTTTATTATAATGATATGCACACCCCAAAGGCCTTTGGTTGATTCATGTGCTACTTCTAAGTCCAAACTGCATAATGTGCTTAAATAAAACGGAGATGTGGTCTGTAGCCACACTGAAAGCTCTGTGAGGCTGTGCTTAGGCACAGCAGTGATTTGAGCTAAATCGGCATGCTAACATGCTCATAATGAAGATGCTAACACGCTGATGTTTCCCAATTTCAAATTTAGACCAGATGATGGCGCTAGAGTTAAACTCATTATGATACATTTAGGAATCATGAATGTCTGTACAAATACTTGTGCCAAGTCATCTGAACAATGTTAAAATATTTCACTGAATAAGTCAAACCTTTGACACTATAGGAAAGGTGGGGAGATCACCAAAGTCACAGGGATTTATTCTCTGGATACCATGCATGTCTGTACAAAATTTCATGGCAATCCATTCAATAGTTGTTGAGATATTTCAGTCTGATTCAAAGTGATAGACAGACCACCAGACCGATACTGACTAAAAACAGGACACGAAAGGGGAAGGTGTTTGGTCATTTTGTGGCAGCAGCTGTTAGAGACGCACCTTTCTCATCAGAGTCCGAGTCTGAGTCCACCTGGCTCTCGTCGCTGTCAAACTCGTCCTCCTCCTCCCGGCCCTCGTCCTCCTCCTCCCCCTCATCTTCCTCACAGCCGCTCTCCTCCTGCAGCGGAGACATGATGTCCTACACGCAGAAAACACAACAGGTACATCAGTCTTTGTTCTTGTATGTTTTTGGTTTAAACTCTCACGAATGCTGACCCACGTGTACCTTACCTCAGCATAATTGTCATCTGAATCGATCTCTCCGTTCTGTCCGTTTTGGCCGCTCTGCCCGTTCTCTCCATTCTCGTGACTGTGCAGTTTTACTCGTTTCTTCAGACCTTTCTCCAGCTCCGGGCTACAGGGGGAAACAAAAGCATGATTGTGGCACCAGGTCACAGTTGGCATTGAGAAAAAGACACAAATAAAGTCACTTGTCAATGTTATTCAAAAAGGCATAATCAATTTCTTTTCCTTTACTATTTTCGCCTGTAGTTGACTGTCTCTCCAATTCAACTAAAGTAATATGAGTGTTTGGACATTTCCACGCATTACAAACACTCTTTTATGTAAGTGAGAACATCACACACTCCTAAAAACCACCATTAGAGCTTTGGGAGTGCTGCCAAGTGATGTGCTCACAGCAAAGTCAGACTCTCTTAAGTCATTAGCAAAGTCTTCTTCAGCCCATCTACCCCTCGTCTTGCCCTTTTAGCTCTCAAAGTTTTATTGCCAATTTTATTCTCCCCTCTGCTCCATCTTTTACAACCATCTCGCGTACCACCCATCCCATCTCTAAATTCCCGTCTACCTTCATCTCTATCCCATTAACCTCAATTAGCCCGTTAGTCCATGTACTCTTCTCTCCCGTGACCCACTGGCCGACTGAATTAGACCTTTTTGTGTCCAATCCAGTGTTACTACTCAGCACTGGCTGCATTCCAATTCTTTTCAGAAGCTGGCCGTCCCAAAGCCCTAATCGACTTGTGATGTGCCGCTTAAGCTAGAGCAGAGAAGCAATGAGGAGGGAGGAGTATATGGGCAGGAACAATAATGTACCCATAATGCTCTCTTTGCTTTTAAAACACGCACAGGTTCATTGGCTTAAAAGGAGTAATGACAAATTAAATTTACATCAAGCTGAGATGTTTGGCTACATAAGGACATAACGTCTTGAATGTATCCTTCTCGCCTCACCTCATCCTCCTCTGCCTCCTCTCCTTCTTCTTCAGCCTCTCAATGTCCATCTTGGCCCGGCGTAACACGTCCGTCATCTCGGCCTCCATGGACAGGGGAGCAGGGGAAGAGCCAGGGGGGTGGCCAGGGGCGGGGCTGAGAGTGGAGGTGGGGAACGGGGAACGCGAGGAAAATCGGGCCGCCTGCCGTCGCAACGACTCGTTCATGGCCTCGCTCTCAAGGAGCTTGGTTCTGACAGAGGAGGAAGAAAAAAAGTTCAGTCATTCATACACAATTTCTTTCTGCTTGGTTTTTAGATGGAGAAAAAAAAAAAGAAAATCACAGACATTCAAACAGACTTATCACAAGCTAATTAAAGCTGCTGATTCTGGGTTTTTTTCGGTGACTATGAAGCTTGTGAAAGCATAAAACATTGTTCCTTTTGCAATTGAAATGTGAAATTTATAAGCAATAAAATGAACCCTTGTTCAATTCAGTACACTCAGTGGTTTTCCTCTACAGTCTTACTTGGTCTGGTTTGACCAGTACCATATGGTAGCTTATTTTAACTAAAGTTAGCAAACTCTCTTGGCCTACTGTAAAACTATATTTTACTAGCGACAATTGACAGCTTGTGCCTGTCTGGCCAATATGAAGCTACAGCCAGGAGATTTTTAGCTTAGCTTGGCGTGGAAGCAGGGAGAAACAGCTAGCATAGCGCTTTCCAAAGGTAACGAAATCTGCAACTTTACATGTCAGTTTTTGTATGGAATAAACAAACATGACATGACGTGATAAGTACTGCACTTTAGAGGTGCTGGGAGCTGGATTCTGTTAGCTTCCGACAGAGTCAGGCTAGCTGTTTGCCCTTGTTTATAGTCTTTATGCTAAGTGTAGCTAACTGGCTGCTCTCTACAGCTATTTACTGAATGGACAGAAATAGAGATACACCGATTGTATTTTTTCTGGCCTATTTCTCTCTAAGAACTATATACTTTTGTAACTTTTCTTTAATGGAAAATTCTTTCTTTATTAGGACCCCCATTCAACGGGGTCCATTCAACTGTATGTTCATGATAAAACATTGATTATTAAATTACTGCTGCATTTTCTCAAATCTAATCTGCTTGCCTTGCTTTTCCCTTCAGACACACAAGCACAAGCACAAGCAGCTATGTCTTTCTATCTCTGTCTCTCTTCCTGTATCTGTCTGCTCTGTTGACTTTCTTTGTCAATAGTTTAATAAATGCAAGTCGCGGTTAGAAATTCTTCACCTGCTATTCTGTTTTCACAGCAGGAGGTGAGACGCGTTTGGAGGAGGTTACGAGGAGAATACAGGTGTGTTCACTGTTGCCCTACGTGGTCCGTGCCTATAAAATATCCAACATCTGCGCGTCTTGTGACATGATACAAGATAGCGTCTCTTTCTGTGTCTTCTTCACACACTGTGCAGAACTTCCTCCCCTATGAGGTTTTAGCATGTGTGTGTGTGTGTGTGTGTGTGTGTGTGTGTCTATGACAATAGTAAGTTACTGTCTGTGCTGCACGTGTGTGTAACGTTCAATGTGGTTTGGATAAAACACTGATCGGCCCCAGTCACGTATGATTAAGATGAAAACCCGCCAACTCAGGTCCCCAGCCAACCGATCGGTGCATCTCTAGACAGAAATGAGAGTACAGATAACCTCATCTAAGTCTCTGCAACAAAGTGCATAAGCATATTTCCCAAAAATCCCCCAAACTATTGCTTTAAAAACCAAAGAACTTCCTAAGTCAGGTGAAACAGTTTGTTAAGTTAGTGCTGTCCCAGTTCCAGGTTTGATTATTTCAGTGAGGTGTCACTACAAGTGATGGCAGTAAATAGTGGAATTTCTTACCTAAGTTCTTCAACCTCTCGGATGTAGTTCTGGATTAGAACCCCGATCTCCTCATTGCCCTCACCTAAAGGTCAAAAGGCAGAAGGAGGCTCAGGTCACAGAAAGCATACTGCAAATAATACATATTATAGTACATAAAAATTAAAGTATTTATTCATGTGGTGTTTATAACATTCAAAGGAGATCTCCTTCACGTACTTGACTTGGTCAGCAGAGTGCTGACCTCATTGGCCAGCAGGTGTGTTACACGGGTGTTGAGGTGGTCAATGGTCTCCTGCATGGCCTTTACCCTGAGGCGCAGTGTGTCGCTTTCTCTCTGCAGCATGGCATTCTCCTGATACAGGTCACTGTAGCCCTCTGAACCATCCTCACATGCCACACGCTTCCCCTGCACAGAGAAGCAAACAGTCTGCATGAATAACAATGGACGTGACCCTGGACAGCACAAGTATTGTAGCAAAAAAATACAATATTAGGGCCAAAAGACCTAAAAAAATAAACTGACTCTTAAGCCACACTCCATCTACTTGATGTTGCAGTCCAACCAAACACAACGCTATTGTTTAAAACGAGTTGCTCTGTCCGTGGCTCTTCAAGCGGCTATTGTTGTACTCTGAATGATTAACGCTGAAAACATCCTGTTGTGTAAGCTTCGAACAGAGAGTCACTATTTAAACCAGCCATAGCTTGCAGACATCATTACCTCCACCAATCCAACACTTCATTACTTCCAGACTCCGGTCACATCGCATCCCTTTTTACCACATCGAGGTCAGCTCACAGCCCCTCATCGTAGTCACGCACCCACCCCCCCTTAACCACATAATAGACTGACAACCCCGCTAAATGATCGCTCATTTCTTGTAGTCCCGGAGGTCAAAGCTGGAGACTCTTTGCACATATTCTCTGAATTTCCCTCCTGCTGCATAACGGTCTATATTATGTAAACCATGTTACATAGAGCACATGCAGAGCTTCTTAACACAAGCACATTCAGCTAAAGGATCAATTGATCTCTGCAGTACATTGTAAAATGCTGATGTTGCACTGATTAATCTTCTCCATACTCAGGCTCTGGCTGCACTATACTAACATACACACATAAATGGATGTGTGTGTTCCAGCATTAAAGATCTTTGATTTGATATAGTAATTAGGCAGTGCTGTATGCATGGTCGCTGCTTTTCTTACTCACCCTCCTGTACCATCTTCTCTTACTCCCATTAGTGTTGTCTTTTCTTTTTCTCAATTTCATCCATCATATCGCACCCTTCAGCCCTCTCTTAAGTCCTCATTACATCAGTTACTCTAACAGCCGTGTGTTGTCTCTCTTCTTCAACCTGTCACATTTCATTCCTCATCTCTTCCCCCCCCGTCATTCAGGCCCCTCTTATCTTTTTCTCTGAGCTCCTCCTCGTCTTCATTTTTTTCACTTGTACTTTCATTTCTCTCTTTTTCTATCTCTCAATGTTTCCCCTCTCACCGCCTTGTACTCCATCAGTTCAAGCTGAAGCCGGGCTATCTCTGCACGCAGGGCGCTGATCTGCTGGCTGGTTTTGTCTTGGTTCATCACCACCTTGTTCTTGATGTTTCGGGCGCGGTTGGCATACTTCAGAGTGTTCAGTGTCTCCATGAAGTCCCGGTCGGAAGGACTGACGCAGGCGATCATCACTGTGCGACTGGAGAGGAGGGAAATGTAATCATTTTAGACAACTGCGCGTACAGTGTAAGAATGTTGAGGTTGTGAGAAACATGTCTTGTTACCTTGAGCATAACAGAAGCCCTGTTGACACTCAGGCACGACATTAACAACTTAACGGTGTGTCTTGAGTGTTTGTGTCCCACTGAAGGCTTAAAAAAAGCTAACTTTTTAACTACAGTCTCTAACTTCTCCAGTGCACTTGGGCTGCAAACAAAGACTATTTTCATTATCAAATAATCTGCTATAATTTTCTTGATCTTGTCTGTAAAATGTCAGAAAATAGTGAAAACTGTCCATTATTATTTCCCAGAGCCCAAAGTGACTTTTTCAAATATCTTGTTTTATCCAACCAACAGTCATAAACACAAGGATTTTCAGTTCATATGGGACATAAAAAAGTCGTCACTCTCTTTGCTTTGAAAAATTACTGAAACATTAATGGCCGATTAATTTTCTGTCAATCAAACAATTAACCGACTAATCATTTCAGCTCTACAAAGCGCCAGTGCCTTGATAGATTATCAAACTTCCTGGCTTTCCCATTGTGGAACAAACTTCTTAAACTTCTACAATATTCAGAATTTTCCAAAATTACTGTATACGATTCTGCGTGTACAATATGTGTGTGTGTGTTTGTGTGTGTCTACCTGTTGCCTCCCAGTGAGTCCTGCAGCAGACGAGTGAGTTTGGAGTCTCTGTAAGGGACGTGGCCTCCCTTCTTAGTCTGGTCTCCTAAAGCACTGATCACATTTCCCAGTGCCAGCTACAACATACACAACACATTCAGAAACTGATCACAAACTAGTATTTAAATACACAGAGTACAGACGTTCACATGTTTTCACACACACACACAGTTTTCTTCTTGTGTCTGTCTCACCAGTCCACAGTTGATAGAGATTCCCTCGCGGGCTCTCTCTCCTGTAGCTCCGGTGCGTTTCAGCCTCTCAGAGCCGGCCAGGTCCACAAAGTGGAACTTGGCCATCAGCGTCTCGAACTCCGGCTGGGCGATGGGGCTGGAGTCCACGCCATTCACTTCCCCGTTCTCTCCTCCGCCATTTTGCTAGCGTGGGCAGACAAAAAAAACAATTGAGAACGAGTTCATGTCTTACTTGAAAATAGCAGTTATTTCATCACCTTTAATTCTACTGCAACCGTAACACTAAATTAATTTCCTTTCTTTTATTTTTGTTTAATTTCTTAGTTTTTCTTGTTCTTCCCAAAACATTTTCTTCTTTTTTTCAACCCCTCCACTCCGAATCCCAGTCTCACCATTGGAGGCTGCTGGCACACTCTCATCTGACAGAGGTGGATGGTGAAGATGGCGTGCGAGCGGGAGCTCTGGGCATTCATCTGGGTGCTGGCTGTGGTGCGGGACAGAGCGCCAAGCTTCAGACACTGCAGCAGCTGCAGCACACACACACACGCACACACAGACACACAGACACACACAATATACAGAGGACATTTGGTTATTATCAAAAAAAAAAAATGTAGACTCAGTAACAAGAACAAGAATTAACAAAGAATATGTGTCAACGTATTTTATAAAGGTGGGAAACCACTCATTTTGTTGACGTCAAACTTTCTTCAAGCATTTCTTTGAGCTTTTCTATATCTCTACACTCAAAACACTCTTTTTTTGTTGCTCTCTCTACTGATGAGTCCTCTCCTCCTTTTTACTCTCAACCTGAGTCCTTGTCTCTTTACAGACTCCATCACCACACTTCTATTTCCTTCCTCAACCTGTTATGACATATTCTTTCTTTCCTCCCGCAGGAGTGCCCATCTGTCTCTTCTTGTCTCTCAGCTGAAAATTTTGGGGAACTTAAAGCACGGATGACCTCTCCCAAATTCAGCCATTCATCTCTTTCCTTTCTGCTTCCATTTAACAGTCAACTCACATCTTTCTTTCTGCTCTGTCACCTATTTGGAAAAATACCCAGAATTATACCGTGTCTTCTCCCAGACAGCATTTACTGTAGCCCTCCCTCTAAACCACCACCTGCCACCTCTGTGAACCTCTTTGTCACCAGCCCATCACGTCTCCACTAGCAGACATTGCTCCTGCCCTTTTTACATCCTCATCACATCCTCTGTCTTCCACACTGTCACTGCTGATCCGTTCCCCTTCTTGACAATTATTATTGATAGTGCCTGACATGTGGCAACTTCAGTCTTGCATCAAATATAAAATACTCCAGACTGGTATCCCTCCCACAAACAGCCTCCTGGGTTTAACCTTAAAGGAAGCATGTTAGCTCCCTTATTATCTTCGACCTATTTGCTGAGTGACCGCCTTGACAGACTTTTCAGGGTGCTGAGGATCTCTGGCAGCTCCCATGCTCGGCCTCAACCAGTCAGCATTCATTCACGGCTTCACAGTTAAACCCTTTGCGATGCGATACCACTCATTTTTACGTGATCATCAAAGGATTTATGATCTGAGTTTTGCACTCTTTCTCTCTATTTTTGGTTCCTTGAAACTGCAGATGTCAAGCACCTAATACCTAATCATAAACATAAAGCAGCAGTTTTCTTTTTGTTTGAGCTTCTGCACGAAATTTAAGGAAAGGTGATCTGAATCTATCAAGAAAATCTAAATGAATTCAAAATTGACATACTGAAGATTAGGGAGTGCATTATTAAACACAATCAAACCAAAAGTAAGCTCTGAAAAACGTACTGTGTTAGGATAAGTATCAGCACAGGTATAAAAAAGGTTTGAATGTAAAACATGACCTTTATTATAGTTTATAAACTTTTATAACCTTTAGACCACGAAACATTAGCAGAAGAGTAACTCCTTTCGATTTATGTAGTTTATAAAAATACTACATATTGAAAGATTCTGATAAAATGTGCGATACAAACACACACACGCACCCACCTCCTCCTCTGAGTGCACCAGCCTGGAAGTGACTCCAGTGGTGTAGATGCTGCCACTGGCGTCCTCGTGGATCTTAATGTTGGACTTCCTGCACCGACTCTCTGGTTCTCTGGCTCCGTCAAACAAGTCCAGGATCTCTTCATTGTACAGCTGAAATTAACAGAATCCACCAACACATATGCATCATTTATACATATCCAACACTACGGCATTCCTCTCATGTTCTCCCCTCATCTCACAGCTGGTTTTCTAATTTAGAGGTCAAAAACGACCTATCAGAAACCAATAAAGGTCAAAGGCCACAGAGGTCAGCTGAAAGCTCAGCTGTTCATAACTACTGCCAAACACACACACACACACACACACACACACACACATCTGTTTACCATCAACACAGATAACCTTTTGACCTGAGAACGTCCAAAAAACACACTAACATCAGAGAGCAGGACAGGCAGGAGAAATATAAAGAAATAAGAGTATAGCTAGAAAGAAAAGCGGTTTGGTTTTTACATTAGAATTGTTATTACAGAATGATTATTAAAGTAAATCACATCATACACACACCCACATATACAATCGTCTGCCTCCAAAGACAACCCAAACATAATGCCAGCCAGAAACCTCTGGGGGAAATGATTACTGGTCATATTATCTCATTGCTCCTCCACAAGCATCCCTCCCTCCCTCTTATCCCTCGCTCTTATCCCTCGCTCTTATCCATCTTCTACCCCGTAGTGATGAGGAATAATGTCCGAGATAATGGCCAACATTAATCAGGACCAACAAAGCACAAGCAGACATTCCTGCCCATCTGTCATTGGGCTGTCACTTCCTGTTTGTGGAAGAGGGGGCGGGTCCTTTGGTCTCCCTGTTCTGTCCCATCTGGTTGGAGTTAATATGGACCAACATCCATCCCAGCACACACACACACACACACACACACACAGACACACACACATCTACAAGCAACAATATCTCCTACTGCACTGTTAAAATGTGAGATCAAGCAAGAATGTGTTACAGTGTGGTCGTAACATTTGCTCTACATCCATACACATCTACAAGTGCATCGCCCACCTCTAGGAATTGGGCGCTGACTTTGAATTCAGGCGGCTGGGTGCCAGCCTCTTGGGCGCGCACCCTCCTGGTCTGGATTCCCTCAAACAGCTGGTGAACAGCCCGCGGTATGATGCCCTGCTCCTGCTGGCTCAGGCTCAAGTCGAAGCCCGTCCCCATGGTGTAGGTCTTCCCCGAACCCGTCTGAAACACATTTCATCAGATCCCATTGACTGTGCACGCCACACATCATGCATGTGTGTACAGTAACCTGTTTTTAAATGCATGTCTTGGCAGTTAGTGGAAGTTTATTAAACTTCAATTAATGTGTGCTGAGGTGTGTGTGTTTTTATGTAGGTGTGTGTATATTACAAAATGTTCACATGCTTTTAACTGATTATCTTCAGCTAAATTAAGCAATGCGTTCCCAAAAGGGCATTCCCCCTTTAGCTGTGAGTTGTACTTAAAGAGAAAGATATGTAACTCTGCAACACTAACTGGCTTACTGAAAGCATCTTTGCTTTATTCAACCAACCCATTTTTATATGGGTTGTTTTTTTTGCCTAACAGAGCCTGCTGTATTTCTCTATAGAGTAACTTCAGAATAAAAGTTCACAATAAAATGTAAAAACAGTAAATACAACCACACAATATTGTATACAATACTTAGAAAAGTCTCAAGATACAATATTAGAGTTGGGAACTACATTAGTATATTAAGCTTAAACATACTGTGCCGAAAACAAATTCCACCGGCACTGTCGCGTGGCTAATAAAACAATCTAATCATATTGTATAATTGTGTCTGACAGTGTATGATTTATAAACCCTGCAGTGCTGGTTCCTTCTTTTTATTTAATGTTTTGTTTCTTTTTATCTCACACTGCAGTTCAGTTAATGGCCACTGACATCATTAATAACAAGGGTTTTCTGAAAGTTACACATAGAGCGTTTAAACAAACAGATAAATAACTACAAAAGCTATGACACTTGATTTTATTAATCAATCATTATTAAAATCTAATATTAAAATCCAGGCCTCTGCGTCATACCTGGCCATACGCGAACACGGTGGCGTTGTAGCCCTCTAAGCAGCCCTCGATGAGCTTGTACACACAGGCCTGGTAGATGTGCTGCTGCTCTGAGTCGATGTCAAACACGTAGTCGTAGGTGAAGGCCTTGTCCTTTCCCAGGAGGACTTGTGGTTCTCCAGGTGTGACCAGCGTGCACACATGACAGCCCTCTATCTTCTCCTTGGCCATCTGAGGACGAATCCTGAGAGTAGGTAAAGAGACCGGCAGGCAGTCAGTGAATGAATAAAATGATTATATCGTCATGTAATGTGAACTGGGTGTTGTTGCACAGCTCAGCAGACAGGCAGCTGATTGTGACTGAAATGGTATTTTTTCCCAACTTGTAGATCAAGCATGACAATCTTATGCACATGTTAGACATGTCGGATTTCCATTGGAATCCATTGTGATTGTTGTGAATCCAAACTTACTACATCTTTAGCATGTATTCCTTTAAACCTCGGTCGTCACTGTTCACTGTTCTAACCTCGGTCTGCAAACATTGCTGCTAATAAAAAGAGTAATTTACCAATTTAGCATTGTGCCTCTATAACACGGTCAGACTCACAATGAGCAGTTTAAAAAAGAAAA
Source organism: Micropterus dolomieu (assembly GCF_021292245.1). Lineage (NCBI taxonomy): Eukaryota > Metazoa > Chordata > Actinopteri > Centrarchiformes > Centrarchidae > Micropterus > Micropterus dolomieu. The sequence goes on from NC_060167.1 coordinate 25,751,233, forward strand.
TAATCAAAAATTGATGCAGCAGAACCACAGATTTCATCTTTTTTATTTCATGCATTCTTCTCCCTGAACCTGGCACCTAAATTACCCAAAATGCAACTTGATTACATTCACTCAACTATACAGATTTGAGTGTGTTGTGATAGTAGCAGCAAATATAGCCTGAAGCTGCCAGCCACAAGCGAAGACGATGACCGGGCTACAGAGGTCTGGTAAAATCACTTCTTTCTAACTCCACACCCCCAGATGTGTTTCATTTTCATACTGAAAGTTTTCAGCACCAAATGGCGCTGACTCAAGTGACATCACTTGAGGACATTTATCCAACTTTGTGCAGATCCCTCTGAAGCCACAAAGGGCTTTATACAACTGTTTTGCACATATGCAGTATTATTCCCTAAAATCTAACTTTAATGTGTAAAATCTGTGCAGTTCCCCTTTAAAAGTGGTCAGTTGGTTCTCAATAGTGCGACTGTAGGGGGGACATGGATGCTGAGCAGACCTAAAGTTGATGATTTTGCCCCTATCCTACATGTACATCCTACATTTAATACAGGAACCCATGTTAACTCTTTCATGCCAAACCCAGCAGTGTTAGACATGTGTCAAACCTCGGTCACGAGCAGAGTCACAAAGCCTGGACATACAGGCCTAACACATGTTTACCTGTTCACACTGTCCTCAAACACAGCCTCATCCAAAAGGGACATTAAAATGTGCTGCCACTTTGTCTTGTTTGAATCTGTGGTCCAATTCACAAAAGACAAACAAAAAATTCACACAACGTTATAGTGTGGCACTAAACGGAAGAACAGGGACCTAGCACATGTATCAACAACAGTCTGTTGATGGAGAAAGTCAGAGAGGAAAATGAGAAATGAGGCACAACATGGACAGTTCTGAGAGAAACTAGTAGCAAGTAGGGCCACCGATGATGATAAAGCAGACTTTGGCTGATAAGTAATTTGTTTTATCAGCTGTTAATCCTGCTGCTCAGGACTCAGAGTTCTGCTGGGCTTTCGGTCCTGACAGGTAGTTCGCTGCAGTTAATTACTTTCACCTGACACTGCGGTCGTAAAATAATCCCTGTCTAGATGAGTCAAAAGAAATGCAGCCCCTGCGGCGGAACATCTTTGAACTCGGTGACAGAATGAGGGCCGAGTATTTAAATTTAGGATCAGTTTAACTTGTTTGTCGGGAGAAAGTCTTGCAGGCAAGGAGGCTGAATAGCTGAGATGTGGCTGTTAAAGAAGTGACACTTCATGCCCGTGACACGGCGCCGATTAATTGCGAGAAAACACTGTAGAGAAAATGTTGCTCTCGCACAACGTAGTGTACATATAGCAGAAGATTTGTCACACAGCCCAGTGCTAATCTTGGGCTTTCAGAGGTACAATGTGGACACAGTGGGGAGGTAATCACTTTAAGCTGCGGAAAAAGCCATGAGCCAGCAGTACTGGATCACTGGGTCCACCTCTCCACATGCTAAACCGCCCCCCCCTTCGGTTCAATCTTCAGGGAATGCAAATCAACTCCCCCGCACACTGAGACAGCACTAGAGACTCCCTATGGGATGCTGCAACAAAGACACACACACACACACACACACACACACTGAGTGTACTGAGAAATCCCCAACCACATACAGCTGCTGCAGGGATAGAGGGCACATCACAAAGACACACAGTCCTGTACACACAGTTTAAAAAAAAATCTACTGTACTATCTTTATACTCAGTTCACACGTGGGTCCTCTCAAGCATGCATTAAGAACCACACCCACCTCTAACACAATAATCCCTTCACCGCACGTCGTTATGGTGCTGCAGAAACATACACACAGAGCTGACAACAGCATTTTGTGGCCTCTTTCGGGCCTTGAGGCATCATCCAATTCAGCATCAGCATACTAACCCCGACCACCTCGGAAGAGACAGCGAGACACAGAAAGCAGCTTGAAGACAGATGAGTCCCTTTTACAACTGTGGGGGTGACCTTGACACATCCAGTATGAGTGTTGTTCAAGTCAATTATTAACATCAGGTGGATACAGAAGAGGCGGAGTCCACTGGCTCTGCACAAAGGACTTATCAGAAGATGAACAGTGTGTGTGTGTGCGCTGCAGCTGTACCATAAAAATGGTTGGAGGTCATTCCTCCACATTTAGTAGCAAAAAATAGTCCATAACACCACGATTACATGTCTGTGTGAGACAGAGGCATAGAGAGAAGCTGAGAAGCAGATTGTGGATCTCTGATGCGGCAAATTAAGGCACCTATCTCGTCTCATCTTTGCACACTGATAGGAAAATGGTTTAAATACCCTGGGCACTAAACAGTGTCCCTGAAAGAAACAACACACACACACGGACCTCCTTTTCTTGTACTCCCCCCTCCTTGTCTCTGTTTATTCTAAATCCTACCAGCCTTTTTTGTATTTATAAGTCAGAAGTGTCAGGTTTAACATTTACAGCTGGCACACAAAGAAAGAAAGAAAGAAAGTAATCTACTTACTCAGGATCTCGGGCTTTGAAGAAATGCATTTTACAATCATCAGTCCTTCCCCCATTAAGATAATGAACTTTTCATCACCACTTACAGTAAAAGAAACATCCCAGCAATACTTTCTGAATTTCAATTTGGCATGTTTCCTGCAGACAGTAAGTGCACTTCTGTTTTTTTTTCGCCTCATCTCACATTGACCACTGACTGCGTGACTGCAGCCACGCCCATGGCAGGATTTATCCCTGCAGTCGAAACTTTTTATTCTTAGGCCAGAATAAAAGTTTGGTTTACATTTTAGTTTTTTGTGCACTCCAGAGAGAAATACAGCCCATTTTGTGGACTTATGTTAAGATGTGACCAGAATGCTGCAGGGATTTTCGGTTCATTTCTGGGGATAGAAATGTCACATATTAGGCTGGTCCACCATTTTTGGTCCAGACTGCGTCGTGTGGCTTTTGTCCAATGTACCACATAATTATATACTTGTTCAATAGACCCGCACCCCCACTTTATATAAAAAACATTAACTGTGCTGATTAGTTGGTCAACAGAAAAGTATTCCATAGCAGTTTCGATAATGTTTTGATCATTTAATTCATTTAATCAAGTAAAAATGGCAAAACATCTGTTAGTTCTAGCTTGTCAAATGTGACATCAGACAAAATAGGAAACCTAAAGACATCAGCTTGGGCAAACTGGGAAATTGTGATGGGCATGTTTCAGTATTTTATACACTATAGAAAACAATTGTTGGCTGATGCGCTAAATATTACATGACCACACATGTGTGTCTCTATTTCAAACTCTACACACTTCTTCCGAGTGTCTCCTCCATTATCACAGAGGAGTAAAACATTCCCAAGACGAGATTGGCTGAATTCAGAAAAGTCTTGACAAGCTCTGCATCAAATGGGAATAGACAAACACAGACACACACACAAAGAGACACAAAAACAACAATGACAGTCTGTCAGTGATCCACAGGGAGAAGAAATGGAACAGCTATAAATAATCAATTCACACAGACACACATACACACACATAATCACACCACAGCTCAGCTGGATGAGAATTTAAGCCAGTTGCATCAACAAAAGACGAGATCATTAACATTGATCGGAGCAGCGCGCACACACACACACACACACACACACACACTGAGATCCAGACTCAGACCACACACTCACTAAAAGGCATTTAGCAGCTAAAAAAAGCTCATACTACTGTGATTACATGTCTGTGACAGAAATGTAGAGAGAAACACAGAGAATAAGACTGTGGATCTTTGATGTGGCAAATTAAGGCATCCATCTCTTCTCATTTTTTACACTGATTAGAAAATGGTTTAAAAACCGTGGGCACTAAACAGAGTTCCTTAAAGAAGCAACAGACACACACACACAAACACACACACACACACACACACACACGCGTACCTGCCCTTTTTTGTACATTCCTTATACAGAGATGAATGTACAGGTACGGACATGTTATCTATACTCATCACCCTGAACCTTGTTCTGTCGGATACACACGCACACAAAATCAAACTCATTATCCACAAGCTCTGAGGGAATTCACTTATTACAACAATTATCAAACCCAATAGTGCTAATTAGGATCAGACTCAGAAAAAATAAAAACACAAACAATGCACACACACACAAAGTAATTGCCATATCAAACCCTGACAGCGGCAAAAGTCATTGACGTGTGACTTGAGAGAGAAGTAATCTGCAACATGAGGGAGGCAGCCGACCTCTCTGAACGCTGAACACAGTCCTCAAGACCTTTCTGACATTTACAGCATCCCTTCATCAGATTCCTGCCATTGAAATTGTAAAAAAAAAAAAAAAAACTCATCAAGCAGGCAGACAAGCAGATTTATTAGTGGCGATGAATGGGGAAAGCATCACAAAAACCAAAAACAACCAGTGCAACAACCAGCATGTAATATGTCAGCCAACAACTCTACAAAACGTACAGTTTCATTAACTATCTGGAATGGAAAGAAAATTTCTATTAGTACCGTGTTCTGTCCTCGGGCATGTGGAAACAGTTAGCGAGGCTTATGGAAATGCTGCTGCCTCAGTGAAAGATCAGTACCAGACTGGCCTCATTAAGCAGAATGTGCGACTGCAATGGGAAGCACCTTGTTATCTCCAGATGAGGGTAAGATAGAGTCACGTTTGTGTTGCATCCACAGGTATGGGAGAAAAATGTGGGCTGAAGAGTAGTGGAAGTTCAGCAGAATGAACGTGCTGTGAATTAATGCTTGCGCACTGAAATGTGTCTGCAGCATAATCTTTCAAAACGTGTCTGGTATTAAATGTTGGCATCGAATGCCTGGTCATTTGAAATTTCCTTATCTAGTTCAGGAAATCATGAAACATTGCTAATTTTGGACTTTATTTATTTAAGTCTTTGCATGTCTGCTTGTGTTGAGACAATATTAAAGCATTGAGATGTTTGGCATATTTAATAAATTATTTAGTACCGAAATATGTTTAGTTTATATTATACATTGTTATTTTATGAGAAAAAAAACAATTATCTTTCAATGCAAAAACATCATTTTAGTAAATAAATATTCATATCATTCAAACCGAAATGTTACATTGGTAAATATGTAAAAATGTACATGTTATGTTACTGAAGGTTTATGGTTATGATGGAAATGTTTGATTAATACCACAATATTTTCACTATGGACACACTCTATAATGACACACAATGAATGCTAATAGAAATAGAGAGTCTTAGTCTAGTTTCCAATTTTTTTCCTTCATGCTTCAGGAGGATCCAGTTTCTTTGGGAACTGCACACACAGTTTGGGGACTCCTAATGTGCAAGTGTTTGAGCCTATGTTTGTGTTTACACCAGTCAAATATAAATGGTATTCTAGTGGTGTGCAAATTGCGAATTACAAAATGCTAATACCCCATCATGCGCCAACTACACACTAATCCTCACCTGAAACTCACCCAACAACCTGCTATCCAATCACGATCCAGAAAATAGCCACGACCAAATGCCAAGTCGGTTACCAACAAGCCCAGAGTACCAATCAAATAAGCCCACTGTGAGCACTGTCAGTAGCAGTGAGTGCCAGTAATGCCTGTATGTGTGTGTGCATTATAGTTTGTGTGTGTGTGTGTGTGTGTGTGCGTTCATGCTCACTCAACCTTCAAAGAACAGGCCGGTGATAGCCAAAGAGCTCATTTCCCTAATGTAAACACTTCAGTAAAGACACAGTACACACACACACACACACAAACACACATATATAAAGAGACAGCACTAATCGTATTCTCCTGAGCTGTGAGTGTTTCAGAGCTCTGGTGTCTCTCCTCTGGCACACAGCCAGGGGAGGAAGCCAGTCCCCGCCTGCGTCCATGTTTCCTTTAACTCTCATTTATCAGAGGACAACATCTACTCTCATCAGGTTTCTCAATCAAGGTCTATCCCATCGTTACCCCTCCCTCTTTGCCTGTTGTGTGTTATCTTTTTAGCTTTATCATTACCGTACAGGAAAACGTCATTTGGCTTCTCTTTTGTTCCTGTGCTCTTGTCCTCATCCTCACACCTTTCTGTTTTGTAAACCCTCCCTCACTTTGTTGCCAGTAAAAACAGACCATCAGGACAAAAGCCTGAATGGCAGAAGCAGCAGAGGGCCCTGCTTCATTTCCTTTTTCTCCTGATAACAGCAGAGTCTAAAGCTAATGTGGACTTTTCCTCACTGCCTCACTTCCTCTCTCTCCTGCTCTCTTACTTTCTATCAATCAAATATCGCCTTCATAATGGAAAAACATGTGTGCGAGACATAATGCATTGTGTCTGTTCCTTAACAACTGTTTTAGATGCAAACACAGTCACCCTACACCCCAACCCCTCCTCCCATCACACAGCAGGTCAAATAACTGTTGACAGAAGGCACAACAATGAGTCTGCCATCCAGGAACGGTTGTGCTGACAGGTAGAAAATAAAGGCCTACAGGTTACTCTGCTGTAAAGACACTGATCAGTGCTAAAGGATCGAAGATACAGTAGAAAACCATGATTACACAGCAACGCCTGTATAGGGAGGGTGTAAATTAGAATTGATTTTCTGTTTTAAGAATCAGGTTTTGCGAAGCAGCGAGTGTGCTGATCTCAGATCATTGCCCAAGTCCACCAAGATCCTCTCATTCACGAGGATCAGAGGCTCAAACTGTCCTGATGGATGTGGACAACAGCCACATGTTTTGTTTCCTTCCCCCTGTCCCATAATTTACGTCTCAATTCTGTTTTTCCAACATTGACTGTGTTGATTTGGGCCACATACATATGGATGTGTGAAGCAGATGAATGCAACAAAACAGAACTCTGTGTTAATGGGAGTTTGTCTGCATACAAAAAAGAATGATTTTTCAAAGCCAAATGCAGTAAAGATGACAGCATCAACAGCATCAACGGCTGTGCTAATGATTCTTATTTTACATTAACAACTTTTAAAAGTACTATGTGCAATGTGGAAAGGGTGGTTCCTACAAACAAAACCACAGATTATTATCACCTGACTCTACAGGCTTACCGAGCTTTTACTGACTTTGAGCTTAATGTTTTGGTTTTATGGTCAACGACTTTACTGTGTTTGTTAGGGTTCGTGTTAGGCTTAGTCCGGAAACTTTCAGTGGGACATGCAGCAGTCACAAGCAGTGAAAAAGCTCTGTTAGATCCTGTGTACACTCCTTGTTTAGCACCACACGGCAGACAAAGTTGAGATATTTCCCTTTGTGGAGACTAAAATAGAGCTAAAAGAAAGGTGGATACTAGACTTACATTTGTCAGGTGGCCACACTGGCCATATGAAATCTGAAGGTGATAATATGTCAGTGTCGTGTAGATTAAATCTGTTGCAGCTTTAAATATGGCAAAACTATGCATTTTTACCTTTATGGAATCTGGTCTGTTTCATCTCAACAAAAACTGAACTGTGCCGGTGTTTGCTGGAATAACTAGCTGAAATAAGAAGTTTTGGTTCGAACATGTGTTCATTAAGAACTTTTATGTCTTGATTAATAGAAGCAGTCTGCATCCTAAAACCAACCCCCATCCCATGCCAAGGTGGTGACACTTAATATCCCCCTGTTGTCATCAAACTCATTAATAACCACTCAGCAGAGAGACAAGTGTAAAACCTGTCATCGCATCCTTTCTCCTACTCCCTGCCTCTCTCACACACCTCATTTCCTTTGTATTGTGAGTTCTGGTTTACACAAGGTGTTTGTGCAGTGGCCACTGACACCTAAATACTGAACCAGCTGTACCCATTACACATTAAAGTTGACAAGTACAAACACTTTCACATTTCCACAAAAACATTTGAGAACATGTTGTGATGCTGATCAAAGCCATCTTCAATTATTCTTCTAATGAACAATTCTCTAATTTCAAGCCTGTCAGAGCCTGTCTGTGGTAGCCAAGTGGTAATGCAGACTGCTTTAGAATGCATCCCTGCTGATTACTCCGCACCACGGCCCCACCACACCGTCAGCTGCTGGGGTGTTGGCTCCACATACACACCGCAGGCTCAATTTCTTGTAAACCCTAACGACACTTTGCCATGAAATAATGCACAAACACTCAGAGCAGCGGCCTCCATTTATCAAACAAGCCACTCAAACTGATTTTAAAATGAACAGGAATATCAAATTGTTTCTTGAACAGTTGCCAACTTCAAAGCTATGCACATTTATGAGCACTTGGTATACAGCACGCCCAGCTGTAAATGAAAAAAACACCAATGACCAAGAAACAATGCTGAAGTAACCAAGCCACAGTCATTTTACACACATAAAATCAGGTTATATGCCACCTGGTCGGTGATAATACTAATCTGTTATGAATACTCAAAGTTCCTCTTATTCACTTCTACTTAACCAAGCAGTGTTTTTTAGTGAGCAGAACTGTCTTTCCCTTTCTGAAAGAGATTAACTTCATGCAACCAGCCCGACAGAGATTACATAAACAGGAGCGCAGTGTCTCCATCTGGTTCTGTTCTGTTTGCTTGTACCAGACCTCCGATTAGTGCTTTGTCATTGTCAGAGTTCAGATTAGGATTAACCCAACTGACACAGCGGTGTGTGTGTGTGTCTGTGTGTGTGTGTGTGTGTGTGTGTGTGTGTGTGTGTGTGTGTGTTCAGGTATGAGAATTAATTTCTTTTGTCCTCAAAGACAGAGAGAAAATACACTATATTAGTAAAATGTCAGTATGACAAGCATTCATAAGAGGGTACCATCCTTGAATGCATTTAGTCACACACTGAAAATCTAAGAAAAAAAATCTGTGTCAGAATCAGAATCAGAAGGAGCTTTAGTGCCAAGTAGTGTTTAACACATACAAGGAATTTGTTTTGGTGATAAGGTGCTACACGTAGACAAACATACAGTTGACATAAATAAATGTAGAAATATATAAATATGGAATAGACAATGCAAGTTATATAAGAATATTAAAGAGAATAGAGAAAAATAATACAACTATTTGCAGAATATACATCTATTTGCAGAACATGTGCATTATTCTCATTTCCAAGATTAGAAAGAGAAGGTCTAACAATATGTCCAACTGCACTAAACATCCAGTGTGTGTTTTCTCTCGCTGACTTGCTGAGACAAACTGCTGCGTGCGCTCTTATCACTGTCAACGTGAGCACGTCATAGTGATGTTCCCAAAGCAACCGGGACAAGATAACTCAGCAGATATTCAGAAAGACGTCTACAAATGTGGGGAGATAAAATACGTTAAAAATATTATTGATAATAGCTCTTTTCCTCTTTCTTTTCTTATTGGAAAAATACAGTGACAAAATGGCTAAATATATATTCACTAAGGGAAAAAAAGTTATGGGCAAGAAGAAAGACAAATCATTTATAGAATTTTAAATGTTTATCTATTTGTGGGGAACTTTTGACAGAAAATGAGGGGGAAGGACATGCAACAAACTCAAATCTTGGTCGGTATCTTGAACCTCTTTAGGACACCCCTTTATAATTTGCATGGCAAACATCGTGTGTCAGTGCCCAGGCTAAATGTGATAGCAGTCTTTGTCACACCGTACACCTGATACTAAACGTCTGAAAATCTGTCGAGGTGGAGCTGATTAACGCTCTTTGAACCATTTATCACTCACTGTATCTGCCTCTTTCTTGTTCAGCTCTCAAAAGAGTCAAACAAATAGAAAGACAGCGGGGGCAAGAGAAAAGAGAAAGTGAGAACAAGAACGGGAGAGGGGGGACAATATGGTGATTCATGAAGATTGTCGCTTGTCTGACATGAAAAGCCCTGAGAACTCAAGAAATTGGCTTGGCCTATTTTGGGTTAGGAGCTCTGGGCATATCAGTGACTGTGGGATGAAATGAGAGCGGCCTCGAGGTGCAGCAATGGATTGGGGGGTGGGCAGACCAGTGGCTGCTAAGGTCAAAACTGGAAGAAGAACCATTTAATATGAGTACCAAAACAGAATGGACGTAAAGAAGTACATTTCTTTCAAGGTCAACTGATCATGAGTGGATTGTGTGTGTGTAGAGAGACTCACAAAGGGCTTTTATCTACTCTAATTTGTACTGTTGAGAGAATGAAATGCATGGACATTTCCTCTGTTAAACTGGGAACTTCCTGTAGGTGATTGGTTGATTTATATCTGTTATTGCCTTATTAGGGTGGCTGTAGCTCCAGTCTGCATGTCGAAGTGCCCTGGGCAAAACACTGAACCCCAAATTGCTCCCAATGGCTGTGCCAAGGATGTGTAAATGTGTATGAATGAGTTAATATCCGTTTCAAGGGTCAGCTGGCACCTTAGCCTTAGTATGAATGTGTGTGAATGGGGCGCACGTGATGTAGTTTAAAGACTCGAAAGGCACGATACAATTTCAGACCATTTACCATTTATCTAAGAGGGAGAAAATAATTACAATGCATTTTGTGAATTTTAGTCAGTGTCATTTCATATATATAATAGAAAATAGCTCAGAGTTAAGTTAACAGCTCTGTGAAGTTGAACTTGGCCACAGCAGTGTTTTGAGCCAAATGCTAATGCTAACAGGTATAATTTTACCAACATCTTGGTTTAGCATTTTAGCATGCTAATTTGGTTATTAGTAGTAAACACAAATTACAGCTGGTCATTCATTTTTAAGGATTTAGGTCATAAACTAAACTACTGGGACAAATAACATTTTTGAACGGATGATGGTGCTACATTAAAAATGAAGGCATCATCAAAGTTATTACAATTCATCCTGAGGGGGACATGAATGGGGTTGGGGGGCATTGGATCCATCCAACACTTGTTGAGACATTTAACAAAAGGCCAAAAATATCAACCAATGTGGCACTATAGAGGAAATGTCAGGGGACCATCAAAGTCTGTCGGATTCATCCTCTGGGGAATATGAATGTCTGTGCAAAACGTAATGGTTATCCATCCAATAGTTGTTGAGATCAGTCTGGACCAAAGAGACGGTCCGTCAGACCAACAGACAACAACTGTTGTCGTATAGGACTTGTTGTGGCATATGTGGAAAATGATTTATACTAACAACACTTTTCTGTAAAATATACTTATTCTTTGTAATCACAAACATCAAGAATGTTTATAGTAAATACTGTTTAGCATCCTAATTAGTTGATGCAGCCTTATTGGCTGAAAAATTAATTGAACTGCAATTCCTCATCTTAACATAAATGAATTCAGAACTAATGACCATCTTCTCGCATCTTAAAGCTCTCATTAATTAAAGACTATTCATCAAATTGTTACTGTAATAGACAATGCAGCTGAAAGGCATCATTTTTGATTATTGCGCTACGGTAGGCATTTATGTCCTGCTGCCCATTTAATCAGTACCCCCATTGATTTCCTGGATCAGCTGTCTGCAGTGATTCCGCACAGAAAAACCATCAACTGTCACTCTGCCTTCAATCGACCTTCTCATCTCCCCGTCTCTCCATTCGTCAGCTGGTTTATTCACCACAGTCCACCTAAGCCACCTTTCCCTTAATATCTATGCTATGCTCTTATACTCATCAGTTACGTGTCTGTGTATGAAATAACAACATACACTCTCCCATAATGGGTTATGGAAGAAGGCCATTCACTAAAAAATCTGTCTCTCGCTTCATTCTCCAAACCTCCACATGAGCCTGACATCACAGCAGGCCAACAGGCTGGCAGCCAAACACACATACACACACACACACACACATTCAGAAGTTCATATGCTGACCCTGCACCCTCTAAAGGAATGGCAGAAATAAGCAATGGGCGCCTGACTGTGCCATGTCCCTGGCAAGGTAACGCCATGTTAACTATGAATGAAATAAGCTGGCATCAAATAATGAGGGGTGAGGAATGGCATTTAGCTAGCCTTGACCTTGGATTTAGTGCACCAGAAAACCAGGATTTAAAAAACGAGTGGAGACAAAGGCAGCATGGTTCAGAAAGTAAATGGCTGTCTCAGGTGGGCGCACCGGGAGAGAAAGCACTAATGAGGAACACTTGGACAAACCGAGGCAGTTGAATACGTTAATGGGAAGGCAAGGAAGACAGTGCACATTATAAGCAAGCATTCACAAGCATGTGCAGAGGAAGTGGGATAGTGGTCACAAGAGGCTGGCACTGTGCGTGGACAGCTGGCTCGCCCAGGTGGCGGCAGGCGGACTCGGAGGGGACACCTTCTGCCACTCCCATTTGGCGTCTGTCTTGCCACACTGATGCACACGTGCTGATGCTGCCAAAACCATGCCTGGTGCAATTCAGTGTGTCCACTGTAATGACCACATACTCTGGGTAAAAACGATGTGATGTGGGCATCATCCTCACGTATGTTTATTTGTATGCAAGCTAGAGCTGAAGCGATTAGTCAATTAATCGTTCAGTCCATCGACAGAAAAATGATCGCAAAACTACTTTTTCACATCCATTTAGCAGTTGTTCTGGAGCTTTCAGTCATATCTCATGATCTTTATCAGCAGATTGTGTTTGCCCAGTTGTCATGCAATTGTAGACGGTTCACATTTCTGTTCCTTCTCAGCACTTTAAGGACTTCTCGTCCATGTTGGCTTAAAGACAAGCTGAGGTTTAAATATTGGTTGTATATATGTTGGTTGGGAAAAAAATCAATATGATTTTTAACTTTTGCTTTTTTCACTATTTTCGGACATACTGAAGATCTGATGGCAAACATTCGCTGGTTCCATGTTCTCAAATGTGAGGATTTATTACCAATATAAGGACAGCACCTTGATATTGTGACACTGGACTCTGAGAAACAGATTTGTCACTATTTTCTGATGTAGACTAAATGATTAATTAGTTAATTGAAACAATTTGAGACATTAATCAGTACTGAAAGTAGACGTTAGTTGGAGCCCTACCCTAGTGTTTAACTAATGTCTAACCTACATGTCATAAAATCATTAATGTCAATTCCATCAACTGGTGTTCAACCTCGTCTAACATGGAGACATAAAAACAATGAAGCATCTCTCTTTTGTATCAGCCTGGAGAACGATAACTGAAAACATACAAAAAAAACATACAAACACTCCATCAACAGAGAAAATTCTCTTTCTTTCAGGATTAGACTCATCTGATGCTGCACTAGCAGTCTATTCATCACCACACTAAGACTTATATATGCAAGCCACTGTTCATAGTCTTCGTATTAACCTTATCTATCGAACTAACCTCACAGACTGGTGTCCCTGTAGCCCGAGGCACGGCTGCCGATTGGTAACCAGCAATAAGGGAGAGCAGGGCTCACATATATTGTGCTCATTGGTTTGACTGGTTGTGTTAGCATGCAGAGTCGCACACTGGGAGCAAAAATGAGCGAACTGGTTCATCGATGTTAACAAGAGCGTTTCCTTAACTGAGTCAGACTTCAAGGACAGATTTGTCCTACATTGTCTGGAAAGGGTTAGGTCGACTGTTCAAGAAAGATCAACTAACTGAGCTCTAATCTTTCACCAAGACATCCACTGTCCTCGTAGGTTTAAGGTCTGTCTCAACACACGACTGTGACCCCGTTGATTTCTTTTAGTCTATAGTCATTCGAAAGATGAATAGACATCCATGTGCTATGACAACCAACCAGCATATCCGATAAACTGAGGAGTCAAGTCTATTTTATTTATAGCCCAATTTCACAAATCACAAATTTGCCCCAATGGGCCTTACAATCTGCACAACATACAACACCCTCCATCCTCAGACCCTCGGAGTGAAGTCGAGGCTTCAGAGTGGGAACTGCGGGACAGTTAAGGGTCTCAAATATCACATTTTTATGCTGATAATATCAGGTGAAGTGGGACAGAGCTGCGTGGAAAGCTGAACAGGCTAGGCATTAAACTGGAACACAACACAAAGCGGTGAACAACATCCGCTGCGAGAGACATCGGCCGAGGCTTTAGAAATGGAGCCACCACAGATTGCATTTATTTGCTGTCTGAGTGTACCTGCCCTCAGGCTTTTAAATCAGACAAAACACCCCTCATACATACAAAGATCAGTAATTCACCTCAATACGAATATAATACTATAATTCATATTGATAATTGTAACAACTAGGGCCGATTATTCCACCAATTGTGGAAATACATAGACTTGCATAACGTGCCAGCTGAAAAAAACTTGCGATCATGTAAAGCTTGGGAGTATTTCAGACAGAGGCCCTTAGTAATAGCTGTAATTATTCAATTACGGTACAAGCAGTGAAATTTCAGTTTCTTTTCAGCACAGTATTGATCAGTACAGCATAAACTGTGCCACTTAGTAAGAAACTAACTTCTCACCACTGTCAAAGACAAGTAACCATCATTTAATTTCAGATGAACATCTCTCATTGTTAAAAGGGCACATCAGTCCGCACCATCGGAGCTGATTCTGGGTCAATCCCCCACCCCACCCCTCGTCTGCTCTGTCTGCTGCTCCATAGGAGGGAGGTGGCGGCTCAAAGAATCAAATTAGCTTCCTTTCCTACATTTTTATGACATACAACTCATCAAGGTCACGGAGGTGTTAGCTAATTTCTGCTTGATTCTAATTAACTTCAATAACTTTTTTTTGATGGATGCTATTAGTCAAAGTGCTTATTACCACCATGACTGTGCATAATTTTAATATGGGCACTTTGTGAATACCTATAATCTGGAATGTATTAGGGATATACTGGACTGACAGACCACAGACTATGTCGCAAAACTGATCCAGTGTGACACTATATTATGGCAATGGCACCTAGAGACCCAGTACGGCATTCATAAAAAGATCAATATGATGTGAAATATGATATAAGGTATATGTGCCTGTATCATGCAAATGTGTTCACATGTAAAACGTCTCAAAAATAATTATTTATTTCACATGCGTAATACTGTTTTGCATATTACCATAAACCTACATGTTGTGATCATTTATCACATGAAATATGTGTTTAACATGGGATGTTAACTGTGAAAATTAATTGTTGTCCTGTGATAGTTTTCACATTGGCTTATACGTTAATTATTTAAATATTAAATGGTGTTTCACACATTCTCTGACAGTTTAGATGAGCGGGCCTAGAAAAAGACACCACCTGCAGCACACAAAACCACACACAATACTAGGGATCATACAATATTTGTATGTTGTTGTGGTACATCTGAAGAATATAAAGGTTGCAAGTCAAACAAACAAATGTAGCTGCCAAAATCTGTGGCTGTGCTCACCTTTTCCTTTCACACAGTGTATAGCATACGCTGCTGAGCTGCAGACTGCTGTCATGACTCTGCTTGTCTGTCGGCCTCCCTGGAGGGCTGGTTAGCATTACCACCAGCCCAGCCTCCCATTCTGTCAGACAGAATTTAGCATGAGTGCTAATGTAGCTAGCCACCATGTCTGTCTGTTTTTCTGTCTGCAGGTATGTGAACTTAGCCAGGGGCTGACAACCTAGCGTTTCTCTGTCAGGTACATGCACACACATGTGTATTCTCCTCAAATGTCTGTGCAGAGGTGTATGAGGTTAGGTTATGGATCACAAAATAGGCTATGACTTTGATGATTATTAGTGTGATGAATGGTGGAGAAGACTAGATAATGAGCTCCAGCTAGATTTAGCTAATGATATCAGAAAGGGCGTTTCTATCTGGGCAGAATTATGAGCAGGTCTTTTTATGCAGACTTAAGGTTTCAGTGGCAATGCCCTCAGTTTCTATCAATACAAATTCACAACCTGAAAATAATCTTTATGACTTTTATCATTCAGGGCCTCTGACTTTTTCCAGGCACTTATAAATTACTGATCTCAGACAGGCTGATTTCACTGTGCTAATCACAAGTAGAAGTAGAATCACAAGATATAGTGCAGAGATGATATAAAAACCGTGTTGACACGTGACTGATCAATGAGCAATCACCATCTTTACTTTCTAAATAGCTTTGTGATGGAAATTAGTAGCTAAATGCTGCATCTTTGCAATGCTGTACTGGAATAGCCAAAAGTGTATAGCTTTCACTGTCAACAGTCTAGCCAATGTCCTAAACAGGGACAGGGGAAATTAACACCCCCAAGCGCCAAATGCGGGTAGATTTTGCGTTTGGCGGCCAAATGTTGGAAGGCTACCCGCCACATTGGCGGGTAAACTATTCGGTACGATATCGCCATATAATAGCTTTTTGACGGTACCTAACAGCGTTGGTTTTTGTCGTGTGTCGCACTTAAATTTGTCCCCACTGTACCAAGCACAAGGGATCTAAAATCGTGTAACACACGGATTAGGGGTGTTCATTGGTTGTTGTTTATGTTCATTTCAGGTTACTGGGGTTGATTGGCGTACATATGTAAGGGGTTGGGCGTTTGGGGATTGAAGTCGGAGTCGGGAGCGGGAGCAGGTCACGTCATGCTTGGAGTACCTGGAGTGTTTTTAGCATTTAGCTAGCTAGTTACCACTATAACGTGTAGCATACCTGTCAACCCTCCCGTTTCCCCTGTTCTCTCCCGGTATCCCCCCGTTAAAATATCTCTCCGTAAATGACCCATTTATTTATACCCGCTGTTTGCTACGTTGCACCCGCAAATAAAACAAGAAGAAGAAGAAAAGCAGGATGATGGTTCAGGACGGATGATGCGTTGGAACCAGAAAGATTATTTAGAATGTGCGAGTAAAAACTACAACCTACAGTCATTTTTGTGCATGAATGGTTGTGAAGTTTTTGTTAGTACTTAGCATTAATAAATTACAGACCAACGTATACTGTTTTTCTTGCACAAAGATTTAATAAATGAAAACAACCCACAATTATTATTAGGCCTATAGTAGTGATAAACTTTATATGAAAGTTTAATGAATATAGTGGGGGGGTGAGGCTGAAGCAGAGCATAAAATAAAATTAATTAATGAGGACATTTAAGTTGAATGATAAAGCATGATTAAGAGTGAGCAGTGATGAGATTTAAGTTGAATGATTAATAAGCATCTTGTAAGTTTATAAAACAATTTACTCTTATGTCTTAAGTACATTTTATAGCAATACATTTATTTTGCTTCAAATTTCAATCTGGTGTCGTCTTTAAGTTTGTATTCGACAGAATACCTTATTTTCTCCGTTAAAAGTACTGAAACAAATGTTTACGTGACATAAAAAGGCAAGTTATTATTTTGGCTGGTAAAAAATATGGTGGATTTTTTCATCTACCAGTCCCATTGGCAGCTGAGCCAAAAAGTTAATTTCCACCCCGGGTCCTAAATCAATAGTCCAAGACTTTTCTATTCATAGTGGTAGAACAAAAAAGTATTAAGTTTGTTGAATTTCATTTTTTATGTATTTCATTTTTTCAGCAACTCCACGAAGCTGTGATAAAGGCCAACTGGTGCTATGAGCTAAACTCTAGCATCTGCGTGCTAACATGCTCACAATGACAATGCTAACATGCTGATGTTTAGCATGTATAATGTTTACTGTGTTCACCTTTTTAGTTTAGCGTGTTAGCATGCTAAGATTAGCACTAAACACAAAGTACAGCCGAGGCTGATGGAGATGTCATAAGTCATTGGGTTATACTGCAGATTTCAAAATATGAATGGTGTTTAAGGGAGAGTGGGGTACAGTTTGTCAGAAGTGACGTCATTCAACAGCATTATTTTCTACTGTATGACATTATTTAACGCTAGCCAGTAATGGTTTTAGATTAGATTTGCTTTCATTTAGGAGAAGACTGAGGAATTTTAACTTTTTCACCACCTTCACTAAACTCACAAAGGAGAGCGCTAACATCGTTCACACAGCAGCCACACTGAAAAGGCTGCCTGAAGTTGTGTCCGCACACATTTTTTGTTTATCGGCCTCGTGAGTGCATGGCCGACCGATTAATCGGTCTATCACTATTCAGTTCATCACTTTGTGCTGAATTCAACAGTTAGCCCCGCCCTGCTGTCATCTCTCTCCATTCACACACAACAACACAAAACAAACTCAAGAGACACAAACTCCAGCAGTGATTAAGCTACTTAGCGCTGAAGGTGATTATGGGCCAGCTGGTCTCACACAGACACACACACACACACTCATATCTGCACAGCATACTGACAGCAGCTCTACTGAAACATGCACACAAACACATTCAAACACAGTCTGGCCCACATTCAGACATCATCACATATTTTGTCTTGTCCATAAT
This sequence comes from Micropterus dolomieu, assembly GCF_021292245.1. Lineage (NCBI taxonomy): Eukaryota > Metazoa > Chordata > Actinopteri > Centrarchiformes > Centrarchidae > Micropterus > Micropterus dolomieu. The sequence continues at coordinate 25,769,439 of NC_060167.1, forward strand.
ACCTACACTTTCTCATCAAGCAAAATCCAATTTTGCTGTCCAGGAATGGCACACAAGGCTAAATAAAATTCACTTAGATTAAATGAATAGGAAGGAAAAACATTGTTACTCTGAGTAAATCTATTTCAGATGGACACAGAGACAGAAAGAGCACAGTGAAACTCGTACACATAAATGCTGTCCGATCAGAGGCTGAGGGAGGATGTCTGTCTGTTTAAGTGTATATTTAAAGAGGCAAAAAAAGAGATTCAATAAGAAAGTATGAGGAAGAAGAATCTCTTGTTTACTGGCAAGTCGTGTTATATTTCTTGTTTATGGATTAAAAAAAAAAGCAGAAGGGGATACAAAAAAAAAAGTACATTCAACATTCATATAGGGAAGTGAATTAACTCTATACAGTCTAGACACAACACCTGAGGGCCTCCATCTCTCTGTCTCTTCCTCCCTCTGCGGGAATATAGCAAGCACGTGCAGCTGTGCCCAAATTATTCATACACACGATGCTCAGACACACACACACACACGCTCATATGCACACATAGACGCACCCATGCAGACACACACTGATTGCATGTTTGGCTAAGAGCTCATATTTGCACGCTACAGTAGCCCTTTTGACAACAGAAGACACACTTGCTCCTTTTTCCCCTCCAGTCCCTGCCCCTGCCCCTCCCCCTCCCCCTCCCCCTCCCCTCCGCCCTCCTCTGTCTCTTTTCCTCTCTCTTTGATTTTTCTTTGTATTTGTTGTGTTGAATTGCAGGAAGCATTGCTCTTTTCAGAAGAGGGGGAGCAGTTTATAAAACAAAGACGACATCAGAAACAGACCCTACAAACCTCTCTTTTCTTTGTCCCGTTCTTGTCCACCATACTCTATAAAAATATAGCCTGTTCTTCATCCCCATTTACCCTCCAATTCTCTGCCCTTGCTCAGTGTGTCTTTATCTGTGTATGTGTGTGTGCAAACTCAGCACAGAGCACAAAGACCTGCAGTGACATCAGACTCATTCACACTGTGTCCTCTGTCTACACTCACCCGAGAGGAGCTCTGTTTAAAGGCATCCCCCCTCCCACACACATACATACACACACACCCTGTGATTTTTGAGTGACCACAACAATGTCAACACACAAAAACTGGATATATGGTTTATCAAAATATGCAGATCGCAGAATGTTTGAAGAAAAACCAACCAAAATGCTAAAGAACAAGGAAATTAATTATTTTCTGCGCTGACCATGAAAAAGGTTCTTTTATGTCTCCAAGCTGTTTCAATTATTATAGTTAGGACTGTTTAGAAGACCAGCTGACACATGATGAGGCCCCGATAACAGAAAAATGCAAATGTTCAGACTGAAGCGCCTTTCATTCCTTACTGAATTCAAATGGATGAATTCAAATAAATACAGATCTGTGTGCGCGTCTGTGTGTGCATGTGTGTGCACACGAGTGGGCGCATAGGCAGTGGAAGCGGGTGTGGGGAGAAAGCTGTTGACATTCCAGCATTTTGGTCATAGCCCCGCGCTTTATTTTGCTCGCAGCGCAGACAAGCTTGAGCAAGAGAAAACAAATGGACGAGGCAAACATTTAGAGGGAAGTTTGAGATGATGTGTCGTTATCACACCACAGATCAATGTGTATTTTCCATCTTTTAGTCAGGATCAAAAGAAAGAAGAGCAGAAACTGTTTGTTTTGGGGTTTTTTTAAATATGAAGTAGGACTTCTATTGATGCTCTTACTCAGAGCTCCAGAGCAGTAGACTGATTCCTAGATGGTTTATAAATATGGCCCAAGGCTTAACTTCAAGGCAATTTCTTTCAGTTTCACGCTCTCACTGAGGTTTCGGTCTTAACTGACTCGCCTCAATAGGCTCATCAGCAGCTCACAAAGCAGGAAGTGAACAGGAAGCGTAGATAGTCCAGCAGCAGCATTACAGGAAGTCATTCTGCAACAGCAGCACACCATTTGGGAGTGCTGATGTACTTAACAGGGGAGAAGTTCATTAACCGACTAGTTGCATAAGTCATTTTAATGCCAAAGCCCACAACACAGTCCTTAATATTTCAGATCTATTAGTTTAAACTCACAAGCTTTGGGGTTATAAATTCCACCCTGTCAGAATATACTCAGCACACAAGCACTACTTCTCTCATAGCCAGGCCACGCCAGAAACCCAATCAAGTAGCTCTATTATAAACCTTGCATGTGTCATTAAGAGTTGTGTTATTGTTTGGAAAACCAGGATTAGCGGGTGTAGCTTGGCAACCTCACTAACAACCTCCTGCAGACCTTTTTCACCTCTCCTGCTGCAATCTGCTCGAAAAGCCTCTGAGCCTGTAGTGCCCAATTATGCAACAGCTACTACTATTAGAAAACAGGTGACAAACAAAACACCTAGTTTTACTTTTTTTAAGATGGTTCCTGTGATGAAATGTCCTGATTCTTGCCTTCTGCATACCACCGTGTCCTTTAAACACATATCCATGATGTTCCTTCAATGCTAAGCAATTCTAGGCACGCGGCTACTTAGCACTCCTGCCAAAAAAAGGCATTCACACAGAACTGTTAGGCCCAATAGGTTTGAAGGGCAACAACAACAAAAAACATGTGACCTGCGGGGCAGCAGAGGAGGAACTGATGCACAGCTGTGGATGGCCGGCTTGGGTGTGCGCTGTGTCATGTTTCCTGCTCTTCTTCCCCTCAGTTAAGGCCAAACCACTGATTAGAAACAATTTCAGTGGCGACTCCCATCAATAAAACAAAAGTGCTTTCACTTTTTATGACCGCTGACCGTAGATCCGCAGAAAGCTGGTCTCTGCGGGGGGACTGAAAATTGAGACACAGTGTTAGAATGCACATGTACATACTGCTGCCAATAGCATAGTATCACACACACACTTTCCCACCAGAATCCAGCCATTATAAAAGGGCCACCCCCTGGGGTGGTGTGTAACCCAGACAGAGCCTGTGTGGCAAACTGTTAACACACACAGGAAACAGGCGAGACTGGTAGCCTACACAGGACATACGTCCAACAACAAAACACCACCTTTAAACTCCCATTTAAAGCCTTTGTGTATCAGCTGTGAGGGGCCCCTTCCGCACTTTTATTCCTCTGCTCCTGTTTTGTTTTGGTCATGTGGTGGCAAAAAGTCTGCAGCACTTAAATGGATTCATGAAAAACTTTCTGCAAAGCACTTCTTTGCACTGGTTCATCGCCATGTTAGCGTCAGACTGCTGAGATACTGTGATACAGACTGCAAGAACACTTGCAGAACTCATTTTTCTCGGCATTACCGGCATCATCTTGAACTGCAAATGCATGAGACACGCAGGGCTGAGGACTGAATCACGTCTCGGTGATTGCTCAGGTTATTTCTTGGCCAAAGAGCTCAAATTAAACAGAGAGGGAAAGCCTTGAGGAAAATGTCTGTTAAGGTGAGAACGTCAAGCAGCAGTCACAAGGTCAGAGACCACAACAGCACTTCACAACAGATCTGTCTTTGTGTCTATTTATACACAGATGCTATGGAGGCTGACTTAGCACTTTGGTGGAAGACAAGAGTGGCTCGCCGGTCTGCAATGAGTAAGTGGCAGAGCTTCAGAGAGAGATCGATATGCAAATGGTCATTTACACAACTCTCATGTTACTCCCAACGCACATGCATACACACAAAAGCTGAATTACTGACATTTATAGACAGCAGCACATGCACGCTCAGAGCCGGCCCCAACATAAAGCCATCAATCCGGGGCAAATGCGGCACTCAACGAAAGACCAACGAGAGGAGGAGGAGGCAGCCACGAGGCAAAGTGACATTGCACGTATGTCTGTGTGTGTGTGCGGGGGGTTCAAATGGGTGGGAGTGAGAAAATGTAGGAGTCTTTTCATTCTTATAGCCCCTGTGCATCAGACTAAGCTTATCTTGCATGTTAATTCTGCTGCATAAAGATTGAACAGCCAAGCCAGACGCAATTTAACGACAGCCACTTATTAGGGAGTTACATTACATGCATCTTGTCATGTTTGACTTGACTACAATGCAGGGCCACTGACTTAAGCGTGTGTGTGTGTGTGTGTGTGTGTGTGTGTGTGTGTGTGTGTGTGTGTGTGTGTGTGTGTGTGTATCCACATCCATTCCTCAGGACGTCAGGTCTGAATGCAGGATTGTAGGTCAACTCACTGGTTATAGGGAGATTGTTTAAGGAAGGCAGCGCAGACATTCAGGAAATGGATGCTGGCAACTCAGACTGTGTGTGTGTGTGTGTTGTTCGGCCCTCACGCCAACCTCATTGCCCTCCAAATGCATACTCACAAACACAGAGTGCTAAGCTTTATGCAGTCTGCCCCGGGGTTGAACAACATGGGAGCAATTAAACACCATCCTCTCTTATCAGCGGCCGACTTTCTCAGGGAAAAAAAATAATACGGGAGGAAGTTATCCCTCTCTGCATGTTTATTTGTGGGCTTCCCATTTCCTGTCAAACACACAGACACTTTTGGTGGCACTCACGGGGCAAGTAAATACACACACATATCACGCGTGATGAAAAGGAGCCGAGCTAGCTCGCCCACCAGCGCAGCCATGTAATTACACAAACTTAACTACAATGTGAAGTTCATGCTAATAAAACAGATTTTTAAAAAGGCAGAGCTGTGATTATAATGCTCTGTGTTGCAGCGTGATAGATGACAGCACTGAAACTATGCTTACGCACTGATGATCACGTCAATAGTGCATCACCAATAAAGATGGGGACAGCTAAACGCACAGGTGTCCGGTACGTGTGGCGTGTGCAGCAATATCTGTCACCTTCATTCAGTTACAGTCTGTCAACAAGCCTTCCGAGCTGCTCTCCAGACTTGGATCAATAACTTCAGTTGAACAGCAGCCACCAGCTGTCTGTGGCTTCTCTTTTCACCTTTTTTCGTTGCCTTTTTGTCAGCACCGCCCACCCCACTTCCTGTTACAGTTGTCGCTGTGAACAAGCACAAAGGAGATCCACTCAGCGGCTGATTGACAAGTGACTCTGAAACCTCCCCTGGGGAAATGGGGCCATCGGTTGTAAGGTTCCTCTTAAAAGGCTGCTTAACTGTGCCGACTCCCACCCTCAACCCCCTCTAAGTTTAATCAATGGTTCCCAAACTGGGGTTGGAGGACCTCAAAGGGACCCTTTTTGAGGAATAGCTAAACATTCACCATTATTTTGTTGCTTTCGCCTTACAAGAACAGAGGAGGCCAATTTTGATCAGGACTGCCCAAGTTTCATTCTTTGTATCTGTACTATACAATGCTCAGGACAACAATCTTCTCATGAAGGACCCTCAGTATGACCAAGTTGGATTCATCAGCTGGTGTGACATAGTCTGGGAGGGTCTGAGTTGATGGACAGTGGGCCTGTCAGACCACCGCCCCTTCTCCACACACACACACACTGCACAATGAGCATGATTACAGGCGCAGCCCCAATCACACACTACATTCATGCCATCCAGTTTTAGAGGCACCCAGTGCCTGCACATGCCCATTTATATGATCTCTTTCAACCAGCATTCAGTCCTGGCACACGCAGTCGATGGGCTGCGAATATCTCCTGATATGAATCCAAAAGCTGCTCTGCTGCTCAAGCTTTTGGGTGCATTTGCCAACAAAGGCAGTGAATGACACAGCTCTGAAGGAGAGCATCTCTTTGTGCTGGATTCATTTGCAGAGGCAGGATTTTTTCAAAAAATTAGAACACCACAAACGCCTTTGCTTTTAAAATCTGTGTATGGAGCAAGATCAGCCACGCACATGTAATGTGTTCAGTAGACACGGTTAGAGTAAAGTGAGACTGCAGGTAGTTGCCTGTGAGAATAATAATTCAGAAATTGGTTTGGGGAGAAACGCCCATTCTCCTCCCTGCACCTGGCTGCAGCTGTCCTTGTCTCATCATCCAATGTTAAACCCTGAATACAAACCGCTGCCTTCCTCACATAATACGGGCTGATGCCGTGGAGAACTTCTGCCCGCCACCCTTACGCTACATGAAATCCATATGGTATCTCGAGGTGCTGGCCCATGCTTTGCCTTATCAATACTGTGCAGAGCACCACCCATGCATTATAAAACAAGGTGTAATGCTTGTGTCTGTGGCTGTATAACCTGCTGTATCTTACAATGAGCAAGGAGTGAGGATAGTAAAATAAGACTATAGGTTTGCGGGACGCATTTAAATGATCGCCAGGAGGCACAGACACAATGTGGTCTGCTAAAGTCGGCAGATTTCCAGCAGACAGGCGTAGGAGGCTTACCTTAACGCAACCTTCACAGAGCAGTCGCCCTGGCTCGCCATTATCGCATTCAAGGTTCACAGACGGGACGTGGAGTGTTTCGGCTCTGCTGGGTGTTCAGTCTGTGTAAACCGTGCGGTGCTGCGGCGGTGCGGGGTGTCTCAGGTCAGCGGGAGCAGCCGTCAAGACCTGCCGGCGGCGAGCTGCCTCATCGGGACTCCTCCAGTCTTCTTCTTCTCCTCCGCAGTGGCGGTCATTTCTGGCTCACTGATGTCTGTCACATCTCAGTGTTTTAACCCGCTTCTTTTTTTTTCTTTCCGTGGTCTGTCTCAGACGCTACATCCTGTTTGAAGTGCGTATGAGGGAAGACTGTGAGCGCTCCTCTGAAACCACACCGCTGCTCTCAGCAGAGAGAGACGCGATCACGTTGAAGCGGCGCTGAGACCGTAAACTGGAGGGGGTACTGCTGCCTTCAAGGGCTGTTGGAAATATTGAATTCACCTTTGGAGCGCTCTTCTGATCTCTCCAAATTCAAAAATAATTATTTACCTCTTGCCACACTAAACCCGTTGCCATGGATACGGATATACGCTGGCTGCTGAGTTATATTAAGCAATTGTAAGTCATCCTCAAAACAATGCGCATGTGCTATATAGGCACACAAAGGCATAGGTGGGAAAAGTATCCAGATCATTTACTGAAAGGCCAATCTCAGCAATTTAGTAGTCCTGTTTTTTCCAGAAAGTCACAAGAAACATTATGCAAATGCTCCATATTTGTATAGCGCCTTATAGTCTTTTTCGTCACCACTCAAAGCTCTTTTACACTACATCTGCATTCACCATTCACACACATTCATTCACTGAGCCTAAGTGCTCAAACAGAAACTAACATTCACACACATTCATACACTGGCAGAACAGCCACCAGGGGCAATTCAGGGTTCAGTATCTTGCCCAAGGACACTTCGACAGCAGCCTGGAGGAGCCGGGGATTGAACCGTCGACCTTCTAACAGGCAACCCTCTACCTCCTGAGTCACACTGAATCCTATTTCCCACCATGCAACTGGATAGCATCCTTCATTATATCCTCAATGCCCACTTCTTTGAAACCCCAAAGGCTTTCTGATTAGTATTTTGATATCCTCATGACATCATCAAGGTTAAGTCCCCTGCAGAGCCACAACAGACGTTATCCAACAGTTTTCACCGTTTGAGTAGTAGCCTAACACAAGCACTACTTCTGAAGCAGAGTGGGCCCTCTTAGTGTTGTCATGTGTTGTAGGGGTTGTTATTACTTGCATTAACATATTTTCATTAGCACTATTTATCATAACCATCCCATTAATACTGTATAATGCTGTTCTATACAGATATTTATCATTACACCTTGGTTAATGCTGTATATCCACATTTATTATTTATTGTATTCTTAGATTTTAAATTTCTTATATTCACTACTTACCAACTTCTTCTATTATTTCTTTTATGCCTTGTTGTGCACGCAAGTATCTGTAACAAAGAATTTCAACTTGGGGATTAATACTCTAATAAACAACACTTTAATATTGCAGCTGGTCATGGTAGAGGTAATGTAACTATTTTACATACTGTTAGGTGGCACAATCTATGACTATGCATCATATTTAATAGGCTGATCACTTCTTTTACCAGAGTCAAATTCCTTGTATGTGTAATAGCCTACCAGAGATGATTTAAGGGAAGTATTTGGTAATACTTGACCAATAAAGCTGATTCTGATTGAATGGATTACAAACTGCCTAAATGTAGTGGAGTAGTAAAAAAGTAGAATAGGCTACTTGCTCCTGAGATGTAGTGGAGAAGAAGTAATTTGAAATGGAAATGATAAAGTAAAAGTAACTCGAAACTGTACTGAAGTGCAGTAAATATTTATTTAAATTCCACCACTGCACAAATGTGAAATGAACGAGGAACAAAGTGCTGTTTTCCTTCATTTAAATGCACTTTCTATGATAGTACAATAATTCGAGGAGGTCATGAACGCACCATACTTGCATTCGATTGACATGCAGTTCGGCCAACTGCCAAATTAGCCCCGCCTTCATTGAACATGAGAGACCAATCAGCGGGCCCAACAAGACTGTGTGGCCCCGCCCAGAAACACACCCACGTCGGGCAGTAAAGATTACAAACGTACAGCACACAGACTGCCAGCGGCGACATCTGATGTCCGTTAAACTATCATAAACTGAGGGAGACGGTTCCCATGACGGAGAGGAGGGGCTACTGATTTAAACACCTTGAGGTCAAAGGCTGAAACTCATGCAGAGGTTTTTTATGATCTGGCAGAAGAATGGAGTTAATTTGCTCTGGTTTGGATGGGAAGTTACACTCTGCCCACTTCCCTCTCCTGCTGAGTCAGATTTCTTCTAAAGGGGAAATTGATGCCCTTTCTCTTAGTTGAGTCAAACAGACACAATGCATTTTAACCGCTCCTCCTCAGTTTCTCTCTCTCTAGTCAATATTTATTCTGGATCTATACCAACCAGTTTTGCCTATTTCCCCCCTCAATTAAGTTTCTTCTAACATGCTGAAACAGCCGGGTTTCTATGCAAAGTGACTTCACCACATGTTAGGATTCTGGCAGCAGGACTCACATCTACATACAAACTCCAACCTTTCCAAATCCTCATCCTCCTCACTATCTATGACTCATGTTCCTACTGTATGTACTGAACAGTTTCCCAACGACAGTCATGTCTGAACTGTAGTGAACTGTTTCCTAATATAACACAACACATTTCAGTTAAATATTTCACAACTTTATTTAGGTAGCTGTTTGTACCTATTCTGCATGACCGTGTGGAAAGCCGGCTCAGCGAACTGTGTTGTGGTGAACAAGAAACACTGCTTTCTGTCTAAATGCAGAATAAAGGCACTACAGTCCCATGACAACAATCACTTTTATGTTATGAAACACAGTCCGCGAATGGCTGCATGAACTATAAACCCCTTCTGTGTACAGAGGAGTATGTGTGTGTATGCCTGTGTGTGTCGAGGACCAGGTGGTGATGTTAGTGCTGCACAGGGTTTGTTCCCCGGGTGCAGTGATGGATTCCACACAAGATTAACATCCAGTTATGAGGATAAAACTACAATCCTCCTAGATCTGCTGGGAACTGGCCACTGGCCACCTCAACTGTGACGACAAAACACACAAACAAGAGCGGTGCACACACACACAAGTTTGTTCCTCTATCCCCATGTGGACATCTCATTGACATAATGCATTCCCAAGCCCTTTACCTTAACCATCAGAACTACATGCCTAACCTTAACCCTTACCCAATACCAAATTCTAACCTGACCAATTCATACAAACTATTACATCATTAGGATGGACTGTTTTCTTTCAGGCACATTTACAGTTTTCTCCCCTGTATACTAACTCCTCCTCAGCACTTTACAATGTAAAAAGCACATTTCATAACCGTACTGTGTGGGTTTTAAAACCCTGAAGAAATTTTAATATTGCAGTTTCCAAACTGCAGCATAATCCCCATATTTAGGACCACATATAGTCAAAATAACAGCACCCTAATTACATAAGAGGCTTTCAAATACAATCTTTCCAGCCGCCCTCGGGTTCTGTCAGTCACGGTGAAGTCGGCAATTCATTCTCCCGCTTTGGATTTGGCACTTTTCTTCAACACACAAACACACACACACACACACACACACACTTCATCATTCTTACTTGATGGCCCTTCTCATTTCTGCAGCATGTGATTATATCCTGACCTGAAAACATGAAGATGACTCATATCTTTGATGTACCGCAATCTTTGTGTGGCTATTTTTTCCAATGTTGAATATATCATTTTGAAATAAGACATATTTTATTGACACACCAATGAAAAATAATGTGAAAGACACTCATACACACACACACAGAAACAAAGACAATCCACTGCCAAAACACAAAATGCTCCCATACACTATATGTGTATTAAAAGAAGCTGACTGTGATGCATTTAATACCAATGACGTCCAATGTCCTCTTTCTCTGCTCCAACACATGCAGCACATTCCCTCTTTCAGTGAAAAAGACGAGGAACAAGACAGAGAGGGAGATGGAAGATGAAACTGCACCCTAATGTATTCTCCATCCTTATTCTTTGATGTGTCTGTAATCCCCCACATACGTTTTCCATATTTGGCTTTGAAGCTCCATAAACCAATCCCCCATTCTTTACCGTAACAAAACAGTTTGAATTGGCCAGGATTACATAAACACACATTTGACGACTCACTGGCTGGCAGAGAAAGAGGTGCATCGCCAAAATGAAACGTCAGGCAGTTTAATGATGCACACTTGTTTCAAGTTTATTTATTTATTTTTGCTTCCCTCCAATTCCTTCTCAATGGGAATACATGGCGAGTCTAACAAGTGTGTAGACAGATGTTTGAAGGTGTCTGTGTTTAATGTTTGACACAGGAGCTGCTTAGATTTATATGTGTCAGCTGCAGTGGCATAAAGCACAGCTTGCCAGTTCTTGGCAGTGCCAGACCCCCCGTAGGGCTTTGTCCAAGCACCCTGCAGAGCTCTGCTTTTACCGCTTACAGTGGATGTAGTGAAGGTATGTCATTTTCTGAAATACGGTTATTCATTTCCTCACTAAGAGTTAGATGAGAAGACTGATACTGTCAGGTTCTATGGCTGAGTGCTGAGGCAGATAACTGAGATGTAGACCCAAATGCAAGACACTGGAAATTCTGGTGCAGTAATGATGTTTAATCCAAAACGAAACAGAAATACTTAGGCTTACATGTAGAAGCAAATGTTCAAACAAAGGGCAGGGAATCTAAAAAATAAAACAAAAGTCAAAACTGAGTATGAAAAGTCACAGCGGGGCGAGCATGGAGACAAGCAGGGAAACATTAGGCACAGTCGTGGCGTCCCACTCTCACTAACAACTACATTCTTTAACAGGCTTATGCGCACACACATGTACACACACACACATACAGACACATTCACCCACACACACACAGACACAATCAGTCTCACACATAGACACAAACAAACTTAGGTTGTCCCTGGTAGAATTATTCCTGATGCTTTTCTTTGAGTTACTTATTTAAATTAATTATTATTCCAGCTCTCGTGGCTGTGCTGTGTTGCTTATTTAGTGTGCTGGACTGTTTCTTGTTTTCATTTTATCTCTTAGTTGTCATACTATGTCAGCTGTTCATTGCTGCTGTTCGGCTGGTTGTCTTTTACTATTATTATTATTTTTATTGTTTGTTTTTGTTTGTGTTTGTTTATTGTTGTTTTTCCTCCTCTCCAAGCCCCCCTCTCTGTTCTATTGCAGGTTTCGTTGCTTTCTGCAATTGGTGTTTCCCTCTGCTATTCCCTGTTGTCCCCACCTTCCATCCCCCTTCTCTTGCAGGTCTTGTCCTTTCTCTGTGCTGTCTGTTTGTGCCCCCCTATCCCCGTGTCTGCCCCCTTGTCCGGCCCGGTGACAAATCAATACATAATTAAATAAATAATAAAACAGACAAAGGAGTATATTAATACTCTCTTGTTAAAGTAAAATCTGTCTGGCACAATATGGTATCCAGGTCATCATACTCTATACCAGGCAGGACAGGTTTAAAAAAAACAACAAAAAAACAAAAAAAAACAAACATGCGGATTAGGTTAATTGGTGGCTATAAATCGTCGTTAGGTGTGAGTGTGAGTGTGAGTGTGAGTGTGACTGGTTGTTTGTCTATGTGTGGCCCTGCGATGGATTGGCAACCTGTCCAGGGTGTACCCTGCCTTTCGCCTGATGTCAGCTGGGATTGGCTCCTGCCACCCGCGACTCTGTACGCAGGATAAGTGGTTGATGATGGATGGGAGGAAATTTCATTTAATTTCATACGATTGACCTCTTTGTCAGTGTAATATATATATATAGAGAGAGAGAGAGAGAGAGAGAGAGAGAGAGAGAGACATAGTCACTGACATGATCACTATTTCTCAGTTTAAACAGAATTATACTGATGAGAAACATATAAGTAAATAACTATAGATGGTTGATGTTTTGAATAATAAAACTTTTTATGGTCAAAAAAAAAAAAAAAGCAGGGAAACATTCAGCAGCAACAAGGACTGGGCAGAACTGAGCACATTAAATACAGGGGCAATCGGGCAGGGAGGGGGCGAACAGGTGACACTTCAGGGCAATCAGACAAGAGGAAACAAAGCTAGAGAACACCAGACACCAACAACTTCAACTTAAACCTGGAAATAAAGCCAGCAATAACACATGAGGACAATTGTAATAAAATACAACAGAGAACATGGAAAAGGATCATTACTAACAAACAAAACCTAATTGAGAACACAGAGGCAGGGAGTGATAAATATTAACATTTAGAGAAACAGCCTGGCATTGTCCAAAGGCTACAAAATCCACCTACCACCACCTCTCAAGCTCACTAATTAATGCTTTATATCTCATTTGTTTCTTCTTGTCCTCTGTGTGAGTTTAGCGAACAACCAAAGGGGGCTCCACCTAGCCAAAAAATAGCCCCACACCGAGCCCCTGGCGGTTGTCTCATATAACAGTCCTGCAATAAATGCAACCTCCATGAAGGTTATAATGTTCAGTTTTTGGAGAAAAAGTGTTAGAGAGGTGTTGATTTGACTTTTTGGAGGATGTACAGAGTATTATACAGAGGTATATCTGTTAATTAGCCTACCCTCACTGATATAAATTGGGTGGACAAAATAAAGCAATCCGATTCAACAGCAACACCACTCTAAAACAGTTTCAAAATAAAGTGAAATATCGTAACCTTCATGACGGGAGGATTTGTGTCATGGCTATTGCATTAGACTGCGTGGTGTGTGTGTGTGTGTGTGTGTGTGTGTGTAAATATGTATATATATATATACATAAACGAGATATAACATGTTCATTTGTGAGCTTTAGAGGTGCGGGTAGGGAGATTTTGTTACCTTTGAACAGAGTCTAGCTGTTACCCAGTTTCCAGTCTTTATGCTTAGCTAACTAGCTGCTGGCTGTAGCCTTTCTTTTAACACCAGTCATGACAGTGGCACCGATCCTTTCATCTAAGTGCATTATTTAGTCTCAGCAAGAAAGTGAAAAGGCGTATGTTTAACTCTTGTTTTAATCTGAAGTACTTGCGGGGGGATATGGTCTTTAAAAAAATGTGTAAACATTTACCACTCTTTTCTCATAGCTACAACTTATCAGTTAGAAATATTGTACTACTTAAAGAAAACAAACAACATTTCAACTTTATACTGATATGATAATATGTAGATTAATATAATAATTCTGTGGTATTATCCAGGACTATTTCACTTTTAGAAAAGGCAATACTGTAAGGCTGCATGAACGTGAGCCCAGAAGAGCCTGTGTGTAAATCAAACCTTCAAACACAGATCACCAGATAACGGTGGTGAGTCATGAACATGATCCCCGGTACAGCAGACCTACATTCCAGCTTCCATCCCCAGGGCACATGCTGACCCACACTTTGCTCCGTTTCTGCCCAGGCTCTGATGCTTCCTGCTGGGCTGTGACCAGGCGGTGGCTGGGGTGGAGGCTAGAAGGGGGCTCATATTGGCTGCTGCAGCCGCGGGGTGTTTCAGAGAGGTAGTGACATTCATTGGCTAATTTACCGCTGCATCACAGGGCTAGGACCCGAGAGACTGTGTGTGTGCGTGCGTGTGTGCGTGTGTGTGTGTGTGTGCGTGCGTGCGTGTGAGATTAGAAGAGGAGATCAACAAGGAGTGATTGTTCTTTGGTCTCCTGCACCAAGCCCATTGCATGCTGGTGCTCACACATTCACAAAAGACTAACAGAGTCCATCTGTGACAGCTGACCTCCCACAGCTCCAGGAACAAGCGGCTGACTTCTTTAAACATAGAAAAAAAACAATTGACATGATACTCCTGTCCACAAAAGTATGTCAGGGTGGAACATATTACCCATAATAATACCTGTGAATGTGTACAATGCACATAGTAAGTCTTCCAAATTTTGGAATAGGCATAAATGTACACAATGAAAAAAAACTGAACTGAATTTGAACTTTTGTGGTTCATCAACATAAGATCACAAGCTAGTTTCAATGACTCATTATAGTAGCAATCTTTTCATTGACCTGGTATAATTACCTAATTATTACTCAAATTCTCTGTCATCTTACTCCATCACCTCCCCCGTCATCTCTCTGAGGGTATCCTGCACCTTGTTTCTATGGAAACAGCCTCTGAAGACGGCAGGCAGAAAGGGACAGGAAGAGATGCTGAATTGACAGAAAAGCCTCTTTGTGCTCTCCGAACAAATAGGCCTAAAGGGGGTTAAAGAGACACACACATACACACACACACACACACACACAGACACACAACTTCCACCTGGCTTAAAATGGAAGATAAGGAGTATCACCAGACTCCTGAATTCCGCTCGAAGCAATACAACCAGCTCCTTAAATAACTTTTTCTAGGACAAACACTAAACTAAAAAAATCAGTTTTGATTTCAGCACTTTCTGTGTGCAGCTTCTGTTTAAAGAAAAAGAAAAAAAAGAGATTATATTATAATATTTATTATATTGACAACATCTACTGTGTGTGAATGGACTAGTGGCAGTAGGGTCTCGCTCTTTCTCTCCACAAGCATCACACAAACACACACACGCACACACACTCTCACACATGAAATCTCACTCCATCCTGTATCGGAAAATTGGATTGCTGCTCCCAAATAACTTGATTATAAACAGCCTCGCTCTCACTCTGGGGCAGTATCACTTAATAAAGCTAAGTGCATTGACACGCAAGTACCCACGCTCATACACACAAAAGACACATGCACACACACCATACAGATCTATTTATCAACCTATTACATGTATCATATCAACAGTAAAAAAACATAAAAAAATGGGATGGAACAAACATCACAGACATGGCTCTGGGAAAATTGTGGGTTATGGGTCAAACATAAAGCTCCAAGGATCTAAGTAGACAATATTCAGTCAGCCTAAGTATTCACTGATTAGGATCTGAAAGCTACCAAAAGGTCAAATATGTCTGCATCAAGCATGTGAAAGGGCTTCTTTAAGTCAATACATTTGTGTGAAGGACAGCAGTATATGGGACAACACTGAGAGCAAAAGCATGGAACAGGCACGGAAAAACACTGTGACAATAAGAGGTGTAACGATACAGATAGCAGGACTTAGCAGTTAACTTCCATTGTGTGTGACATGAATTGTGAAATAACTGCATTTACAGCCCATGCGTGACTGTAGCAAAGCACCACATTTCCACACTGCTTTCCATGTCTGATCATGATCATTTAATGTTGCTGAAAGACATGCAGCAGATGTGAGCTTATTATGTGGTTTATTTCACGACTGGTGATGAGGATCAGGATGAACACCACAAGAAAAGGCATTTTATACAAATAATCTGTAAATACAAAGCATCAGAAAAAGAAAGAAAACATCCTTTGACACTTAGTCTGTGGGTTTATTAGGCCTCTACATTTCAGAGGGTAATGTTGTTTTGTTTACTGACTTTACATACAAAAGATATTATCAGCTTATAAAATATTATGTATTGTTATAGCTGAAACTACTCATCAGTATAGTAAGGGGTTAATTAACTCCACCTCAACCAGTGGCAACACATGCATCAGTAATAATATGAATCCATTAATATATACAGAATAATGTAACACAAATAAACAAAAAGATAGTATCTAGTAGTATTTTTACTTCTGACACTTAAGGACTTTTTTTAAGTATAATTTTTTATCCAGGACTTGATTAAAACCTAACATACTGCACATAAGTAAAATTTCGGGTATTGGAAGAAGAGTATTTCTTCCAATACTGACACTTGACACTACCACACAAAAAAAACTCTTGCGGTGTCCTGTGAGAGAGAGGTATAAGGTTTAATCCTGCCAGTTTTCTTCAGTACTGCCTTGGTTAACTAATCGCTTTACACATCTTACTTTGTCTCAAGGACATGTGACCAAAAACATAAGAACATGCTTGAGACAGCTTGGGATTTGTGTGAAGAGTGATTTGGGTCAAAGTGGGAAACAGTATGTAGTTACACTGAAGCTCTGTAGCTCCATCTAGTGTTGGACTGTAGCATATGTGAGTGAGTCATTCAGACCCTCACTTGCTCGGGAAGCTTATTCAAAGAAGGCTGCAATGACTGAATCCCCAGTAAATCCCATCTCAAGGAATCTGTGTCAACTTTGGCACAATACATGCCACACTGAGATTCTATAGGTGACTGTAATCATTCCTCCTGTTAATACTGTCCATGAAGAGATCCCTTCCTCACACGATCCCAATGTGATGGGGGACAAAATCCACATACCTCGTTTGGTGATAACATGCGTTCTGAACTTGAAGCTGGTCTAAGGCTTCACCAGTCTCACTTGGTCAGATCAAGTAGATACAGTTCAAATTTCCATTTTGGGTTCTGGCCCTCTGACGTGGCTCAGCAAGCAAACACTGTCTGTTGAAGTGCAATGAGGGAATTGCATTTTACTTTCGTAGATAACCACATGATTTGTCTTACTCAGACTGGTGAAGCCTGATGTTGGCTTTACATTTCACACTTATTTTTTACACAGAACACGGACCTGTGGATATTGTCCCCCGTACAATGAGTCACTAGAGAAAAAGGTTTGAACCCAGATGCACAAGCCAGAAACAAGCAGGATAGGTACAAGATCACATTTACTCATGGTCAAAAACAGGCAGACTGCGTGACTAAGAGTTGGCTGGAGCTGTGACACGCCATCTCACCAGTACTACTTTGAGACGGGGTTTCCTTCTGGCAAGTATAGACAAGAAGAAGAATTACAGCAAATAAAAACTCTTTCGATGTACATATGAGTATTGTGTCAAGGCAAACTTGACAAAAATGTGAAAAAACATGAAACTTAAAGTTGGTCTGACCCACCATGTGGCAAAGAGTCACTGTGCATCTGCATTATTATGTCTTATCTGAACTGGTATATGGCCAATATTTGATCTAAAAAAAAAAATCTGACATAAAATAAAGGCAAGTGAATAAACCCTACACCCTTAAAAGTGAAAGGACAATAGCCTTTCTTGCCATCTGGAAAGGCTTGCACTGTTACTCTATTCTGCGGATCTTTTAACCATTAATCATTCATTATCTGAAGCCCACAGCCTCCCCTAGAGAGGAAACATTCTGCCAGCTGACACAGAGGGAAGAAATAACCATCCACACACACTGGAGAAACCCCTTTCCATTTAAGTTAGTGTATAGAGACTTATGGTCCTGTGGTGATATTTGTAGCGTTGAGTTAACTGAAGAGAAACTTCTTGTTATTGATCCAGCACTGGGTAAAGATGGATGTAAAGAATGTGCACTTAGTCAGAGGACGTTTTTAATCAGGAAACTAAAATCTGTGGCATACTCACTCTTGAACAGGTTTACAAGAGAAAGGCAATCCAAGAAGAGTCCCGCCCCCACCACCACTACCTTTTAGGCCATCCAAGAGGTGACAGAGGCCCTCCCTCTCGCCATGCTCCCGGCTCAGGAGGCAGCCAAAATCTACCACACCAACTACGTGCGTAACGCCCGGGCCGTAGGCGTGCTGTGGACGGTCTTCACCATCACCTTCGCCGTCATCACCGTGGTGGTGTTCATCCAGCCTTACTGGATCGGGGACAGCGTCAACACGCCGCAGGCCGGGTACTTCGGCCTCTTCCACTACTGCATCGGCAACGCGCTCACCTCGGAGCTCACCTGCAAGGGGAGCGCGTTGGACTTCGGCTCCATCCCATCCGGCGCTTTCAAGACGGCCATGTTCTTCGTGGGGATCTCCATGCTGCTGGTGGTGGGCAGCATCGTCTGCTTCAGCCTCTTCTTCTTCTGCAACGCGGGGAGCGTTTACAAGATCTGCGCCTGGATGCAGCTGGCCTCGAGTGAGCTCCACCAGGGTTTGACTTAAGATTGAAGCTGCTGCACATATGGAAGTTAGGCTACGACAAAAGTCACTTCAAAGAGTTACTGATAGGTTATATGATTCATGTAAAAACATTCATCTCACATTATAGGCTCGTAATTAGGCTACACTATAGGCTATACGCGTTATAATCAACTTTAGGGTATATATTTTGGATAAGATATTTCATATAGAAAACAGAATGCAGTACAAAAACTGTACAAAAATACACAAACTTATGTTCATAAACAATGATTAAGTATCAACGGAATTTTCATGTCTGCACACCCAGCACATTTACATTACCACACTATTGAGGACCTTCTTATTGGTCGCCATGAGTTATTTATTAAGCTCTTTATCATTTAGTCTTGAATGACTTCACAGATACATAAATAAATGAAGAAATATACTGTAAACCTTTACATGCATGGTCTAACTAATAAGTAATCAATGACACGTCAATGTGAAAATACATAGGCCTAGGCAGGAAACGAGGGCTGGATCATGGTCCTGTGAGGCCCCTGGGCACGTGTCTCTTGGAGCACCCCCCTCCCCAAATCTAGTCTTTTAATCGCTGTCCTGCCCACAGTTCATGCATTATTTTACACCAAAAACGTACGAAAATTTGTGCTGTTTCTACACAAGTGCTTTTGAAATCAATAGGTGGTAGATTTGGCTCAGTGAGCTTCCAAATGAATGACAGGCAAATCCTACATTCACGCCCATAATAAATTATCCTCAAGCTTTCTGGATGAAAGCAGAAACTACCAATTTTCCAAATGGCTGTAATGCTCACATTTTATTTACTTTATCCACACAAAAACAAAAATGCTTTCTGGTGTTCATGGTGAGGTCACTTCACCGATACACCCTATAGTTTAGGCTATTTTGACTCTTCTTTGAAGAAAAGTTTCAGAGGACTTTCTCTATCTGTCTGAATGGGAGGGTTGCTTACCTAGTCCGAGTTAAGATCAAAGGTCCTCCATTCTGACTGGCGGTCTGAAGTTGAGCTATTTCTTGTATACTTGTCTGTGACTTCTGCACTGAATTTCATGGTTCTGCATATTGACACATAGACACACATTAATACATTGACAGACAGACAGACACACACAACCCTCACAGGAATAAGTTTCAGGGAATATGTTTGGCTGGGTGCTTTCCAGTGCTTTCCCCCCTCAACTTTACTGATGAGTCATTATTCCCATTATTGATGAGGTAATATTCAAGGCAGCCATTCAGTTTAGCATCAGCCTTCAAGCTGTTCTTTTATGCAGAATGAGCAGACTTGTTCGTGAATATTGTACCATGTCACAGCACATTGTAGCGTGTCAACCAGTGGTGTAGAAGCACTGTACTCTCCGAGAGGCTCTTGTTTTAAGCATGCACTGTATGTACGAAGGGGCCCAGGTGGCAGCTTGGGCCACGAACCGTGCGCTGCCTGAGGCTTGTAGGCCCCCTGGCAGTCCGAGGCCTCAGGGCACTGGCCCCAGTGACCAGGGCTATAATGCAGCCTTTCTAACATTAGTGAAATAAGTATTCAGATATTTTACTCAAGTATAAGCAGCAAATACAACACTGTAGAAATACTTTGTTACATGTAAATGTCATGTATTCAAAATGTTACTAAAGTAAAATATTGGGTTAGTTATTCCTTTGCAATGTATCATTTAAAAAAAATACACATTGGTTTTCTGTATAGCTGTTAGTTAAATGTAGTGGAGGATAAAGTAAAATATTTCTCTCTGAAATGTAGTGGATTCAAAGTATAAAGTAGCGTGAAATATAAATACATGTACTTTGTTATTTTCCACCACTGAGACACAACAGTTAACAAAATCTCATCTCGGGACAGTTGCTAATTGTAGGCCATTTGGTTATAAAAAGATGAGTGCATTTCGGCCTCATAAAGAGAGAAATGAGTGCAGAAGCAGATTTTGAACAGATGTAGCTGCAAGTGAAAGGATGAGCCTATAATGAAGCAATTAATGAGCTAAACCTGGAGGTGTGCTGTTACACTTTCTCCTCTCCCATTTCACACGCCTCACACCTGTCATTCTGAGTGTGTGTGTGTGTGTGCGCGCGCTCCAGTAGTTGTAAGGGTGGATATTTCATATTACTGTTAGTGAGGACAATAAAAACATCTCCCAGCGGTAGCTTTTTAAAGATAAAGTCTCTATGGGTCGCTAGCCTCTAAATTTGGTTTACTTTGGGTTCAGATTGCAGAAGTTTCAGACATTGTTTTGCTTCTAATGATGATTTTTTTGTAATGTTTTGCAATTGAATCTGTATCTCTCTTCATAGGGCCCCATTTAAGTAAAAAGGGTTGTTGTTAGTGGGGACTGTTCTTGTGAAAGGGTTATTCTAATTCTTTGATTCTTTTTAATTCTTTGATTTAGATTAGGTGTGCGTATGTGCTAATGTTTCACCTACATGCCGAGGTGAGCCAGCACAAGAGAGGTTGTCTTTCTGTAGAGTTAATAATGGATGAAGAGGTTCATCTTTCCAGAGTTGAGACGCTCTGGAGTTGCTAAGCATCTCACCTGCGTGTGTGCGCACATGTGCGTATACCTGAATGAGTGGAGTGTATTTAATTAATTTCTCTTTTTGTTTGTTATTTCATCAGTGGAGGTGAAGACGGTGGTTCGTGATATTGCCCATCAACCGCAGCAAGATGTTCTTTTAGCAGTCAACAAGTCTTTATATAAAACTCAAACACAGACAGTGGTGGAGGAAGTATTCAGATCCTGTACTTCAATAAATGCACCCAAAAGTCCCCAGGGAGATATTACATATTCTATCACTAGATTATTAATACTTATTCATTTATGTGTAAGCAGCATTTTATTGTTAGTTGAGGATTAATCAAACCATTAATCAAATGATTGCTTGGTTTGTAAAAATTCTTGTCCATCACAGCGTGATACATTCACAATGTTTTCTTATAATATACAACAACAATAACAACTAGTCCAAACCTCAGAATGATTACAGTTATTACAAGGAAAAGAAGCAAATCCACAGATTTGAGAGGCTGATTGTATTTGTACATGAAAAATTACATAAAATTATTTTGTAAATAGTCACCAATTAATTTTCTGTCGATTGACTAATTGTTTCAGCTCTTGTATATACCGTGGGGTGGTTTAATTTATAACAAAACATCATATTTTATAAGCTCTGTAGTGCAGTAAAAAGTGAAACATTTCCCTTTGAAATGTAGAAAAGTAGAAGTGGCAGGAATATAAAAAACAAAGTACACTACAAGTACCTCAAATGTGTACTTAAGTGTAGTACTTGAGTAAATGTAAATTCCTTTACTGAATACATCCAAATGCAATTCCACAGGTTTCCCACATCAAAAAGTTTGTGTATTCAAATAAATAAGAAATGTTTTCAAAATGAATGACCTGGTATTAAACCCTCATGCTGTGCCTCCCTCTCTCCCAGGCACATGCATGGTGATTGGCTGTATGATCTATCCTGACGGCTGGGACTCGGACGAGGTGAAGCGCATGTGTGGCCAGCGGACTGACAAATACACCCTGGGCAACTGCACGGTGCGCTGGGCGTACATCCTGGCCATCATCAGCATCATGGACTCGCTCATCCTCTCCATGGTGGCCTTCAGCCTGGGCAGCCGGCAGGACAAGCTGCTGCCCGAGGACTTCCAGGTGGAGGGGAAAGGTACAAGAGTGAAGGGAGGGTTGAAGGGAAGGAGGGAGGGGGACACAGGCTGGATGAGGATATCTAGCTGGAGGAAAGAGATAGCAAATTTTGCAAGAGGAAAGAAAAGGGTGGACTGAAGTGAAGCAGAGGCTGGGCAGCCTTGAGACCTCAAAGTTTGACCCCCTGTTTAAGTATTGAATTGCTGAGGTCTGAATAAACTGAGAACAAAACGATCACTGGCAGCATATGCTCTAGATGGCAAGGTTGTTCGGTCCATCACTTTAGTCCAGACTGAAATATCTCAATAAATACTGGATGGAAATTAAATATTGTACAGACAGTCATGGTTCCTAGAGTATGAATGCTACAGACTTGTGATCCTCTGACATTTCATCTAGCGCTACCATGAGGGTAGCAAAGATTTGCTACAGATATTTTGATTCCCTACAGGATAAATTCTAATGATTTCAGTGATCCTCTGACTTTTACTCTAGCAACACCAGCAGGTCAATGTGGATGATGTATTTTATTGACTTTACCTTTACTCTAGTGTTTGGAGTGTTTAGTTTAATCCCAGTACCCATTCCCAACAGGAGGCCTTTGTCTCCTCTCCTGCCTGGCCGTTATTGTAAATAAGAATGTGTTGGCTGGGGAAAATAAAGGTATAAAAAAAGTGCCACCATGAGGATTGATTACTGTGAAATATGGAAACTGATGTTCCCCAGAGGATGAACTGTAATACATTTGATCCCCTGACCTTTCATCTAGTGCCTAACTTTTCATTTGTCCAATACTAATGACATTCCCATTAGCCTCAGCTGTACTTTTTTGTGTACTAATTAGCTAAAGTTAGAATGGTAACATTAAATTAAGATGGTAACCATTATACCTGCTACAAATCAACACACTAACATTATCATTGTGAGCATGTTAGCATGCAGATGTTAGCATTTAGCTCAAAGCTGCTTGAATACAGCCTCACAGAGCCGCTAGCATGGATTTAGACTGGTCTTAACATAGAGTGGGTGTATCAGTTAAAACCCAGCTGAGCTATTGACATAAAGCTGTCATTGTCTGAACTGAGATTACACCTCCTTCTCTTTTCAGTAATGTTTTTCTCTCAACCACAGATAACGACTAGGCTGGCTGTGGGCAACAGAGGGAAGAGATGGACGAGACTTTATGGGGAGTACTACTGACTGAAAGGATTCTCCAAGGATTCAGGACAATTAGTTAATCTAAAAATAAGTTCATCTTGTCCTTGAAATTATGACAATAGACTTTGAAAACATGGGAGTAGTCACTATCCAGCCTCCAGCTCAGACCTTGCAGTCTTAGATGAGCTAACTCTGTATTTTGGACTAAAACAAAGGAATTAACATTCTGTGGACTTTTCTGCAAAAGATTTTGTTACTCAAATACCAATGTAGAGCAGCTCCTTGTTACTTTAACTACAGTTAACATAAATGCTAAGAAGACTGTGCTAACACCATTAAAAAAGTTAATTTAATCATTAACTTTGAAAACAGGTGTTTCACGTAAATGTATTAAGGAGTACAGAGTGATTTTTCTAATAAAGTCCAAATAAAATATGCTCCAAACAGTCCTCAATGTAAACCCTATGGCCTTGGTTCATGGATCTGTTAGTGTTTAGTATGGAATAAAATCTTCCTATTGAACATCTGATTCTGCTCTGTGTCTTTAGGGACTGAAATCCCTGCATGAAACACTGTATTTGCCTCAAATCACCACCACAATCTAGTGAGATTTTGAAAAATGTTTATTCTTATTACCTTCAGAAAAAAAAAAATTAATCAAATTAAGAGGGGAGACATGGACAGAGGAGATGAGACTTGGTAGAAAAACAAATGGTTTTGAGGGGATTCAAAGCATTATTACAGCATTTCTTTTTAGTACAATCTATTATTTTCAAATCCAACACCTCCATGTGCAGTGGAAACACGAAGCTTTAATAATCCTACAACCAGATATCACCTGAACATTCTTGGAGGCATTTCCATAAAGTGTAATAAAAAAAAAAAAATTTTTAAAAAAGGCTTCTGCCTTCAATCTAAACTGCTGACAGTCTCCTCTAGAAACTGCACAGCATTAGCCGCAGAGAGGGAGAGGCTACAGGCCAACTCTTTGGTACTGTACTCCGGACGTGGATCCACACAACTAGATTTTACTGTTAATGTGGGAAATGGAATATGAAGCCTTTTTCTTAACAGGCATTAAGTGATACAAGTATGAGACAGCATAAAGTTGAAGGAATCTGAAAGTTTTTCACATTATACTGTGCCAAGTGCTTTTTTTCCTCCTTTTTACATAAGATAATGCTGAAATTAAATGATAACACTTGAAAAATCTGAGATTAAACAGTTTCCTGAAAAATAGTTTCTGATGAGTCCCACTCCAGAACTGGTGCACAATTTTGAAATGTATGAAAGTTATGCTTTCTAATCATGTAGTTCTGCCTGTATACAAATGTACAAAAGTTTTGTGTAGGATAAAGCCAACAGCACTAAGAACATTACTAGACTCTCATCATGCCTGTTAGCATTATGCAGTTGTTATTTCTGAGCACTTTGCACATTTGACAGTCAAAAAAGCTGGCACAGCTAACGTAATGACCGGCAAACAGACAGATTTGGCTTATTAGTGACCTAAATGATAACAGTATGTGGGCGATCTTTATTTTTCTGTTAACATCCTGCCTTGTTCTGCATTTGTAGACAAAGTGCAACTTCCTTTTAAATCCCAGTCTATTATCTATAGCTAAATATACAGAAAATAATGTGCTGCAGAGAAAGAGCCGGAGTCAGAAAAAAAGAGCGAGGTCGATAAGTCCTATGCAGCCAATAAAAAAAAAAAGACAGCCATAAATATAGGGAGAAGACCTCGAGTTCCTTCCATCACCAGTGTAATCCAAAACAGGGCAAAGACTCAGCCGCAGTCCCTCTCTTTATTGAATTCATGAAAGTGTGTGTAGCTAGCCTCTGAGAGCCATGACAGGAGGATGCAGGCACAATGCAGACACAGGGTCTTGCAGACATGAATGTGTTTGACGGTATGTTTTCAAGCCCAGGAATCTTCGATCTTAATTTATCCTTTCACAATATGAGGGTGGAGGTGTGTGCGGGTGGGCCTCTAGGATGTGAGCCAAGGATGGGAGAGGCACTGGGCTGCGGTGGCTCTCCTTTCAGGCACCAGGTCCAGCATGGGCAGCAGGAAGGTGCTGAAGGTGTGTGCCTCATCTTTGGACCACTCATACTTTTCTACCAACACGTCAAATAAACCCCACGGCTTCAGCTTGGTGATGTGACGCAGGTCGCCTGGGAGAAAATATTACATTTCAATAATTACGGTTCTGAATGTTGACGCATTACATATTATAGTTATTATATAAACATGTAAAATGATGGTTTTATACAAATAATATGTAAAAGTGCTTTTGGTTGGAATAATCCCCTGCACCACCTCTATGAATTGGAATAGCTGCACTTAATTTAATTAGCTTTAGTTTTGTCCTCAGCTGAGCAGGTGGCTGTTCCCTTGAGGTGCACAGTCTGAAATATTCACTTTCACACCAAATACCTAAGTATATTTTAAGGATGAACAGGATTTAGCTACAGCAGACAGCCAGTGGCGTGGCCAGGGTATGTTTACCTTTCTTTGTGAAAAACTCCTTGGAGTATTTGCCTGCCAAGATCAGCTTCCGAGGAACTTTGCCTAGGAGCTCCATGATCAGCGCTAAGTGATCTACAGGGAAGTGGAGAAATACACAAAGACAGCTGCTGAAGCAACAAAGTAAACAGAACCATTTCAGTAAATGGCTAAAGCACTGGACTCTTTATAAACACAGTATAAAGTCTATAACTTCACATGTGAATCTGGCATTCACACTCATTTCACGGGTCTATTGGAATAACCATCTAGTTAAATGTCTTATGTTTTGCGGGACAGATGTTTCTGGGGAAGCAGACACCAACCTTCGTCTCTTGAGTAGTCTTCTCCAGAGTGGGGTTCAAACAGATAATCTCCAGTGGCAAGCTCAAAAGCCTGAGGAAAAAAACCCCACAAACATATGAACTCAATAAATGAATGGGTTTAATCAAATACAAGTCCATCAGTGAGCCATGTGAGTTTGTAGCAATTGTTTCCCAATGCTTCATCTATTTAAGGGTTCAGGTTCAGCAACCTTCACTAATAGCTCATCTTACATTATGTGTGTATACACACATTTTAACTACTACTAGTGTTGCTGTAGACCAATGTTTCGATGATCATGTTCACAGATTTTCTGTATCGCATGCATATTGATGCACTGATTGATTGTATTTTTCCTGGCCAATATCCGATTTTTTAAAGGTGTGACCCGCCGATTCTAATTTTCTTTCTTTCTAAGAACTATAATTAACAGCATACTCAAACATCTTTGTAACTTTTCTTTAATGAAAAATCCTTTTTCTTTCTTTCTTTCTTTCTTTCTTTCTTTCTTTCTTTATTAGGATCCCCTTTAGCACCAGCATAAGGATTGGCTTTTCTCCCTGTCCATTCAACTGTATGTTCATAATAAAACATTGACTATTAAATAACTTTTACATTTCCTCCAGACATGAAGCAGGTCACAGGATCTTCTCTCACTCAAACACATCTCAATATATAAAGTGCTCCAGGTTAGGCTACTGTTCAGAGCTTTTCTATACAAATCCAACTTAAAATAAATTGCAGCATTAAGTACATTATGTAAGTCATGTGGTGTTTACCAGAGAATGATAGTGTAACTATTTTATTTGAAAATATTTAAGAGAATACATGACTATTTCTAGTAGGTTATTTCTTATCTCACCATTTAATTCTACTTAATTATTTTAATATTTACTCACAAACTACAGGAATGACCCCCTTTATTCTAGGGGTACAACAAATAATCAACATAGTCGGCGATTATTAAATTCGGCAACTGTTTTAATAACCTAAAACCTCCAAAGTGTGGGAGCATTTCAAACACATTTCAGCACTCCAAAAAGTTTGTTAACTGCAGCATCTGCAAAGCGGAGTTTTCCTGGAAACAGTGTGTGGATGATGAAGACTCGTCTCGGTAAGCTCGTTAGTGTTACTCGTGTTACTATTACTTTACGTTATGAGCTGTAACGTTTTCAATACAGTTTCCCTTAGTCAGTTTGATTGATTGATTGTTAATGGTGCTGAGTATAGCACGTAACTATGATACACGATAACGGCCCTGTTCCGTGGCAGACGTGCCCTGATTTTACAATCAAACGATGCATCGCTCATGGCAACACCGGACAATTTCATACTTTCAAAAGAAGAGAGAACAGTTCTCCTGTCTATGCGTGAGGCGGCGTTGCAGGCCGCCCAAAACTCCCTTAAAAAAAGTCACAGAATTTTGTGAGTTGTTGAGTTAGGGGAAAATATAAACACGTTGTGAAACGCTGTCTACTACAAAATCGTTATTATTGGTCCTCCTGTAAATTCGTAAATGTAATGCATGACGTTATTCCTTTCTCTGTAGTGTCAGTTTGTCCCGGTGTGTTGCAGTACTGGCGTGTAAACTGCTCCGTCACTAAATAGCAGGGGTGTTTTCAGGATCTTGAAACATTGGGGGCTTAGCCCAGCCCATAAAATTTCATATCTTCACATAATAATTTACACCCCCACCCCAAAGTTAAGTCTGTAAAGCAGTAAAGCAACAGTAAACATCCTCTACTTATACGGCACAACAAAACTCTACACTAATTATAATAATATAAAAAAAACTGCAACCGTATGAACAGAGGGGTCTGGGCGTACTCCCCCATAAAATTGTGAGTGTTAAACACATAATTTCCTGCATTCTGGTGTTTTTCTGCACCAATTTATTGTGGAAATTATTATTGTAAAGGGACACAAAATTCAGGTCTTGCTGCATTGTGGTGAGCATTTAAGAACATTTTGATATTTTATGACCTTATATTTTCATCTTAAATGTGCAAATGTACTACTGCCTGCCTTGGCCAGGACACTGCAGATTATAGACTGATTAAGTTATAAAAGGTATGATATGAATGGAAAATGTAGCGAAATTAAGAGTAGGCCTACATTAGATGTACCCACCACTGCTGCAGACATCATCACTGCTGCCTGCAGCTAGAAGCAACAGCAGCACAAAAGAAGAAGCTGCACAGGCCTCGACCAACTTTTTTTCCCTCCCTCAACATTTCTATTGGTTACATTTTGTCCGCGACTGATGTGGAGTGTGTGAGTGATTGACTGGTCACTTAGTAAACCGCCTCCTATATGAGCCAGCTCCGAAATCGCCTGAGTCAGGAAGGTAATGCGAAAAAAATCTTTACATTAGGAAAGAGGGGTGACAAAACATAGATTATGAAATGAAATATGTATAATGCCTCCTCAGCCTATCAGGTGATTAACCTCACCACAAATCCACACAAGTTAATTTCAGCGCCTCTGATAAAGTGCAACTCACAGCTTCAGGTGGAGCAGAGAGGACAGACACAATGCTCCGCTAATGTGCAGGAGAATAAATAATAACAATAATCTCTCTCTCTCTTTCGCTCATTCCCGCGCACGTAACTTAGTTAAGCGAGTAAAGTTCAATTTTCGGCCATTTGTTTTTTGATTTTTAAAAACCCTTCCGAGATCCGGGGCTTTTCAAAAAACCAGGGCTAACGACGCCGCTGCTAAACAGCATATCAGCTGCTCAGATCAGGACTTGATTTCACTTTCTTTTGCTATAGCAGAAACATTAATTAAAATATGTATTTTTGAAAGTAGTATTTATTTTATTTTCGTGACTGTTAACTAGCACATGCCTAAAACAACCTCAAGTTTAATTTAAAAGCTGATAGCTACATAAGACTTCGAAGCTGATCACTGTAGCTTTATCTGGTCAGTGCTTTAGATGATCCCTGTGTCTGTAACGTAATACAAGATAACATCTCTTTCTGTTTCTCTGCAAAACTATAACTGGGGATCCACAGTGTGTGGGGAAGCTTACAGCTTTCAGTGAAGAACTTCCACACAGACGACATGTTGTAACAAGCGTGTGTGGCTGTGACAATAGTCGGTTACTGTCTGCACCGCTGTGTGCCTGACGACACACCATGCAGCACAGAATGTGTTTATTTGACGCTGATTGACACCAGCCACTGGTCATGGCCGATTAAGCTCAAGACTGTTTGATTCCGGTCACAGCCCATCAATCGGTGCATCTTTAATATTGACATGATACACATTTCTGCCAACTGGTAAAAAAAAAAAAAAAAAAATCAGCAATGAGTCAATAAGAGAAGAGAAGAAGTAGTCTGGAAGCTGATGTGAACAGTACATCTTCCAAAACATTTAACAAAGACTTTCCAAAACGTTTTTCGGGTAGGATATGACAACAACATTTTTGTCTTCCCAGTCGGTGTCAATGACATAGTGCCCTACGGTTACACTGTGTATGTGTCTGTTTTACCATGCAGGCTGTACTCCATATGTCAGCTGGTGTACTGTAGCCGGCTCCAGTCAGCACCTCGGGAGAACGATACTGCCGCGTCTGGATGTCGTCTGTGAAGTGTTTGTGCTGCAAGAATGAGAGAAATCCTGAATGCTGAGGCACGAAGTAATAAATAAGCTGGTATTTACAAAGGGCTGCTACTTGAATTAAGCCAGATTTAAAGTTCAGATTTAAAGCACAGTGGACCAACCTTTCAAAAACATCTCAATAACAGTCCTTGACTGAAAAATAAAAAGGGCTCATGTATATATCTGTACTCACCACCCAGCAGGCGTTGCCCAAGTCAGCGATCTTAACCTGCAGCTTGTCAGCATTTACAGGGTCCAGGGGATTTACTAACATACTGCCTGATGCTCCTGTTAAAGAGAGGAGAGGAAAGGGAGAGGGGGCAGAAGAGGGTGACGTAGAAATGCAGGGGGAAGAAAATATTTAGACACATTGGAGACAACCAAGGAAACCTAAACTGGCAGAATGCTCATAACCGCACGGGTTCATCCCGACAACTGGGAATAAAACTCCCAGGATCACATTAAACATGACAACCCTCTACATCCCAACTCCTGGGTTTGCATTCCGTAGATGACATTTCAGGGTCTCCTCTGGGTACTTGGTTAGCGGAGGTTGTTAATGATGTGCCAGGATAATCCATTTGCATTAGTGTTTACTAGCACCTTTGATCTGATGCAGCCTGCTCACCTTCTAGCTCTTACTGACAACAGTACAACTCATGCTTACTGTGCCACTTCACTCTCAGTCATACTGACGGTTCCTTTTCTCATTGTAATGCGTGTTGCGTTAATGTGCATATTAAAGAATGTGTGAGTGTGATATCAGATTATTGAGCGAATGTAAAAATATACTGTATATGACACCACCCTTAACACTGCAGCTGTCCTGGCGAGTCAGATATGTAAACAGGATTATTAATTAAATAAACCATGCTGTATACAATTATGCAGACGATATCCAAATTGTTTTCATTTCAGATCCAGAATACTCTTTCAAATACTCAATATAAGTGTAACTTGGCTTCAGTAAAGTGCTTAACTCACAACTCTCAACTTAACTCACCATTCTGGCTGTCTTCGTCTTCATCCCCTCCTTTGGTCTCCATCTCCTCCCCCTTCTTATCCTCCTTTAGCTCTACTGTGACAGAGTCTGGGCTGAGAGGGGCAGGGAGCTGCTGCAGGTTGGTGTCCCCGGGTGAACCTTTGCAGGTCTGATGCTCTTCTTTGTTGCTCAACGTGTCCCAGGTCTCTGTGTTGCTTTCAGGCCGGTTTGCGTTCCGTTGGTCCTCCTGCTCCTCTGTCGACTGCTTGGTCCCTTGTACCTCTGGGCTGGTCTCACTCTCCAGTGTGGAGGCGTGGCCGTTACAGTTCACCTCCATCCCGCTCTCCTCCTCCCGTTCATTCACCTCTGGCTTCTGCTGGGGCTGCTCGTCGGGGGTAGAGTCTGTGGCAAAGTACAACGCAGATTATTCAACTATGTTTAATTCATTTCCTAACGAATGACACTCTTGATAATGCCCAAACTCGACTTGATTATTAATTATTTCAGATGTTAAATACTACAGGATACTATCTATTCAGATTTTTAAACCAATTAAAACATTTTAACTACAACAATTATGCGCAGTTATCCACTTCAGTCTACGATCGGCCAGCCATTCACCTGCAATAGCATGGTTAGCAATGTCTTGCAGTGTGGCTGACATAGAGAGGGTGGCTGAGGAAGTCGTCTCTTCAGTGGTCTCTGTCGTCTCCTCATCCTCCTCCTCTTCTCCTCCTCCTTCAGGTGTTGCTCCTCCCTCCATCTCCTGGATCCTCTTCTCTAGAAGCTCCGCCTGCTTTCTCTGCTTCTTCTTCATCTTCTTCTTTTTGTTCTTTGACATTTTGGCCATCTTAGGAATGAAGAACAAGAGGAGAGAGAAAATAAATTCAAGTTTGTATTACAACTTGATTCTAAATGTATTTTGTGAGTCCTCATACAGTGGGGGAAATAAGTATTTGACCCCTTGCTGATTTTGCAGGTTTGCCCACTTACAAAGAATGCAACGATCTATAATTTTAATCATATGTACATTCTAACAGTGAAAGACAGAATCCCAAAGAAAATTCCAGAAAATCACATCATATGAATTTATTAAAATTGATAACCATCTGATGAGGAAAAACAAGTATTTGACCCCCTGGACAAACAGCATGTTAATATTTTGTAGAAAAGCCATTATTGGCCAGCACAGATGTCAAACGGTTTTTATAGTTGGTGACAAGGTTTGTGCACATTTCGGCAGGGATGTTGGCCCACTCCTCCCTGCAGACAGCCTCCAAATCATTCAGGTTCCG
>NC_060167.1:25801369-25986850 GCF_021292245.1 Micropterus dolomieu
CATCCCAGCCTTGTGCAGATCAACAATCTTGTCCCTGATGTCCGTAGAAAGCTCTTTGGTCTTGCCCATGGTGCTGATGTTGGATGCTGGTTGTTTGGGTGTTGACAGGTGTCTTTTATACAGGTAACGAGGTGAGGCAGGTGTATTTGATGTAGATAATTGGTTGGGATTGGGGCTGTGTCTTAAAGAAAGACTAACTGGCTTGTAGGAGCCAGAATACTTGCTGTTTGGTAGGGGGTCATATACTTGTTTTTCCTCATCAGATGGTTATCAATTTTTATAAATTCATATGATGTGATTTTCTGGAATTTTCTTTGGGATTCTGTCTTTCACTGTTAGAATGTACATATGATTAAAATTGTAGATTGTTGCATTCTTTGTAAGTGGGCAAACCTGCAAAATCAGCAAGGGGTCAAATACTTATTTCCCCCACTGTATCACTAGATCTGGTAAAAAAATTTTAAAATAAATCCACAAAAAATAACTTACTGGTTTGGGTGCTGGGGCTGTACTCACTGTAGGAAACAGGAAAAAATCAGAGGATTACATTATTGAACAACATATGTGACATATCCTTCGCCTCTCTATAGTTAGTATTCTGTTCGGGTGGCTGAGTTGATTCACACCAAGCTGTACTAATAGACTGTCTCTGCAGCAGCACCCGGCTCAGCGGGAGCACACACTCCTCTGAGCAAGCTGGTAATTTCCGTAACCAATGCAGTGGTGACTCATACTGACACACAGCTTAGTGCTCCTCTTTTATTAGAATCCTCCACATGCTTTTAAGTCAAAATTCTCAAGTTTCTAAACACTTATATCACACATAGGAGGATTATACCACAGAGCTGGAATATCAGTGTGCTCCCCATTCATGGTCGGTTTGTGCTTCTTGACGATAAAATGTGTTAAGTCCAATAAAAAATAATTGATCAAATGGCCTGTTTAAATCGTTAGTTGTATTGAGGCTTATGGCTCACATTTATGTTGTGAACCACCAAATATTTGACATGTCAAACATGAGAGGCACTGGACCTGCTGCAAACCTCGCTGTTGTCAGCAACATGCCGATCAAACCTTAAAAGATGCTTAGTGCCTTGCTGAGGAAGAGAATGGTTGTGACCTGCAGAACCCGAGGGAGGTGCGGCGCCAGTCTTCTGCCACTGTGTAGCTTCGGCAGCCATTTTCTTGATGTAGGGCTCGTTGACAGTCAGCAGAATGTTCTCTGGTTTGATGTCTGTGTGGATGATCTTGCACTTAGTGTGGAGGTAGTCTAAACCCTGCAGAACCTGCAAGTCAAAAAATGAAGCATGTTCTGAGTTCAAGGTGGATGTTGCCCACTGCGAACAGTAATACATAATTCTCGACCCATCAGGGGTTCTGTGGTCTTACACCTGTGTCGCCTGCTTTGTAAAAAATAAAAATAAAAAATAAAAAGACACATCCATTTGTTTTCTTTTTGTTGTTTTGTTCTGCAAGTGCTATCCAGAGTCTGACACTGCACTCAAACCAAAACATGAAATGAAACACAATAACAATCATCACACTCAATATTTTAAACACAACAAATTGTTTCTGTGTAGCTGTACAGTACCTGTCGAATGATGCTTTTAACACTGGGCAAGGGCAGGCCTTGATAATTCGACTTAATGATCCACTTCAGTAGGTGATATCCCAGCACCTCAAATACCATGCACACATCTGAAGAAATACAAGGTCAAGGACTAACAGAAATCAACTTCTCAGATTACTTTAAATGTGACTTTTTCTCAGTCTACAGTGGAACTAATAAAAATGTATAACATACACCAGGCTTGGAATTTCAGACTTTTAGGGGAAGGCCACCAGGAATTTTTGTGTTGTAATTTTTTTAAGGGAACAAGAAGGGGCACGGCAGCCACGGCAGAGCTTCATCATGTTTATCAAATAGTGTCAATGAGTTTTTTCCCCACCAGTCTTTCCCCATACCTTTTCCAGGTTCATACTTGGATTTCCATGACTGAACAATTTTTCAGTATACAACTCAAAAATTAAAGCTTGGGTAGACAACATGGAAAATTATCAAAGACAGCTAGATTTTAAAAAGGATCCAACCAAATAAAGGCTGTGCTTCTTATTACAGGTCAGCGACAGCCACAGTTACCGGATTTCTGTCATTTTTTTGTGTCAGAGCATTTGATTTATTGATTGCTGTCGGGATGTAAAGAGAATTTCAACAAATATAACAAAAAATGCTTCTGAAATAAATTGCCTGCCCCAGCTTTAACTTTAATTTCCAGAGGATGTCTGGGCATGTTGCCTGAACACACAGCTGTAGAGTAGGCGGCGTGGGAGAGACGCGGATAGAGCGAGTATCAGTGCATCGGGGACCGTGACACTTAAAGATCCAGCCAAAGTGCGCATCTAGCCGAACGTCAGATCAATCTCTGGGAACCACGAATAGCAGTGCAGAGTGTGAATCTGGGGCGGAATAAAATTGTTGGAGACTTTACAAATAACTGGCACACAAATTGTATCTGTCACTGCTGTTTGCATTCAAACTCAATCATTCTGGCAGAAAAATGAGATAGGTTAATCTTGAAAAGTAATGCAGACTAATGTGGCCTTCAAACACAATAACAAGGATGAGCTGAATCTAGCCTGAGTTGATGGGAGTCCTACCCTTGGATGTTCAACACTAACGCTGCCATTTGGCCTGGAATTAGTGTAATCAGTATGTCCACGCCAATACACCAATACACTGAGACAGCAACAGTAGGGAGAAGAAAATGGAAGGACGCCAAGTTGCTGTTGTTGCACTGTTGCCTTCTTTCACAGAATGACAGCACCGGAAAAACCTTCTATCATGTTAATCAGCTGGCACAGTCAGAAAACTGGTCACTCAGTTTAGTACATTTTTAAACAGAGGGTTGTTTTTTGTTCAGCTTATGAACAGGATATTGCTTTGCAATAGTGGGCAAGAATAATGTATGTTTTTAGGTACACATGAACTGTGACTACTTAACAAGAAGTTTCTTCTATGCAGAGGATACGAGTTCCATTCATGCCAGAAATTTTGAAGTCATCAAGAAGCTGAACCACTTTCTCTCTGCTGGGGTCACTGGGATCCGTGTTTCTCACCTGGGAACACACACAAACACACACAGTGTTGTGAAAGTTGTGGGCACTGGAATAACTGGAGTATGAGCCAGTGTGAAAATATTGGTGGTAAGATGACAGTGTGCCTTACGGATTTGAGCAGCTTGATCTCATCCAGAGCGGTCTCCGTGTAATGTTCAGCACTTTTTACAACCTTCATGGCCACAAAGCGCTTCTCCCTGGAAAACAAACACACAACACCAGTGTTTTAACTCATCACAACCACTTGAACATTAGTCAATCAGTCAATTACAGAAACATCAAATCTCTCTGTGCAAATATCCATAAAACTTCTAATAATGTCCAGAGACATTATTTAACTAAAAAAAAAAGGAACCAGGCCTTTACTGGAGCTTCGCAGGTTTACAGAATTCTTAAGAGTAAAATCTATAAATATTACATATATAGGCAGCAACATGGCTGAAACCGCTGGCCCTCACTGAACCATTATA
The DNA here is from genome assembly GCF_021292245.1 of Micropterus dolomieu. Classification (NCBI taxonomy): domain Eukaryota; kingdom Metazoa; phylum Chordata; class Actinopteri; order Centrarchiformes; family Centrarchidae; genus Micropterus; species Micropterus dolomieu. Next base: position 25,804,957 of record NC_060167.1, read on the forward strand.
ACCTCATGCATGCACAGAGCACTCCTCGGCTACTGTTCCAGACACTATTTTAGATGCTTCTTTTTTGGACGTATTACAGTATAAAGAAAGCACACATCATTGCGACGTAGCAGCAGCTGCTGTGGGTCGGTGAAATCCACTCATGACTCATAACCTCTGCATACGTCTGTACGTCACCGTCTAAATGTCACATAGTTTAGAGGCCAACTTACTGGATGTCCCAGGCCAGCCACACAGTGGAGAAGTGCCCCCAGCCCAGCTTACGGATCACATGGTACCTCCCGTTGAACAGATCTCCAATCTTCACATGGTGATATCCACCTGATGCAGAAGCAGATAAACTCTAGCAATGCTGCTTAATCATTGTATGTTCAGTACGTGTGTATGAAAGTGTGTATTCACATGTGTAAAGCACAAGGTCATTCAGGTCTACTCCAAATAAGCTATTAAATCATGTTCTATTCAATTCCATGTGTGTTATTGCTTAAACATATGACAATCTATTTATGTCAGGGTACTAATACTAATGCTATTACATGTCAATGACAGACGTCCTACCCCTGCAGTAGTCGTTGGGATCCTCCTGCTCATCGTCATCAGAGCCCAGGATCTCCTCGTCCTGCTCTGGGAGGGGAGAGTCTGCCTGGCCTGACTGAGAGCCGCCTCCTCGACCATGAGGCTCTGGTCTGAAGGGAAACAGAGAGAGGGGGATGGTAAGGGAGAGAGGAAATCATAAAAGACAGACAGGAACATAAGAGACACAGAGGAAGGAAGGAAGGAAGGCGCCAAGGGAGGGAGAGTGACAGTAGGAAAAGTAAGACAGTGTAAACTACAACGAAAGAGTAAACACTGGAAAATGAGCAACTCATAGACCAAGGGTATTCAATTAAAATTCAAAGAGGTCCAGTTAGAGATTTTTCCGAAGCAAAGGTCCGGAACATCATAATGACTAATTTCAGTACCATAACAAATAGTTGTATCAGCCTATGTTTTTAGTCAACAACTGACAAATCAAATATTTCAACAATATTTAGGCTACTGTCAGTTTTCACATCAAACTGCAGGGATAATAAATAACTTTAATAATAAACTCTAAATTGAAGTAAACTAAAGGCTGTATTAAAAAAAATTACATACATTTTTTAAATGTGCATCTTAAAATAAAGTGCTTAATTTCGGAAAAAAATTTAATTAGAGAAATCAGAGAATTTGATTCTTTGATCGCTGTTGGGTGGAAATAGCATTTCAACAAATGTAACAAAAGAAATGCCTCTGAAATAAATTGCCTACCCCAGCTATAATCAATCCGTCATATAAGCACAAAGGGACAGTGAAGAAAGCAGCAAGAAATATGTTTTTTTAAATGTAGAGAAGTGGGATGAACATTTGACACACACACAAATAAACTTTTAAGGCTATGGGGAGTGACTATCCTCTGGCATTCATACCAGAGATCAGAGCAATTACACCAGGACGATAATTATATGAAGATAGGTCAACGTCACAGATACAAAACTAAAAGCCAAATGTCCAGTGATTGCAGGAACTATGTCTAGGCAGACATATAGAACAGGACTTTGTAGATATTTTGTAGTAGCAAGTCCAACTCTGAAAATAACATGAGTAACATTTCAGTCAGTGTTGGAGTGGAGTGTTTATTATTAGAGATGTGCGATTTCTTTTCTTCTTCAAACCCAAACAGTATTAAAAAATGTCCTTCGACCAGGACCTAATATCATTACATAGCCGATAGTGATTCCACAATTCTTAAATGAGCGTGCCGTGTTGTGTGAATCTATCTGAACATGGTGGAATAAATTATTAAAATCAATCCTCCAGTTGTTCATATAGAGCAGCTCATTAGAGAGTATCAGTGTTTAGTAACCATGTTTGTTCCTGAGGAGACACACAGGATTCAATTTAGAAATCAAACAAAATAAAGCATGAGGCACCCACAGATGGTGAAGGTGCAGTACGTAACAACAACCAGTATCCTAGAGCAGAGCATCCAGCTGATCCAGCCGCACAGACTATTAAACAGGGAACACTATATACCCTACCCAAGTCAGTCAACATGCCATGAAGGACATTCACACACAGACATCATCTCTTCCTTGTTTTGTGACCCATTAAAAGGTGGGGTAAGCAATTCTAAACAATCCACGTCCTTTTGCCAAATTCAACGAATATCTCCTCACGGCCCACTGGCTCTCCATTCTGTGTGTGCGCAGAAAATAAACCTGGTGTTTGTGCACAACAACACTATTTCAGCCATGATTTGTGTGTCAGGTAATGCTAAATGCCTTGCCCACTGACATTCAGCTTACTTTCTAGTTTTCTAGTTGTTGTGAAGCTATTGTAGCAGAAGAGTTGTACCGCATCGCTGTCTGGAGCTGCTGTGCTGGCTCTGGGACCGTCTCGTCCTCACTGCATGTTAGCGTCGCAGCAGCAGCAGTAGCAGCTGTAGCAACAGTTTGCTAACCGACAACCTAGCTCACATTATAGTTACATTACTTGCTGTGTCGTTGTTTGTAAATGACTAGTTTCTGGATAAACTGAACAGCTTTACCAACGATACCCTCGGTGCTGTCCATGGTGCTGAAAGAAGAGACTGTTTCACTCGCTGAATCCAAACCACAGGGTAACAAACGACATATCAACAATGAATAACGTTGACACCCTCGACCAATTAGAAAAAGCAAATAAAACTCACCTGCATCCCGTGTATTCCAATCAGTCCAATTTTTAAGAATACAACAATAATGAACAGACATGCATCATTCTCAAAGGTTTTGTCAAAATCCACGGCATGGACAGATGGACTAGGATTTATATACATCATACTGTATATTTTCCTTCAACACATTAAATGACCATAATAATGCACGTAGGTAACAACAAGGTAACAATTATTTTGGTAAATAAAATACTGGTACCAGTAAAATATCTAGTATACCAATAACTAAAATTTACTATGCTGTGTGTTTTGTGTTTCTTTTGATCTCTCAACAAAGTAGGTCAAATATCTGTTTGGTGTTCCTGCGCCAACGCAGATCATTATTATCCCACTATCTTCATTTTCTATTATAAAACCGAAGATCACAAGTCCTTATGATGCTTCACTGTATGACTACAGGGGGCTGGTCACGGTGCGCTGCTGAGGTAAGAACAGCCCGCAGCTTCTAGCAAGAACTCCTGTTCACTGCATGCAGTGCAGACAGATGTTTCTCTCACAAGCACATTATTTTTCAAGCCTCAAATAAACACAGTGTGGTCTAACATACAAAATCCCTCCCGCTTGATGTTTTCCAAGCACTCATTTCTTGATGGCCATTTACAAAGCACATCAGTCCTGTGTGCTACACATTCAGATTTGGTGTTTAACTTACTGAGTCAAACAGTAAACACTGGATGGTGCAGTGGAGGATTTAGAGCTAATTAAAGCAAGTCACATATTATCTCTTAAGCTGTGAAAGAGTCTAAGCAGCTGACTTTGCCACACAGCCTCTGAAGAAAACTGTTTCTTGTCATTGCTTCTAAAATTATGGTGTGACAGTGGAGGCAAAAAATCTGTTTGACTGCTTCATTTGAGGGAAGTTTGCTGAGACCTGCTTGCCAACAATGTTAAAGTCATTAAGATGAGCATGCTTAACTAATCAACTCATTGGCTTAAGTCTGAGAAAAAGGGCCGCTATGGATGCATCTTAGCAAAAACATGCTTATAAAGCAGAACTTGACTGTCTGTTACTGTTCCCGAGGGAGAAAAAGGCAATCAACGATGTTGAGCTGAAGTCAGAGGTGCAGAGATTAATTAATGAATTAGGCACTTTACTAATATCAACATTAGAGAGTTATATGACAGTGCAGCCAACAACACATATGCACTGCATCTTCTGTTTACATTTACATTTCTGCCAAAATACAGTATAAGCTGTATCAGATCTGCAATTTTCAGGACTCCTCCTCCAAGGAGAAAAGGCTGGGTAAAAGATATTTGGTTTATTATTCATTCTGTGATTATGCTTCTACATATTCACCCATCCGTGGTGAGGTTTCATTTTCAATACTTAAAAAGGTGTCACTGGAGTGGGCAATTTTTCAAATGCTCATAATGTTGTCAACAGAAAAAAAATGTTTGGGTACCCCTTCCGTTTTACAGCAGTATTTAAGTGATTAGACAAAGAAACTGATTCAGTGATTTTAGGTTTGAAAATTATATTTCGGCTTCTCATTATTAACGATATTATTACAATTACTTACGAATGTGCTGCCTCAAGTCTTTCTCTGGGCTTGACTGATTGTGGCTTAAGCAACTTCAACACTTGTAAAAACATTGTCAGCCCACACAGTGTATGGCAAAGGCAAAAAACACTCCATTTGTTCATTTACTTGCATGCGCGCGCACACACACACACACACACACACACACACTATCAAAACAATACCTAGGCCAATCTCCTCTCAACCCTCATGCATAGTGCTTATTCACAAGTCTCCATTACCTCTCCTGCCTGCTGTGTCTTAAACACACAAATACGCACACGCTTTCAAGTAATGATAACAATAAGAAAAAGGGGCCTTTTTTGGTCCTTGACGAGATAAAATGAATCTTAGCAAACAAAAACGGACTGAATCTCTTCAAGTTACTGCTAATGAAAATAGAGTAGACAAATGTGGGTAACATTTTAAAACAACTTAACTTTTAAAAAAGATTTAAAACAAAACTGACAAAACTGTCCTCACATTAATGAAAACATTACAGACATGCATTAAAAAAGCAGTTTTGCAAAGAATCATATTCCTCCATGCATACTTGTCATTGAATGTTTGCACCTGACCTCTTCTCTGTAGCACCTGCAGCGTTGATGGAACAGAGGAGCTACTGAATACACTGTACATTAATGTGGCCTGGTTCCTGCGGCAGAATGGTGGATTTATATTAAACTTAATTTGACTAATATATTGATGTTTAAAGTGTTGTTGACCTAAAATAGACTATATGTTCAGAGCTTTAGTCAACAAATTCATCAGAAATATAAAAGTTTAGGCTAAAAACCTGTCACACAGACCTTCGATCCCAAGACAAGGATTAGATTCAAATATAGCTGCCAATATGTCAACATCATCTTGAAACCAACAAGAGCATTCACACATGATCGTGGCTTTCAAGATCACTGCGGACAACTGGACAGAAACAGTTGAGTGTCCTCTGATTGCCAGACAACATGAACACGAACAACATGCAGGATACTTCAAGGACTTCTTCTAAAAACACCTGGACCTGTCTCAATACAACCTCTAACTGCCTATGGTTGTCACGCCTGCCCACGCTTGCGCACACACACAGCTCTTACCTGCAAGATGCACGGATGCCCATGGGATGAGATGGAGGGAGGACAGGAGAGAGAGCGCGCAGGTGTTGAAAAAAAAAAAAACCTCACTCCATCCGCCAGGAGAAAAGAAAGCGATTACAGGACCAAAAAGAGGGCAAGGGAGAGGGATGCAGAGTGAAAAGTCGGGTGCAGGAGAGAGTGCTGAAAACTAAAAGAAAGAGATTATGGGGGTGGGGGTGGTGGAAAAGAGGATGGAACAGAGAAGAGTGGGGGGAAGACGAGTGCAGAAAGGAAGAAGAGAAAGAAGAGGAGAAAAAGACTGATGGTGCAGGCTGAGTCCTGGAGCACAAGGCACCACTGCACACTCGCTGATTCTGTCGCTCACTTTTCCCTCTCTCACACACTCACTGTCTCGCTCTCTCTCTCTTTCTCGCTCTCCGTCTGACCGAGAACTCTCCTTGGCTGTCGTCAGCCTCTGGCCCAGCCCCCTTTACTGACAGCTGGGAGATGATTGGGTGATGCAGCCCAGCACTGCATTGCAGGTGAGGGACGACATCTCCCCCCCCCCGTCCAAAACAACACTCTTCCTTGCTTCCCTCTCCGTCTGTCCATCAAAATCATCAACCCCCCCCCTCCTTTACATAGTGACTTAAAAAAAAGAAAACAAAAAGGCTTTTAAACAATGGAAATGGAGTTGGTGAGGGTGAGTGATTTTCATCTCTGAAAATAATTTGCTTTGGTATTTTGGTGCATAACAATAAATATAGTAGGGAGAAAATAGACGGATAAAGCGAGAACTACAGGTCACGAACAAGCGGGAAACTCTGGGTTTGAAAAGTGAAGCCAATGCTGAGCGTACCTTAAACCTGCATTCTTTCAAATGGCCATGAGGGACTCAAGCGGACGCCTCAACTGGTTGCAAAAAGAAGTCCAGTACCATTAGAAAAAAAAAATTGGTAAAATGACCCTACTTCTCACCTGATTCATTACCTTGGTAAACACATTCCTAATGAGTTTATGATCTCAGTTGTTAGTTTCAAGTATTCTTCAACATAGCATGATGTTCATTAAGTAAATTACAGCCCCATTTAGAGGAAAATAGATGATAAAGCAAAGTGTGCTTTAGGGTGGGGCTACCTTGTGATAGACAACTCACTACCCTGCTGACCTATCAATCAGGCTAGAGTGACTGGTGTCCGCTGTGCTGTGTTAATTTAATCAGCGCAGTTGAAAAAGATTATTAGGAGTCGGCTGTTAGTTTCTTCCAGTACGTACGTTTTAAGCCTGTTTTTTGCTAGATAAAATTAGCATCCTGGTTAAAATCACAGATAAGGTGCACACTGCTAACACCAACCTCTATAGTCCTTTTTGGGGACAGGGATGATGGTGGAGGATTTAAAGCAGACTGGCACATGGCAGGTCTGCAGTGAAGTGTTGAAGATGTCCGTGAACACCGGAGACAGCTGATCAACACATTGCTTCAGGGTGAATGGGGAGACAGAGTGTGGCCCAACTGCTTTGCAGGGTTCTGCCTCCTGAACAGTTAGTTGACATCCCTCTCCATGATAAAGAGAGTTGTAGAGGAGGGGGCAGCCTCTGGGGTGGGCAGTTGCTGAAGGGCCCATGTCCCTGCTGTAGTGGGGGAAGTGGTCATTTCATAGAGGTCGATACGGACAATGTCTGTTCTTGTGTCTGAGCTGACTTCAATAAACACCTGAATATCATTAGTATGTCTGAGGTTTTTGACATTCTAGCAGTGGAGCCTGATGGTGATGTTCGTCTGCATACCTCCAACATTTTAGTCCACAGCAAGATATCTAAATAACTTTGACATACTCAGGTGCACTGTGGAAAACATTTTTTGACCAATCCAATCCATAATTGTCCACCTTTGTAATCCTTTATTCATTTTATTATCTTAATTCTTTGTAAATATCCACATAACACCCAGGAACATGTCTTTAGATGTTTTCTGAAACAGACATCATTTACTAATGCAGAGTATAAATGTACAATGTTTCTGACTCGTGTTTGTTATACTTCGATCGGTAGGTACTTCATTCTTTGAAGGCAAGGTGCTAAAACTTTGTCGTTTCTGTTATAGGTTACTGCCCTTGTCCTATGTTGAAGCACATTTCTGCTGCACATTTGATTAATCTATATTGTTTTAAGTGTAATTGTAACTGAAAATTCCAAAAGAGTAAATAGATTGGTCATATATTTTATTCAGTGTGTTCAACAACTCCACAGCTGACCACATTTCCATGATGTACGTATGTGTGGTATTTACGCAGCACCTCAGGAGTTCGGTCCTCCACACATCACAGTTTGCAACTTGCCACAATTTTATATCGATACAAATCAAGTTTGCTAGCTCACAAGATACAACATGTAAGATAATATTGCACGTTATGCAACAGATCTTGGTCAGAGCAGACATTTTTAAATTGCATAGCAAGATAAACACAGGCTTTATAAACAGCAGCAATGACAACTGCATTCCATTAAAGCGGAGCAGTTTCTGGGGACTGCCATAGTCTATGCTGTCTCACTGGAATAACTTGCTGGGACCCTTAATAGAACTGAGAAATACAATGACACTTATGGAACAATTCAAAGGCATTACAGAGCTATTTCCATATTGCACTTAATATTAACACTCACTAAGTCCAACAACCTCACTGCCAATATCTAACATATTCCCTGCTTTGCTTTAACATAACCGGTGAAACTTTTACACTTCATAAAAACACCTTCATAAGCTCATACTGAAATTGTCTTACACACAAAGCGCCTATGGGGTCTGTTTAACTGCAGCCTGGGCCACATTTCCCTATGGGACAGTGTAATCTAACCACAGAACCACAACCACTTGACATCTTCGTCACTCCTGCACACACATCTGACATGACAGAGCGTGTCAGTGTCTCCGGGTTTCTCCTGGCTGTTTTGTTTCCACCCATCCAGCCCTATCAGATCTCTTTAGAGCGAAATAAACAAGGGCACAGGGAAGAAAGTAACCTGCTCAATTATGGCAAAAATCATAATCACGATTATTTTGATCATTATTAAAATCACGATTATTTAACACGACTGCTCATTTACTTAGAAAACATCATGATTTTATTAAACTTTAAAAACTGAATGCTTCATTTAAAAAAATTACTATACAAGGATATCCTAAATCGCCCAAACTTTAAAGAGCATCTTAGAGCGTGAGGGTGACAGCAACACAGTGTTTGCCCTAGGTTGACTGCTTTTGGGTGCGTGAGTGGGGCTCCACGGAGGGGAGCAGAGCAAGGAAACTACCAAGTTCACAACAACTTCTTACCTTTCATATAGGGCTGGGCAATAAAACAATAATGATAATTATCACAACATAATTTTCCTCAACAACAATTTAACAACCGTTCAATAAATGTTTGATTTAACACTACTACTTCATCCTTCTTCCGCCACCTAGAGCTCCCGCTCTTCTAGTCACATCTGGCTACAAATTCCTTCAGCTAACACATCATTAGGTCGCACCACTTTCAGTTCGCTGCACCCAACGATTGGAACAAACTACAAAAAAAAAACCTCTAACTAAAGGCAAAATCTCCAACTCGTTTACAGTAAACACTAATTGCTTCATGTGATGTTGTGTGTTGTTGTTATACGTCGCTCTGCTATCTAGATTGATTTTATTATTCAACTATTGTTGTATAGTCTATTCTCTGTAGATTATCATGTCTAGTCTGTTATGTTTCTTATCGGTCTTTTAATTATTTTCTCATCTGATCTCTTTGTGTCCTTGTGCCTGGTTTCAAGGTTGGTTGCTGGGACTGTGTTGTTGTCCTGCATCCTCTGTCTATTGTTTTATGTTTTTATTTAATCCCAGTACCATTTCCCACAGGAGGCCTTTGTCTCCTGCCAGGGCGTTATTTTAAATAAACTGTTCTTAATTAACTTGCCTGGTAAAATAAAAGGTATAATAATAATTTGAAAAAATTTATTTGAATCGCGAACGAATTAGGCTAGCAACTCATTTTGCTATTAAGATATTTATTTTGTTGAGGAAAAAGGACTGAAAAAAGATTTTACTTAATTTTACTCATATATACACATTTACTCATGCATATTTGTCGAAAAAAAGATTTTATCATATTGTTGATAATGTTTTAAAATGTTCTCAGATTTTTTAAGTGATCCATTGTATGTAAAGTGTTTGTCATGTTCTGACCATAAAGAAAAGTTTAAATCACAATTAACCATCTGGTTTTTTCAACTTTCACTCAGGACTTAAGAAATAATGATTTGACATTTATCATGATAATTATCGATATCGAATGATATGAACGGTTTTATCGGGTTAACATTTTTGGCCCTACAGCCTAGCCCTACTTACGCTGAAGTGGCTGAAGGCTCGTGTAGACTACACGACTTCCAGCGTTGGCAGATCAATGTGCTGTTCAGACTACACAACTTGCCGTCTTGTGATGAGTCTTGAAGTCATTTTGGCGTTCACACTGAACGTGACTGATCGGTGACAGGAGGTCACACACTACGTAAGCTGACAATGTGAAAAAAAAAGCGCTCTCTTTTGCTAGATGTGGATGTCTAGTCGGCCGACTCCTCCAGATATTTGGCATCTGCCAGATATTTGGCATGCCAAATATCTGGCAGATGTCGGCAATGTGTCAGAAATGTGTCGGGGAGTCGTTTTGATGCGTTGTTGAGTAGTTCACACATAATGACTGGCGACCACTGATCAATCGCTGATTTACCCCTGATCATAGCCTGACGGTTGCCAAGCTCGGCGAGCGGCAAATCGGTCTAAAAATCGTGTAGCGTGAACTAGGCTTTAGTAAAGAAGGCATAAATGAGTGTAAATAACATGTAATTTTTAATATATGAGTAGAGGAAAAATCTGCTAGCTGCTAGTTTATGCAGTGTAAAATGCTGTAGGCTTAAGCTAATAATGGTGACTAATGTTCTAAGTTATAGCAGTTATAATCCCCTGTTATCTCTACTCGGCCCGAGCTGAACTTAACATGCCACAGCCTGGCTGAGAGTGACTTTGGGCTTTTAGGGAGGAGAGAGAGACACCACTGTAAAGGAAAGGGGGCGCTGGATTTATAGAAACACAAAACAAGAGCATCATTGTGAAACCAAATGCGGCAAAATAATCGTTTTCTCTCAATTATATTGTTTTCATAATCATTGGAAGCCAAAATTGGATTTGAAAACAACATTTGTTTAATTGCACAGCCACAGAACAAAGAGCTGTTGGGGATGGCATGTAGACAAAATTTACATCCTCCTCTTCGCCGGATAAAATCAATGCCAAGTGCCTGGGCAGCAGAATGAAACAGCAGTGCTACATAACTGTACTGAGGGTGCTGTGCACAAAGTGTAAATGAGTGTGCTGCAGCACCTCCTCTTTAGTACTCCAACACCTGCTAGCAAGTATGCAAGAGACATTGCTTTTTTTACTTCATTTAAATTATGTTTTTTTTTCATGTTACTAACATATCCAATAAACTTTCATATTCTTTTCAATATGCAGTGCTATGTATGTGAATACTGGAGAATACTATCTAACTAGAGACAGTGTTTCATGTTAGAAGCACAGTTTGATGAAGCAGAGAGACTGCATGATGTGACTTTGTATACTACAGCTCCAGTTAAACCACTGCAGGTTTTCTTAGTTCACAAAAACAAATTTCCCTTCACAAAAAGCTTAATACCCAGCCTCCCCTTCTCAATCAACACACAAAAGCACAAACATTTCTATATTCTGGCAGGGTGGGATAGAAGGATAGTGGTCAACCTGCAGGGTGAGGACTGAGGGCAAGAAAGAGACGCAGGGGAACACAGAGCTGTAGTGGGCTGCAGATGATAAAAGAGTTGATGGGTTATGTAATGAACTGCAGCTATGGCGGGGCAAGAAGAGGGTGAGATAAAAGCAAAACACAACACAGAGCAACTGTACTGGTAAATACTCTGCTGGCTATTCCTGTTCAGTCTCCTGAGTGCACATGTAGTGCTGAAATTACAGCCGACATACCGAAAGTTAGAGAAACAAGTGGTTTGATGTCTAGAGTGATGGCAAAAAAATATGATACTGTAATGCAGAAATACAGTGAAAAAAAAAAAACAGGGTGGGCGATAAGCTCTTTCAAAAGCTGGCAGCACAAATCCACCAGGGACATCATCAGTTCTCGCTAGCTTGCATATATTCTATGCAAAACACATAAGCAGGTAGTGAGGTACATCGTAGAGCAACAGTCAGCATCTGCTCCTTAATGAAAAATGGATCAGCCCCTCAATAAGTCAGCCCAACTCTGTGTACACGGGCATCTGGCGCCAACACACACATACCAAAACACTACTACGCTGAAAAACTCCCATCATCACAGATACAACAAGCAGCACAGACGTGAGCAAAGTGGGACTTTCACATCTCCGTCCTTCACTCTTGCTTCCTCTCTCTAAACATACACTAATACAAACATGAGACTTAGTGCACTACTCACTTGCACGTGAGGCCGCTGGCTAGCTTCACTACAGCTGTGTTGATGGAGAAGATCCAGTCCAGGAGCCACATGACCCAGAGGACACTAAGCTAAAGCTATGTTATGCCAGTCTATACCGAACTGAACCTGGAGAAGGCAAGTGCACACACTGCAGTGACCTGGGACCAGGTCTTTGACTGACGAGTGGCTGTTGTGTCCTCTCAGCGCAGCAGCCACAACAGCAACTGACACGAGAGTGTGGGAGGGGTAGGAGCATGATGGGTGCAAGGGCGCGCGCGCGTGTGAGAGAGAGAGAGAGAGAGAGAGAGAGAGAGAGAGAGAGAGAGAATTTATGCTTGGATGCTCGCCACTTGCTTGATGGTTATTGACAGAAATTATGCATTTCAATAATAAACTGTTGCACAGCACTACTGTCAAGTGTAAAATTCTGTAGAATTGCAGTAAATGTCAATGACAGTCGCACAGTGCAGTGTTTCTTGAATAGGAGGACAATCCAAGAGGGGTCATATTGTAATATAAAAATTGTTGTTAATAAGTATTTTGGGTTAAATTGTTGTCAGGACTCGAGATTCAGGAGAGTCAAAAATCACACAGCTTTGCGGAGTCAAATCTGAACACATAGGCAAAATTTGCTGTCTTGTCCAGTCTCTTAAGAATGAGACCCGGTGTCTTAAAGAGATGACCTGTCTAAATAAATGTTAAAAATAATAATGATAATCAGGGTGACTTACACTTTGAAAATAATAACATCCTTAGGGCTGTAGAAGGGCATCAACTCAGCAGATGGACCGGTCTCTGCTCCTTTGTGCGAGGAGGAACACTGCCACAAAATGACCAAACTGTCAGAAACAGACTCCACGAGGGCGACAAGAGGGCCCGACGTCCTTTAGTGGGATCTGTGCTCACAGCCCAGCACCGTGCAGCTCCGCTGGCATTCACCAGAGAACACCAGAATTGGCAGGTCCACCATTGGCACCCAGTTCTCTTCACAGTTGAGTGCAGGTTCACACTGAGCACGTTATATGCTGCCACCGACATCATCCGGCATTACCTCTTTGCCGTGGGTCATTGATGGTCTGGGGAGGCATGTTGCACAGACCTCTACGTGCTAGCCAATGGTACCCTGAGTGTTGATAGGTACTTGGATGAAATCCTCAGAGCCATTGTCAGATCTTAACTGGTGCAGTGGGCCCTGGGTTCCTCCAGGTGCAGGACAATACCCGGTCTCATGTGGTCAGAGTATGAGTGCAGTTCCTGGATGACGATGGCATTGATGCCACTGACTGGCCCTCACGTTCCCCAGACCTTAATCCAACTGAGAACCTGTGGGACGTTAGGCCTATATATTGTGCATCCGACGCCACCAAGTAGCGTCAAGAGCTGTCCAGGAGCTTACTGATGCCCTGATCCAGGTTTGGGAGGAGACACTTTTTGCAGACTCTTCAGGAGCATGCCTGGACATTATCAGGAGTTCATACAGGCACTTGGGAGCCTAATACACTACTGAGGCACATTATCAGTTGCCGTGATGAAAGTAACGCAAGATGGATCAGTCTGTGATTTAAATTTCTTTACTTTTAATTTGTGATTTGAATCCAGCCGCTCAATCAGTTGGTGATTTTGGTTTCCATTGACTGTTGTTAAGTCATTTTGTTCTTTACAAATTATACAATGTACAGTAAAGATTTAGAACTTTGAACTATTTCGATCATGGAGATCTGATGTGTCTGAGCAGGTATAATGTGGTAATAGTCAACACTTAAAAAACACTGGTGGAAGAAATAAGAGAACATCCATTCCCTTGTATGACTCATGAATATAAATATCACTTTAATAATCCTTTGTACTCTCTTCCACTATAAGTGGATGACAGCGTGGGAACCAGGATATTGAGATTCATTATGTGAATTGCCAGGGTGGCGATGGATAAGACACATGCCTTTGGTGTGAGAGACCCAGGTTCAATTCCCCACTGTGACACATCCCCCAATGTGTCCTTGAGCAAGAGCACTTAACCCCTAGTTGCTCTAGAGGCGTCTGATATATAGCAATTGTAAGTCGCTTTGGATAAAAGCGTCAGCTAAATGAATAAATGTAATGTAAATGTAATGTGATCACTTCGTTTGTCAAGTTTGCTGAGCAACTACTAAGCAAAAAAAGAGGCAGGTAGACTGGTATCGAGTTGGGACTGGTAGAGAAGAGGCAGACAGGCAAAACAGAGGGGGATAGAAGTATGGAGGTTTAAAATAACGTCCGAGTAGAGAATCCTTGCATTGGGTAAATACAACTGTAAATGGTAGCAACATGTTTAATGTCTTCTTTTTTCCTGATCTTATCTCATTTATCTAAAATGCATATAATTCACCTCTTGGGCCACAGAAAATGAAAGCTTGAATTTAGCCAAAACTAGTCCAATTGGCGCTGAGATGTTGCTGTTGGGTAAATCTGATTTATCAAAGACACAATGCAACACAGTAGGCTTCTTAAAATAAATACAGTAGAAATGTCAGGTCAGTTGGACCACCGTATTTAACTACATAACCTTAAATGTTACAATTACGGCTGAAAATAACAGAAATAAACAAATTTCCAGATTTTACATATCATATTCGAATCAACTGCCAGTTGTCTACCCGGAAGTGACTGTTGTTGTAAGCACAATGTCACAGTGGTCAGTCTATATTTTTGTAGCTTGCTCATGTGGAGGGAAACGCAATATTAAGTGAAGCACAAACAGGTGAAGAGTCTACTAGCCTGATGAGAAAGAGAGAGAAGTGGGAAGCTTGCTTCAACATGCCCACCATATGAGTAGTGTTGGGCGGTAGCGTCGCTACAAGTAGCGCTGTTACTAGTTTAACTGCATTTCTCAGTAGCTTGGTGGTAGCGTCGCCATTTTGAATCAAATCAAAGCTCTTTTACTGACCGAGTAACGCCCACACACGCTACATTTTTCTCAAGCATTTCTGAAGGATCAGCAAGTGACGCCACACGCAGACCTGTATGTGCAGCCAGCGGAAGCACTTCCGTGTGATGCTGACATCACGTACCGATCCTTTGGCTGATGTCTGTTGTGATAGTTGTTGCCTGGCAACCTCTTCCTCTAGTGAGGAGGAAACTTTGATATGTAGCGGCAGAAACTTGTTTCCATGAGATGAGAGATTTCTCTCTCTCTTTCTCTCGGGCCTATTGCCATGAATGTTTAGGTTGCAATGTTGCCAGAGCACAAATTCACATATAAACAATAAAAAAATATATAATTAATAAACAATGAAATTATATTATAAAAACTAAAGAAGAAGGAATAAAAACAACAAAAACACAATATAGGCCTATGTTACATTGAAAATATGTCTTGATTTTTGACAAGCAGTAGAATTTTCCAAGGAACAATTATTAAAATAAACAATATTAATGATAATAATGTGATAATTAAGTTACTTTATACAAACAACAATGGTTCTCAGTTTGTTGAGAATAAAACTGGTATCGAAAAAAGTATCGTTCAGGAACCGGTATCGAAGTCGAGGTATCAATATCGAAAATCTTTGAACGATACCCAGCCCTAGTAAGAAATGAAAGAGAGTTGACGACGGGTGCCCTTGCCACCAGCTCCTAGAAATAACATCAATAATTGTTCATTCCTTCCATGTCGTCTTCCATCTAATCCATCATACTTCTTTGTTCAAAAATGTTTTGAACAGTAGCAAATTGTTTCGTCTCAGACATTTAACGCGCTCTTGTGGGCATTGCATTTGATGTGTAACCAATGGACAATTATTCTAATTAGCCACTTAGATATGAGATGAGTGATTGGCGAATTGCTGACCTAAACAATGCACCGAATGTTACAGTAGAAACTTCTGTTTCACCACAAAAATTCCAAGTGAGGAAGGCCATTTTTGACACTCCCTACAGTTCCTGAACGCAGCACAGCCATGGTTGTAGGAATCAGCAAAGGGGTGATAACTTCCAAATTAATTATGAATAGGCATTTGGCAGATATACTACACATGTGTTACTGTTACAGCTGTAGCGTTTTGGCAGATGTAGAACATCTAGCATCTTTCAGACATCGCTGAATTAACACTGCCTCACTTACGCACCCTGAGTGAAATATTGCCCTGTCTGTGCCATTTACTGATTCATATTGCCACAGCAAATCCAGCCACATGGATCTGTTGTTGTGTGCCGTCTTGAGGACATTTTCAATTATATTTGCTTATTAACAGAAATATACCAACTATCCTGGTGTCTAGACTTCTGTTAAAAGTCAGAATAAACTATTATTTGATGGGTTACGTAACTTGAGAGTTCAAACAAAATGACTGCAGTAAACATTATAAATGTCAACTCAAGTTCACTGTAGAGAACCACTGTTTTGTGAGCAATTTGCAAAATGGCAATTTAACTAATCAAGCACTCAAACTACTTGACAGCAATAACATGCTGTGAAGTAGGATTAAATGACTTCCTTGCCAAGTCCTCTGTCCTTTTGTGGTTATTTTCTATCATGTCTTCCATTATAATCTAACAGGGTTGCAAGTCACAACATTGCAGGTACACTGTGATGCTGCATCCACCAAAGGCTCTGTCTTATACCAACACACACAAACAGATGCATGATGTGAAGTGGGACAACACCATATTACATTATTTATTTTGGCAAACGATTAAGAGTTGCAGACTTTACAGACAAGTGAAAAATGCAGCTGAACAGTTGTCATGAGTGAAACCTCCTGCTTCATGTTTCCGGACCAGAGAGAAAGAGCAAACTGTGCTATGAAAACAAGCAGGGAGTGTTTTTCAGCTTACTTCTTTCCAGGTTTCCTGGGCTTTGTCCTCTTCTTCCTTGCTTGCAATGCGAGTACTAGAAAGCAGAGATACAATTGTTAACTTAGGTGTAATTAACACCAACCTCAAAACCTCGCAGTTGTTTTTTTACACCACACATGACATTGTCTTGTTGTTGCTCAAAGCTGTTTGGGTCCATGCATCAGGCTGCAGGTGTAAAGCAAAAACAACAACTCGGGTAACAATACCAGCTCTGAGCGGGTAGCAGGTTACTTGGCTGGAGTTAAGTCTCTGAAAAGGCTAAGTAACGTTAAACCGGCCTTGGCGGTGTGTCGCACCGTGTCAGAGGCAGTTTAACGTTAACTAACGTTAGCTGCTAACAGTAACGTGGTGCTTTTCACTGCGAATATCACACGCTGGACCATTATCATGCCGAGACCCGCTAAACTGGTTTATAGTTTTGGGGGACACTGTTGCTTCTTCTTTCCTCTAACCTGGATACAAGTTTTGCCGCATACTTATCCACAATCGGATGCTAACGTTGGTCTGCTGGCTAGAGCTAGCATACTGTTAACACACACAACGTACACACGCAGCAGAGCGCATGGTCCACTTTTACTTTTCACCAACTGCTATGTGGCTTGTTACACTTGATAAAATAAATAAGAGAATGAATTTGTCAGCGAAACGCATGTGGCAAAGCGTGTCTATTTCAAGTACTCGGTGTAAAAGGCATTTAGGACTAATTACAACGTTACCTTTTCTTTCCATGCTGATACCCAGTCAAGAGATAAGCTGCATTCAAGGACTGTTGGAAATGTCGAAACACCAAAGTGCGCGAAAATTAACCACATAACAAAGTTGAGCAGTAGGGGGCGGAGTATATAGAAACTGTCGACAGAATTTGTGATGAAGTTGGTATATTAAAATACCAAATAATAACTAATAAATTAAAACATTATTAAAGACAGTATTTACAAAGACATACAACATACACATACAACAGTATTTGTATAGCAAAGCTCTGACACATGCACTTCCTAAAAAGGGGTCCAGAAGTTGCCATGGCCGGGTTCAACTGTCAAGGGGCCTCAAGGCAAAAATGTGATTTGATTTTTGGAGACTACTGACCCCTATTTCAGCGCCCAGGGTCAGTTGTCAGGTTTGTCCAGTTGGTAATGCAGCCCTGGGAATTATTACCAAGTTTTTTTGTTTGTTTGTTTTCACAGTCATGGCTATTACAGGGACCATTTCTCAAGTTAGGTAAATTTGATTCATGTTTTCCACACAAGCCCAATGGGCAAGATTGCTAGATGCTCCTGGGGCCCAGACCATCAAGGACCCACACAGTCACCTTGTTGACTTATAACGCTTTTCACAGTCGAGAGTCACAAATTGCTTTATAAAAACCTTAACATACAAGAACCAAAACACAGAAGATAAAATGACCACCCGAGCCACGGCAAGGGGAAGTGAACTAAAATACACAGCATGTGATAAAAATACATCAAACATAGGCTACACCGTAGGCCTACGTGATAAAATACACTCAAGCTCTGTAAATAATATTGAGAAATGCAAACTGGACCCAATACGCAACATGTAGATCTTAGTATAGGGGTGATGTGAGACCGTCTATTTGTCCTAGTGAGCAGCCTTGCAGCACCATTCTGGATTTCCTGCAGGCAATTAAGGGCAAACATGCTAAGTGATGGGAATAGTGTGTTACAGCAGTCTATGCAAGATGAAATAAATGCGTGTACAAGCATCTCTAGTTCAGATGTTGTAGCTATCGATCTCAGTTTACTGATATTTCTTATTTAGAAAAAACAAGCTCTGGTAAGCTGCCTAACATGGGTGTCAAATGATACGGATTGATCAAATCTGTGCCACTCTCCTCAGCCGATCTTTGATTGGCATAATCATGGGGGCAAGCAACAATCACAACCTCTGTCTTATCAGCACTGGGCTCTAAAAATGTCTGCTGTCCAGTCCCTTAAAGGGTTTAAACAGTCTAGGATCCTAGATAATCCAAAGGCCTCACGTGGCTTTGAAAGAAAAAGAGAGTTGGATTTCATCCGCAAATACAAGAAATGTGATATTAAATCTGTCTATGATTATTTCAAGGGGCAGCAGATATAACAGGGGCCCCAGAACCAAGCCCTAGGGGACACCACAAGACAGTGGAGAGGAATCAGACACAAAGCTTCCAATAGAGACGGTGAAACTTCTGTCAGTGAGATAGAACAAAAACCAGTCTAATGCTGGTATGTCCACCCAGTCAGGTAACATCTTAATCAAGATCAAGTGATCTATTGTGTCAAATGCAAAGCTGAGGTCAAGAAGTAATCGCGAAGAGCCCTCACCCATGTCAGAGGACATTAGAACAGTTTCAGAGACCCTCAGAAGAGCAGTTTCAGTAGAGTGTTGTCTCAGAAACCCTGACTGAAAAGTATCATAGATCTTGTGTCTCTCAAATGCTGCAGAATGTGGGTTGGTAGTGTGGGATGCAGTGGTGAAGCAATGTTATTATTTTGTCAAATAAAATCCTATGATTTTTTCTTGAGGAAGAGATTAAGTTTGCAGCACTGCATTTTGCATGTGCAGTAACTGTCTAATTTCTATCAGAGTATGTTGTCATGCTGGTAAAATTAAAATAAATGAGAGCTCTGTCACAGAAACAACCAAGTAAACATTTTGACTTGCTCTAAATTATGTTACTAAATCCTTTCACACATAATTTTGACTCAAGCTCTAAAACACTTGTAGTCTCAACTTTTATTCAGTTTCTCATTTTAACTTTTATTCTTTTAATTTTTATTCCCAACTTGTAATCAAGTTTGTTTCTTTCCCTGGCAGAAAAAGGGCTTCCATAACTGAAACCCATACAGTACCATGTTAGAGGAGGGAGCCAATGAGGGCCCTGAATGCACCAGAGGAAAGCATCATGACAGCAATCTGTGAGGAGCAGCACTGTGTAATTGTAATTTCCCAGCACATAACTCAGAGAAAGGTTTCCTATATACATAACTGGTGAAACATTTTGAGGACACAATTATCGGGTTTCTTTTCTTTTCTTTCACTAATCTGTATTATTTATGTTTTTTTACTGGCTGGGCAAACATTCAACTGACTTCTACCTGACAACTAGTAAACAACTCTGTTATTGTTGTATTAACCTATATAATTAACATTGAGGATTGGGATTCTACCCGTCTATGCGTTCTTGGCAAGTACCCATACCTTCTTTCTCTTTGGTCATCCTACACAGGGGCAGAGGTTTTGCTCTACTTGCATAGTGCTGTCGCCCAGTGGTGGCATGCTGACAGCTAAAACGCTGTACACTGTTACAGCTTTGAAAAATAGTTCTTTATTTTCGAGTGGTGGTATTTACAGGTGGCGTGGCGTGCTGTCTTGGTACATGTGGTAAAGAAAATAGTAAAAAGATATGAACACATCTCAGAGAAAGTATAACCAATAACCAAATTAACTATTGACACCGGGATGTGGACAAGATAAATAATCAAATGTATGCAGTTGCTTTAGAACTACAAAGAATGAGGCTTCAGCATTGCCCTTCAGCATCCAGTGAGTAAATGTACACTCTTTCCCACAAATATGTGCCCTGCTAAGTTATTCAAATGAATGACAAATACAGTTCTAGCATTACTCAAAAAAACTATCAATTACAGAATCACATAATAGCATCAAATCTTGATTTAACTCACAAAGAACAAAATAATACATTACAAAAAGCACTACATGAAAACAAGCAGTCGCAAATGAAATAGTGAAAACACTGATATTGTTTGGTTGACATTAGCTAGAGCAAATGTGGACAGAGCTGGTTTGTCAAATGTAATCCGACTTCTAAAATGGTTCACATAGAAGAAAAAAATAACATTTAGTCAATAAATGTTTGTAGTACACGCCAGACCTAGGAGTCTACTGTTTAGTGGTTTGTATGTCAATACAAAATGTTAATGTACTTGTAATCCATATTTTGCTTTGATTTCTGCATATGTTGTCTATTGAAAGTTTTTGAAAATAGGATACTTTTGGAGGGCAGTACCTCAGGGAACACAACAAAGATAAATAAATGTTCAAGAACTACTTTAAACTCAAAAAAAAAGCAAAGGGAAAAAAAAACTGAAACAAACTGATTTAAACCTATCTGGTTGCCCGCTACATCTTAATAACATTGTTGGCTCTGTTACACAAGCTGCAACTGCAGTCACTGTGGCTTTACTGACGTTTAAGATTATTGATGATACATTTGGTTTCTGATACAGTAAGTTCTCCATAAATAATAAAAAGAACCCTAAATTCAAATAATATTCTCTTTTACATCGATATACAAACAACATAACAAAAGATCATAAATATGGGGCAGACTGCCCCTAACATTCAATAAACATTAATAGTACTGTGTTTTATAAATGCAATATGATTAAAGTACATTGTCAGTTGGTGTTGTGCTGGGAAATATCACATTTCAATAAACTAATAAGCCAAATGGCTTTTTCATGCGAAAGTGGTACTGTAGGTTGTGATAATGTTGACTTACACATTCTTCTGAAACAACAGAAGTGCTAAAAGAGGAATTCATATGGAGGAAAGTTGTGGAAACCTAACGAATGTTAAGTAGGTGAAATGAATACATAAGCCAAGTCTCCATACTCCTCAGACTCATATTCAAGTTAAAAAAAAAAAAAGGGACACTGTAAGCCTTCAAATCCAATAAATCCTATACATACTTGTATTAAATTACTGTATCTCTTTATATGCCACTTTAGGCTAAACTCTAGTAATAAAATTCATACTGACTCAGCAAATATGATTATTACACAAATGCGGTAACTGGTTTGACTCAAGTACTTGTACAAATACTGTTTGTTTTATGTATTAACAGAAATAACATTTCATCTTAATGTGTGGAGGAAAGAGACTTTTCGACAGCAGTTTGAACCTGTCAATCCAACTTTTTTCATAATACATTAATTACTGCTAAGTAGTACAATTTTATAAAATATGCATTAGCAGTTCACTTTTTCCAATTGGCTTTTAAGATACTGATAGTCTTCTGAATCAAAGGGGGGATCAACATAAACTATAAATTCTCGAGGTAAAAACTCACTAAAACATAAGGAGAATGAAAGTCTGCCTCGGCACATTGGGATGCAGAGTCACAAAAACAGCAACGTGAGGGACGGAAGGAACAGGATGCCGAGGTTTATCCCTGATTTCGCAACGTCCCCTGGAGATGAATGACCGCAGGCACTTGAATGTCATGGTTGTGTTGCACGTGTGTTTGTGTGTGAAGAAAGTGGTGGATAGTCATGATGACACTGATAGTCCTTAAAGAGTGTTTCTTGGAAAACAAAAGATGGAAGAAGTGCCTCCTCCGCCTCATGATTCCATCTCGTCTCCATCGAACGACGGCGGCTCAAAGCTGATTACCTCCTCATAGGTTAACCCTGAGAGACAATAAATAGTGTGTGAGGTTATTTACAAATTATTTCTGAATACACAATACACCCCCTCCCCCAGTTTAGGTTATAGCCCAGGAATAAACAATGTCCTAACTTACTCTTCCATTCCTCAATTTCCAGCTCACGGCTTTCAAAACTCTGGTCGTAAGGCTCCGCTTCGGGCTCGTCGTCTGGATCATGGTACTGGGCAAAGTATGGGTGGGCCAGAGCCTCAGATGCCGTGATCCGTTTGTCTGTGTCCAGCACCAGCATTTTCTCCAGCAAGTCCACCGCTTGAACACCGCAACAGTGAGTATGTGAAAAGCAGCAAGAAAGAGAAAAGCAAGACGATAAAACATCCATTTAAACTTGTATCTATGTGTGACATTACTTGGTAGGTGTATAAATGTATTACATAGATGTGGGCGGTCACTTTTCATAGTGGATGATTTAAATTGGACAAACATGCACAGTGATAAAAGATAACCCTGACTTTATAATTCCACTAGAGGGACTCAGTGAGCCAGGAGTAGTGTCAGCCATAGCATGACGCTGAAAAGAGAACTTACCAAGAGGGTTGGCACCAATAAACACATCAGCAAAGTTCCTCTTGGGCATGTGGGGAAGTGAGTTAATGTAGTTCCTCGCCTGTGAGAAAAGATGAACAAAACTGTAAAAAAAAAAAATTATAAAACATCCTACAGAAATGCAGTGGGGAGCTACAGCTTAAAATACAACATTATTTATACTGTACAGGCATGCTGCAAGCACTTGAATTAGACACCAAATCACACGCATTATACCAACACTGTACTATAATTCAGAATCGATGCTTTAACAATGCCACACATAGCTTATCAGAATACAACAGCAATGCACTCTGGGAAGCCTTGCTGAGACGAGCACGGTGAGTCAGAGAGCAAAGTGGGAGTGAGTGGCATGAGAGCAGAGGCTGATACGACACAAACGGTAAGAAATGCTTAAAAAAACAACACATAAGGTCTAAAAGGTATCTGTCTGTAACCAGGACTCTGGGTATCAGGTCCGATTGCTGGGGGAACAGCCGGAGCACATGGGAAGGCGGAGCTCTCACCTCATGGCTGGGCATCCTGCTTATGAGGGAGGCTGGGGGCGTTCCCGTCAGGCGCATTATCTGCTGCAGCTGGTTTATATCTACAGCTTCCAAGTCAAGGGGCATCATAACATGGAGGTCGGCATGTCAAAGAGCCATGGGGTGGTTAGGGTGGTTTGTGTATGGGGAGAGGATGAAGAGGAAGCAAGAGGGAGGAAGACAGTTTCTGAGATTTAATAAACAGCAACACTCCCCTGACTATAACCTATAATTAAATATTCAAGTATTTTCAGAGATTTATGTAACACAGAGTTGCACTAGAGGCCTCTTCATCTGTCATATGCAGAGATTAGAAGACTGAGTGCAAGAAAGAAGTGGGAATCAAAGCCTTGTGTTAAAGTGCAAATAAAGCCATTAGGAAAAAAAACCCCACACAATTTCACTGCAATACAGGTGCAGCTTAGAAAGTAGTAGTAGCAATACAAAGTAGTAAAGTAGACTGTCCAACTCTTGCTCGGGCAACACAGAGGCCACACAAACGCACGTGGGAGGGGCAGTGCAATAGAACCGGGGTGGCATGGTAATTGACACTCACATTCTCCGAAGAGATTTTCATCAAGAGCTCGGGCCCTGGGGTTCCGACGAGCATCATTATAAGCTTCAACTGATCAATGTCTACCACACTCACATAAAGGAAAACAGGATGGATAGAGGGTGTTTGATAAAGAGAAAGCAACAGTCAACACTGTCGTCTCTGTATGAGAATATTCGTTCATTCATTCAAAAGTAAAAACAATAAGAGCCCAGGTAATAAGAACTCAAATGTGTACTGTGTGATGCATAATCATAGTTATTGATGACAACATTGGGTGTTGAATAAAGACTTGAAAGAACAAGAATGCTAAACTCCAAAACACATAACCACTACATCATTAATTACTAAGGGTTAGATTGTGCCGTTAGGCAAAACTAAGCAGAGGGGTTTTCCCTCATAGCATGCCATTGCAATATTAGGCACTTTTGCAAGGTTCAAGCAAGTAGCACTGCAATTAATGGATTCTTTCATAATCAAACTGCTTATTGTTTTCATTTTTAATATTTGGACCCTGTCAACAAAAAGTGAAAACAAAAGCTCATCACCAAACCCAAAAGCCAAACATATGTAATCTACAAGTGATAAAAACAAAAAAATGGTAAAAAGCAGCAGGTCCTTGACCTAAAGCAGTGGTTCTCCAAATAGGGTTGTGGGGCCCCCTGGGATCCTTGAGGGTGTTCTAGGGGATACCCAGCAAAAAAGTGAATCATTCATTTTCACAATAGTATCATTCATGAGTAACACAATGGCAGAATATATTATTCTGGTCATGGGATTCATACAGTGTAATAAAGCTCTGAGACAAAATCGGATCAGATTGGGCTTCCGTGGTCTTATTTGTGTCAGTTTAGGGGCCCTTGATGTGAAATAGTTTGAGAATGTTTTGCATTTTTGCTTGAGAAACACATTTAAACTAAATGCTTGCAGATATATCTTCTGCTGATGGGCTAATCAACTCATAGTTCACAATTACAGAACTGCACCCTGACCGTTTTAAGTGATTTGGTGACAGCTTTGATCTATTATACCAAAACAAAAGCCAGATAAAGTACATGTAGCTGATCAATTATTTAAATGTGAAAATGTCAGCAATCATTAGTAAATTAATCTGTCTGTGTTTTCCCCCCTGTGATTGCACTGTACATTTAGTTAAAAGGTGCAGAAGCTTGCAAGATGCAGGATCTTTTTGCTTTGTTTATCAGATTTCCTCCCACCTCTGGTCTCCACACACATTTGCAAAGATCCAGTTTCATTGAGACGGGTAAAATGAGACAGACCAGAAAGACTAGTGTATATTCAACTATGCTGCGTGGGTGGGTAGCTCCACCACCTCTCTAGGTGATTCAAATTTGGTGAGAGGGCGCGCAGTCAAACACACACACACACACCCACCCACCCACGGGGCATGCAGTGAAGGAGTGAATGGCTCGATTGACCATTTAGAGCAGGAATCACAAATGCATTACACAACAGCAAGCCCGTGCTTTTGATCTTCAACAGGGCCATGACCTCAGTGGTGTGTGCCAACTTCTGTATTTGAAAGGGTGCGTGTGTGTGTGTCCTAATTACACAGGATCTTCTTGTGTGTTTTACTATTAAAATACTGTTGTGTTCTGCTGCTGTGCATAGGAAGCTCTGTGGAAAGCAAACAGGAAGGTGCACTGTATTGTGGAGAAGCAGTGGAGACAACAGTGGGCAGTGCTGAGTCATTGACCACAGGGGACTAACTCCTATCACACACACTTCCTCGACTATTCTGGCAATGCTGACAAAATTCAATACTCAGCAATGCTTTATTTTTTAGATTCAGCTTGAAGTAGTTCACATTGTGTGTGTGTTTGAAACTCTGTGGCACTAGCAACAAAATAACAGCTTGTGCGAGAGCCTTGAATGCAGGGAACAATAAATCTCATGCAACTAATAAGTATACACACACAAGAGAACAGTATGCATCCATCTAGAGACCTTCTGTACAGGTTTATTTTTGCATGGAAGGATACGGTCTGTGCCAGGGAAGAGCGTCTGTCCAGTAAGTAGTTCAGCCATGATGCAGCCCACCGACCAGATATCCACTATTACATGTAATGAAGAAAATACATGCAGCATAATGAGAACACAAGAATATGATACAACGTCTGTTTCATATACAGTATCAGATACAGTCCATTGTGTTATTCAAAAATCTTTGTATTTAAATTTAGTGCACGATAAAAGAAACCAAAAATTGCTGGTGAAAAACAAGATTATAATCTAAATATACTGAAGTGCAAAAACAGGCACTCTGTCAAAAGTGCCTTTTAACGGTTGGCACAGCAAAAGGAAACATAATTACTTTATATGAGCATTTATACAAACGCCAAAAGCCCATGTACAACATCTGCTTTAAGATTAGATATTAAGATAAATCCACCAGAAAATCGAAAAGCCGGCCTAGTTTCTATAATCGACCTCATCATTTCTACACTACAGAAGGAAAAGCTACATGATGAAATTGTGTTTTTTTTGTGAATTACAACAACCCCACAAAGATGACAACAAGCTATTTCAATACAATTTCAACGGTGTGAAACTGCACATGATGAAATGTTACGTTCAGTCGCAACCCAAAACATTATGGTTAAATCTGTGCGCATACCCGTCATGTTGTAGTGCATCCAGTTAAGCATGATCTCTGGGGCTCGGTACCATCGGGTGGCTACGTAGCCCGTCATTTCATCATCTGTGTGCCGTGCCAAACCAAAGTCCAGGATCTGAGGGACGAAGTGGTTTGTTTTATAGGAGAAGGAGAGAGAGAAATATGAGGAAACAGCGTGCACGGTTTAACACCTTCCACTCCACAGGATCATCTAAAATCATATATGGTGAACCTTGTTTCACTATTTCTCACCTTGAGCTCGCAGTCTTCATTCACAGCTAGATTACTGGGCTTTAAGTCCTGAAGAGAAAAGGGGCCAGAGGGAAAAAGTCTAGATACGATACAGAAGCAGAGAGGCATGCTGCTATCCATCTTTCCCTGTTCATGTTAACCAAACATCACGTAGGATAGCTGATATTCATCGTGTTGGCCTGATAATGAGTGATAATGAGTAAGAGAATCTATCAGACCTCAGCGCTCATGTGTATGTAACAACATAAAACAGAGCCGTAACTTACTCTGTGGATGATATCTGCAGAATGGATGTACTGTGGGAGAAAAGAACAAAATAATGACAATTAAACTTATATTACACTCTTTACTACAACACAGCACAACTGAAAGTGTATTTACACAGTGTCCTCTGTTTTACACATATTGTAGAGTACAATAATAAAAAACTGCATATATCAATAAAAATGGTCAATGCAGAAGTCAAGTTAAACAATAACAAAAAGGGTTCCGCAAGTCAAGCAATCATGGTGATGGACATCAAGTATTGACACTTCATGGTCACAGTGTTCAATCAGAAATAACGTTTTACAGTAATGTCTCTCTCAGATACGTTTACCTTTCTCCTCCTTACTTTGGGGTTACTGATATCAAACTTCAGCTGTAAATAGAGAGCTTATTGCCAGGCTGAATTCTTGTGTTACATTGGGAGCTTCACTGACCTTTAATCCTCTGAGAATCTGGTAGATAAGGAACTGAACGTGGTCATCAGTCAGCTTCTGACACTTAACAATGTTGTTGAGATCTGCACCCATTAGGTGGGTCACCAAGTACCTGCAAATTACACAGTACAGCCAGTCAGATGTGGTCTCCAGATGTGTGCATGTCTGCCGTGGTCTTCAGCAGCTTTCTTTAATTCATTTTCATTGGTTTTCTTGTAAATGTGTTTACAAAATGCTATTAAAATCCTTGTATTGCTATCTGCACTAACGACTTTATGACGCGTTGAGGTCATTTACAAGTTGTTTACATTACTAATCAGTGTAATTTTGCTCTTATTAAAGAAAAAGGTAGTGACTCATGCATATTCATACACAGGGGGAAAGGGATAGAAACTGATATGACGAGAGGGTAAAGAAAAATAGCCTGATTGTGTCACTTATCTTTTCGCAATATGGGATACACAGTCAATAGATTAGGTCAGTGGGGACTGGGAGGTGAACATAGAACTACTGCAGGGGGCTGTGTGTGACCAGGTGAACATTATGGAGTTGAATTAAACTGAATGATTTATGTAGGGAAATTAAAAACAACCGTTTGCTGTAATGTTGACCTGAATCTTTGATTTCAATCAATTTCAGCTTTTGAAAGGGGGTCATGAAAGAAAAATTTTGAGAACCACTGGATTAGCTAAAGACGGCCAGTTACAGTAGAAGTGTATATGTGAAGTCTGTGCATGGTGTATCTGCTCCATCTGACCTCAAACCACAGGAGGCCAGTTATTGTCTGGCCTGTGAACACAATGCATGCATCTGCTTCCATTGCATAGTAATCGAAGGTTTGATTTCACAATGTTTCTCCCTGTATTGCTGGTCACATGAAAGAGGAGTGTCACATCTTTATTGTACAATGTCACCAATGGGGGTCCATGTTTTTGTTTGCGTGTGTGTAGCTTCATCTCACATTTCCACAAATGTGCATGCTGATGATGCCACACCATGTGGAGAATCCAAGGACACTGATTTGAGTATTCTGTGCACACACACTGTACACCCAGAGACTGCCAGATGGCTGTTACCATGGACACTAGCTGCGATGTGTATAGCGCACGTGTCCAGCCTACATTCACCTTGGTAAATCCAGTCACATGCTGGACTCGCATGAAGTTATGAGCTGCAGGAGAATGATGCGTTTGTAACTCTAGTTTTTGTGTTAATCTTGCAATCATGTGCCAATATGAAGGGTTTCGTTGTGAGACAGAGGGAAAAACAGGAGTGAAGGGGTGACTTACACATCGTTGAACTCCTCTAAGCTTCTCGCTGGTGTGAAAACGTCTAATAAACCAATGACCTGAAGGCAAAAAGAGAGGACAAATGTCACAAAAAACAGCAAGTATCATCAGCATGCATGCTTCTAATGCAAAAAACTATTTTGTTTCCTTTTAAATCACCAGCAGCATTGTTTGTCATTGATGACAACAAACTGACAATCAAAGACAGCGTGAAATTTATCCCTTTTTGTGAGAACTAACTACTTGACTTGATAATGTAAAAGATATTATCATGTTCTGTTTTCATTTTATTTAGTCAAACAAGCAGGCAAGTCTTGCCTTGTTACTCCAGTTTCAAGGACTCATGCTGACGTACAATATTATCTTAACGCTCTGTTTTGGTTACAGAGGGGTTTAATCACACCATGACAGATACGATTCCAGAGGAAGCACTGAACATTATCTGGCAACGTTTGTCCATCACGCTGACAGGAAAAGAATTAGTGCACTAATGATGTGTTTAAGTTGGAACAAAGGAAAATGTACATTGAAGACATTTATGTCTTATTGGATCAGGTTACATTTAACTGGTTTCACATGCTTGATCCAACAATAGCCAGTTGTTTCCAAAGCTTACATTTTTAGCACATTGTTTTTTGTTCATTAACATTACAATGGCTATAGAGATTAGCTTTCAGTTGGTGAACATTCCATGTGCAAGATCTTTTTGCAGCAATGGATCAGTGAGTTTGTGACTGTATGACAAGAAAACCAGAAATAATGTGTAAAAGCGAGTATGATAGGCTGCATATACAGCATCTAACACTTGGATAATAATTACATGCACTTAAAAGAATTGTTTTATGAGTGTTCAGGTTTGAAAGGAGCAAAAATAATATAAATAAATAAAAGAATGGGAACAAAGACAGAAAACATATTAGAGGATGGTCACGTGTGTGTGTGTGTGTGTGTGTGTGTGTGTGTGTGTGTGTGTGTGTGTGTGTGTGTGTGTGTGTGTGTGTGTGTATCTACAGTACACGTATATGCACACATTCATGCATGTACGCAGGCATGTTAGCACATTGGCAGAGAGCAGCCCTGAGTGCCAAACCCTGCCCCCGCCCCCTAGAGAGACACTGAGGTGGATAAGTATTGTATAAAAAATATATTTAAAAAAAAAAAAAAAAAAAAAAAAAACACAGGAGCAGCCCGCCCACACAGGGCACAAACTCACAGCTGATTGGTGTGCAGGATTCACAACAAACAGCTCGATTGGTCCACTCAGGTTTTCCAAAATCAAAACCCAGGGAGTCTCCTGGCAACAGCGCGAGCAAAACACCAGAATCCCTCTCTATGTAAAGCATAGGTAGCTATTAAAATACTTTGATGATTTGAGAACAAAAAGCAGCTTTATGCAATTTTCCCTGTTCTAATGAAACAGAATCTGGCAACAACAGGCTCAATATCATGAACAGCAATATAAATCTTTTAAATAAGCTGTCTGGACTACCACACGGAAAAACAGATAATATTTAGTTTGTTATGCAAGTCTGGTTTTTTACTGCTATTTTTATACAATATCGACAGAATCAGTGCCAATGTTTACTGTGCATTTAGCACAGTACACATTGGCACTGATTCTGTATAATCCTAAATAATCCAGGTCCCTGGTAAAACCTGCTTTTCCACGTAGAGGCACAGCAGGTAGTCTACCAGTTGTACCAGCTGTTCGAGTAGTGAAATAAGAGGCAGTTTATAAAACAGGATCCAGGAAAAGCAATGTTGTGGGAAAGCGATGTAACATAATGTGTCATATGAAATTAAATTAACTTTCTAAAAATGGGCTTTCATTTCACCATGAGATCTGCTCTACTCTTGGTCTTTAACTGCTGCTCCCCCTATGAGACTTTCCATAGTACCTAGTAAGTACCTATTTCTACCTATTACAATGGCCAACAGCAAACTACTGAGTGAACTCTTTACAATGCAAACTCACACACACACACACACACACACACACACACACACACCCCATTCACAGCACACAGGATCCCATCACCTGCACTTCAGCTTAAGATACCATAACCACAGCTATTATATCTACACTATTAGGTCAAAGTGTTAGCAGGTACTGTGTTTGTGTTTTGTATGTGGGCCAAGTCTGAATGCGCTGCACCTACACATACACACAGCACTAGGGATGGGGATCGCGACCCGGTTTCAAAATTCTCAAAATCCGAAAATCAATAAGGTTCGAGCTTATCAATACTGCTATCGAGACGTGCGGGTCCTATGTAACGTATATGTCTCGAGCGTCAATTCGGTTTTATTTTGCAACGCAAAATGTCTGTCGGCTCCTACACACACACACACACACAGGCCGCAGAGCGAGAGGCTGCGCCGTCGCGGTGGAACACGGTGCGGTAAGTTAGCTCCAAACTACTGTAACGTTAGTTGATGACAGCTACGCTCGTTACTGTAAGAATACACTCAATACACCTGTCTGTAAGGTATCGTTAAATATGTAGAAAGGGTTAATTTAATCATCTCTGTCCTCAATATCTCATCCTGTATGTTTTATACAAGCACAGCTAACGCTAGCTTGGCATTAGCCAAATGTTAAAAACAAGCTAAATAGAAAGCTGTCTGTCTGGAGAACAGACTGGTCTGTAGTCTTAAAAACTCAGCTGCTGGCTGAGACACACCAGACGCTCCTCCTCCTACCTGGTAACGTTACCTGCAGCCAGCCAGAGTAGGGACTGATACAGACTGGTGTTATTCTTTCTAAACGTCACTCACTACTGGTGATGTCAGATAAAGTTATTGAGTTACTTTGCTGTTGTAAACATTAATGTTGTTGTTAAAAACAACCAGGCAGTTAATATGTAGCCTACACTTCAATATATGTTTATTTATCGCAAGTGATATGTCATGTCAATATATAACGTTATCGCACATTGAATATTTTCCTCATACCGTACAGTCCTACCTCATGCCCCTTGGGTCTGGTCTTACCAAATAACCATCACTAAATAATAGTGTAGCTTTAGAAGTATTAGTAGTAGTGGTATCGATAAAGAATTGGATCGTTAAGCAGTCTCAATAAGGGTATCAATGTCAATAAAAATTAAGGATCCCCATCCCTACACAGCACCAAAGCAGAGGCTGCAGGAAGGGACTTAAATCCGCAGCAGATATTTAAGTAAAATGGCACAAATTAAAGTTGCTGCAGCAACAAAATGGGATGAAAGTGAAAAAAAAAAAAAGACACCCCAGTAGGTGATGGGGTTACACTTGTAAACCTGTTTGGTGACTCACTGCCCACCGAGTGATGAAACACAACACGCTTTGACCACTCTCGGGAAAAACCTCTTCTAACAGGACACCACACTGAACACAGCTCCGGACGTTGTATGAGGCCAGTGTGTTTATGCAGTCACGCGAAAAATACTTCTAAACATGTCTTTGCAATTTCATAAATCCACCTATACCGTTCAACTCCTGTTGCAGCGTGGGCAAAGTGAGGGAGAGCATTAGGTTGCACACCTGTCTCTGCTCTATAGTTCATCCATCTGTTCCAGCCCTCAGACGTTTACAGAGTCTGTTTATTTATGTATGCATGCACATATGGGCAATTAAATAGTGACCAGAGTGACTGCAGGTTGTTGTGACTGTGTCAAATGCACGCCCTCTGTGAATGCCATGCATACATTATATTACAGTGCCAGCAAACAGGGTTGTGTTTACCTTCTTCACAAAAGAAACAGAAACTGGAACTTTTCTCTTATCTCTTAACAGTTTCGGTTTCTAGTTTTACATAAACTTCTATATCATGTGCGTCTCCACACACTCAGCTACATTCCTGCGGGCAGATCGAAATAAGCTCAAGCAAGGACACACACAGTGTACCATATGAGCAGTGGTGTCTTCTCCTGCAAGTTCATGCTCACTGTGCAAACCTTGTGTGCAACTTCATGTGCACACATATGCAATCCTCGCTTAAGAGCTGAACTACACAACAATGCGAACACATACACACGAGTCTGGCCCCAGGTGTCAGGCTTAAGGTCGGGGGGTGAGGGTGAGGGGTTAGGTTGCAGGGGACTTACATTCTCGTGCTTCATGTGTTTGAGCAGCCGCAGCTCTCTGTAGGTTCTCTTTGCGTGGATGATGGACTGGAAAGGTCTGGACAACTTCTTCACTGCTATCTTCAGACCTGTCTTCACATCATAGGATGAACTGAAAGACACACAAAAAGGGGTTGAAAGAGGTAAGAGCTTAATTGTATAAAGTAAATTGCAACAACGGTCTTCATAAAACACAAATCATAAAACACTTCCCTTGATGTAACGGAGAATGAGATTGTTCACTAGACTGCGTAGGTGGATTTAAACCAGTAAACAAAGCAAATAATTGCATAACACAGCATTCTCGGTTTTGCTACTTATTATACTCTGCAGCCTAGGCTGTATGGGTGAACATGAATGAACATGTTGGCAAATATCAGCTGCATTGTGTACATCAACACAAGAGGGGGAAAATCCACCACAATCACAAAGAAGGACAACATCATGGTCAGAGAACATTTGCAGTGTTCAGACAGAGTTAGACACTTTTTTAATAATAATGTTGTTTACATGTTCTATAAATGAACGTCAACTGCAGGCTGTCTGTTTTTGTAGAACCAATTTGCCAAAATATTAATGCAAGACTTTTTACAGTATTACAAAAACGTAACAACTGAGATATTCCAAACTATCTAATGAAACAGGAACAAACACAAACATTACACGCACGCACACACACACACACACACACCTATCTGGTAATTAACTATGTGACCCAATTTGCACCTGCTGTCTACATACTTGTTAACATTACATTTCAGCATATCTAAAGTTAACTTAAATTAACCCAAAATCAGCACCTGACATGTGATTCTGACGAAGCTGTCCACGTGAGTGAGCAGGGCCGTGTTGCTTGAGCCATCACTCATCCTTTCATTCATTTTACTCATTTCATTGTGTATAATTGTGTAACTGAATATACCGTTGTCACTGTGGAGCCAATACAAAAGACAAAAAGAAGAAGAAAAAACAAAAAAAACAGGCGTGGCAAAGAAGTACGACAAAAAAAATGCTACATAAAAGCTGAGAGTGAATGTGCTTTTGTACCATTGCTGTAAAGAAACTGCATAATAAAGACAGATAGATAGCAACCATACTTTTTTGAGGACATATGATAGATCAGACCTACACACTCTTTAAAAACCAAGACACTTGATCACAGACAGACAGACAGACAGTGTGAGGGTGGTAGAAAGAAAGGCAGATGGACCTCGCTTCCCCAAGAAGCGGGACACTGCTGCATTTCCTGCCTCTGTGAGGGAACACAACCCACTTACAATAAACCACATTCCTTCTAGGCCAATCACTTAAGCTGCATCACAAATGGAGGGTTGCAAAATCAGGTTAGAAATAAGGTCTGTACAGTTTGTACCGACCAACAAGCATTGTTTCCTCTTTGGTCGAAGCATTTGTCATTCATCAAACTGCTTTTTCAAACTACCTCATACAAAAATGAGATCCAAATTAATAAATTAGCAATACTAATACTTCTCAACACTACTTGTTATGGGAGGAGAAGAGTCATTTCCTCTGGACAGATTTCACAAACTGAGAGATTTCAACTACTGACCTTTTAACCACACAAGACTAGGAATTCAGCAGACCTGTGTTTTAGTGTATGAAGTGACCAATCGCAGCATTAGAAATGCATCTACGCAAGTTATGGTTATTACGGAGTGCCACACATCTATAATAAAAACATTAAGATAAGCGGTGTGTTTTTTTCCAGTAAGTCAGAGATATCTCCCACACCCAATGGACTCTATGTTCCAGACTTGCAGAACAACTTGTATATTTGTCACTTGTGAGGGAAAACCAAAACTCGGTAAACACTAAACAGACACTGAACTAGAGTACACTGAAGCTAAATGACAAAACAAAGCCACATGCACACTGTCTTTAAAACTGCTGCTAATCTGTAGGACAAACAAGACAGGTCTAAGCATACACCATCCAATTAGTCTGTAATAAATGGCAATAACAAATGGCCATAAAAATGTGGGCTGTAAAAAAGGAGCAGCATCATGAGGCCGAAGCAGACTGACAGAGTGAGCATAGAGGCAAATCTGTACTAAATCTGTAGTAAGTGTCCTGTCCTTCCTCTAGCCATCAATCCACTTCCTTCCTCTAGCCATCAATTCACATTATCTCAGAAATGAGGTTCACAGGAGATTAAAGAGACAAAAAAAGGATAAACGCTATCGCACAAAATTATCATCACTTACCCACCCGTGGGAAACTTCTGCACCAGAGTCACCAAAACTATGACGCATTTCTTGTGCAGCTTTTAGTAAAATTAAGCAGAGCGTTAATGTTTTTCAGGACCTTTTCCAATATGCACATGTATGCATAACATGCCTTATCAGATATGTGGGCACATTGATGCTGACGAACATGACGAACATGACACATTACAAGCCCCAAGGCAAAGTGTCTTCATTAGCATATCAGTTATACCACTGTAATATCCTGTCCATGTCTGTCAACTATGATGATAGTTTAATAGTGAGATTAATAAAAGCACAATCTGTTTAACAAGCATGTAACTGTTCAAACACGTCATGCATCCATACACAAGCCAAACAAGAATGGAGAAAATAACCCACCCTTGCCTAACCCCTTTTGAATGCAGCACTGCCCCATCTAACCTGTATGGCCTGACAGAAACTGATAATTAGGTATTACCTTAGCACATATTTCAACTTGCTCATGACTTTTGAATTTGAATTCTAATACCTGACAATAATGTGACAGCAGATGAATATATCTATGCTGTGCTTGCTTTTAACACCCACACTTGCAGGTATATAGGTCTAAAGTTATTAAGACTTATTTTCTAAAATTCTATTTATGGTTATGACAGGAACTAACAGCCGCGAGATGACAGCTAGAACCTCGCAGACTCAAAAGCAAATGTAACAAGTGTGGAGAAGTGGAACAAGCTTTTAATGGAGCATGTTTTAGATGTTCGGCAGTAATCAGTTCCACATTCCCTTTCGTCATCTAGCTTTTCCCGCAGCTGAGGATGCACTCCATGACCTAATGCACAGTAATGCTTCACCTGTTCCACACACACACACACACACACACACAGTATTATACGGTAAAATAGTTTTAAATGCTGACCTCAACCTACACATAATAAGCATGATGACTTATTAATCTGGCTCTGTTAAAAGAGCCACACTTCCTATGGTAACTGCCTTTACACCGAAGTAGCAATAATCTCAGTATTTCTATAATCAAACTTGAATTAAATTATCTTAGGTCATATAACACTCATTTTCCAATCTGCTCTGCTAACAGTGCTACTGATGACAGTAAACCACCTGACTATCGCTTCCAGACTCCCATGTGTACTGGTTTCCAGGGAGTTCAGAGTTTGAGCATTAAGACTGATAAGTCATGTACGCCTTAACTTTTTAACTTGACTAGACAAAGACTTTCATATTTCTCTTTGAGTGGTTCAGATGTAGCAGTCTTTTAAACAGTACTTAATGAAGAATGAGTTTCCTAGTTTATGTGGTTTTAAAATGTTTTGCAAATTGATGGTGCACTGTAATCTATAGATATATACTCATCCCCTTCCTTTTATAAAGCCTGAAAAACTGGACTCCTTACAAATTAATTTGTGATGTATGCAAAATTAATTTGTGATGTATGCAAATATGTTGAGGAGCTCTAATCCCTAACTTTATACCAAAATTAATGGTTGTACTTTTCTGACATCATACACGTATTCTGTCATGGACCTTGCATGACTGAATGTAAAATTGCTGGTTTTAAACTTAAGCCTCCTGTTTGTTTGGAGAGCTGACAAGTCAGTGCACATTTCTCTGAGGTTACAACCACATGCGTCAGCCAGAACTTGCCACAATATTGCAGCTTCTAACCACATTACCCTCATCATACAATCCTTTTTTAATCAGCAAAATATCCAGTGCTAGACATTGTCTGCAAAGACAAAGCGAAGGGGCTGCTATGGGACATGAAGTATAATATAGCCAATGTCAATGTGTTTTCAGAATGAGGGGGCATCCAGAGAACTATTTACACATTTAGCTCCACATTCTGATTATCAATAACTGCTTTTACTGATCTCTGTGTTTCTTAGAGAGAAATGTATGTTGTTGTAGTGCCATCATGCAATAATTAGTTTCATTATATTGTATCCCTTAAAATTGTTATTAAAATACTTAATAATGTTCTGCAACAGATGTCTTTACTGGTCTGTGCATTTCTGGGAATTACTGTTATGATTTAATCAAAGCCTTAAATATTCAGATATAATTTTTTGCCATAATTAATTTTCCTGCACAGAGCTGATTATTAGCCATTGATGTAATATGCATACACACCCCGTAGGCCTGTATGGGTTTTGTGCTTGTTTAGCAGCTGAGAAATCTAGACTGAATAACACAAGGCACCCAGCACACAATCCATACAGTGATCCCAGCCAGCACAATTCACTGTTAACGCTTTCTTTCCACGCTAACCCTGGATCGCCTCCAAGCCTGAAATTTAAGAAATAGAACAAAGGTCAGAAATAAGGAGAAAGTGATAAGTGTTTTTATCATGTCAGTCTTGTGACTGACTGACACGATGATGCAAATTATTTTTAAAAAACCACATACATAGCACATGCTTTCCATATTTAAAAGTTGGGAAGAATTCAGGTTGAGAGCCTGAGGAACATCACGGCAACAACAAAAACGACTTTGCCGGCTGAGCAACAGAGCGCGCGTGTCCAGCTGACCAACAGCCGTGACATGGCTGTAGTAGGTGCTGCGAGGTTATTTATTTATACTTTTTAGATAAGGGTTTTAATGACAGCCTGCTGTTTGGACCACTTTGCCTGCAGAACTGAATGTAAGTTATAGTATTCAAAACGCTTTGTGACCATCCATATTTCAAAGAGACAGGCAAACAACGCCTTGCTCTGGTGATATAGTCAAATACGGAGGAAAACACAGGAATTTCCTCAAAGGCCACTACAAAGTAACTGCAAGTAACAGTAAGAATGATACAGTTTGCTTTTTTTCCTTTTTCTTTTTAAAAACAAAAGAAAAACACACAGGTGGGAATCTTTGGGCATCTCCAGATTCAATTCAGATTGTTGGTGTCATGAATAGATTCAGAATCGTCTCGATTCAAAAAATAGAAAGGAGTATCCAATTTTCAGGCTCTTTCTGCACTGAAATGCAATATGAAACATAGCCTAACTGGCTTACTGGTCATGATGAAAATCACTTTCTGACCGAACAGGAAAATACAGAGAAAATTGTCTGTGTATGTGTGCACAAGTTAAAAACTACATTAATTTGGAAGCATGGCACAGTCTTCTTCTGTAGCGAATGACGAAATTAAAGTGTAATTTACTGACCAAAATCACCGGATATTCTCTGCAAATATCAGAAATTGGTGATGTAGGGAGTAGGGGAGTTGTATGGAAGATTATTGATTGCAAAATGTTTGAGAGAGCACAAAACTTATTCTTAGCGCTACTCAGTCTGCAAGTCAACACTTGACCACGCACAGGATCAGACTCGTTTCTGAGTCTGGTCTCTCCATTTTCTCCAGCTGTTTTGGCAGCTTCTGAACACTCGAGATCACAAGAGGTCGTTTGCTAACCATTTCTGACTAGAAAGCTGCAATAGGACAAACCCACATCCGTTTGTCAGGTACATAGCAAAATTTATTTCAACTGATAACACCTCTGACAAAGACGAGAGAAAACGTAACCCAATGGCCGTTACACTGCTACACACCGTTACGAGGAAACATGTTGTTCAACCTGGAAACCGTAGCAAAAAGGGGGCTTGGAGGAAATGAGATGCTACCACGCCGACCATTACAGTTCTTGCAGTCCTCGCCGCAACGTGTAGTCACATTTTTGGGGAGGTGCATGTCAGGCTACGGAGTAGGGTATGCGGATATATGCATCCTCAGTTTAACAGGAAAACCCTTTGTGTTCATGGGGATTAAGACTACCAAAAGTGAGCAGGAGCAGCTTTGATCATTACCAGCGCGAGAATCACTATTTCTGCCTCAAATGTAGATAAGCAACTCCTCTCACTGCTCAAGTAATCTGTTATGGTGATGATTCTGTCCTCCATTGAGCAAAAATCTGATTCTAAAAATTTAAAAATAAAATCTAACCCTTTTGTCATCTATAAACTTCCATACTGCATTGTGTAGTCTTGGGGTTCAATTACATTTTTTTCTTCAGTTAACAACTTTATTAACATACAAAAATTGATTTTGGCATTTGAGAACCATTGTTTTTAATCACAGATTATACTTTAAGGGTAAGAATCCTGATTCTTTTGTTTCTTGCAACACATACTTTTTTGTGCAATCAAGGCCGGACAAAGTTATTAATCGGGGGAAGTGAATAAAATAAATAGAACCCAACCTTTTTTATTTTAAAAGCACTGTTCTGGCCTTGACATAAGTGCATAAATTATTAGTAACGACGTATTTAGTCTCCCACAGATGGCTATTAAGAACACACTGTATATATTTATGCGTTTCGTGTGCATTGATAGTTGTATGCCCAGTGATTGTGTAAAGTACAAAATACGGACACAGTTCACGCTTTATTCACCACTAATAACTGAGAAACACACAAACTCATCAGTTGAAAATGTAGAAGTTGAGGTGAAAACTGACCGTAAAGTTAATATGACTGTACGATGCCATCTATGACTTCGTGATGACTGAAAGGCGTTACAGCTGAGGCCACTACCTAACCTCGGGACTGTGAGTCATGGATGTGCCACAACGAGAGAAAGGGTGACATCATTCCAGAGTCATCATCCTCTTCGGATGGGCTCCTATAGAAAGCTCTCACTGTGCACGAGGGGGCCTACTTTCTGAAAACCACGTGACCTTCTGGTACTGTGCAGGCTGCACCCAACTAGAAAATGCATAATGCATGCAATGTGCGGATGGGTAAAGGACTAGGTTGTACGT
This sequence comes from Micropterus dolomieu, assembly GCF_021292245.1. Lineage (NCBI taxonomy): Eukaryota > Metazoa > Chordata > Actinopteri > Centrarchiformes > Centrarchidae > Micropterus > Micropterus dolomieu. The sequence goes on from NC_060167.1 coordinate 25,844,695, forward strand.
GCAGGACTACAATGTTTTTGTAGTGGTTGGTTAACCCTCACTGTTTGATGAGCTCAGATCATAGCTCCTGACGAGGCAGGGCTTTGGCAGATGATGCAGGCATGCACACGCCACTGTCCAGCCGTCTTCAGAAGACAGTGATAAACGACTGAAAAACAGGCGACGTTTGACACTGGAGTCCAGTTAAACTTCATCCTGGAGCTGCCAATGTGTTTTCTTGAAATGACCAGTAAGTTACACGCAAGTGTTTACAGGACAAGTTACACAGCAAAACAAAAATTTGCACAAAAACAAACATAATCCCCACCCGCCGAAGAAATGCGAGCCACCCCGAAGCGTGCACGATGTGCCATCAATTCATAACAGCCAAAGTCTGAACGTGTAAACAAACGACACAACTGATATTCCTCCTTTCTTCCACAGGCACCCTTTACAGGGCTGCTAAGCAGCCCGTGGGGAGGTAACTGTGACGGGCCTCTGTGGGTGGTGGAAACCCGTTCGGCCGTTGTGCAATCGTGCTGTGTGCTCTGCAACAACTGCTTACCATACAGATCCGTAAGCACCGGACCCGACGGGAGATAAGCTCTGGTACCGCTCCGGGACCTCCCACACGGTTTTGTTGAGCTCCTGTCGGTAGAAAACGGGTCTCTCCTTCTGCGACATTCCTGCGGATTTACCAGCCGCGCAGCGACAAAACAAGCCAGCGGAAACTTCTGCCCCTCTCCTCTCCTCCCCGTGTGGTACGGCGTGGTGTGCTGCTGCTCCTGATAAAACTTACAACTGAGACGGCCTGGATCACACAAAAACTTCAGCCGCCCAGTCGTGCAAATTCGGTGCAGCTGTGCAAAAAAAAAATATTTCCCCCACCTCTCCGTGCACGTCGGTGCGCTTGGAGACAACTTCCTCTTCAAATCGTGCTCGGGTCAGGAAGCCGAGTGGGTACTAGCTTTCGCTGAATGTTTCGTCCAGAACTGTATAGCTTTGCTGGGGCGCGCGGAAACGTGAACGCGTACGTCTCTTCGTCACTGCGCGTCCCTGTTCTGACAATGTTCTCGCGAGAACTGGATCGCATATTGAGAAACCAGGGGATATCCCGTCGTTTCTGTGGACACGAGTGGGAATCTCCCTCTGACAATCCCTGAACATGTTTAATCTGTTTAAATGTACTTTAGATGTAATGACGTAATAGCATCTTACAGTCACACCAATCTAATCATGTCATGACTTAACAATGCAGTATTACTAAATCACAATTATGTAATTAAGATTTTTTTATACTGGTCAACAGATTCTCTTTAATAACAAGTAAAAAATATCTATAAATAAAACACATTTTTATTAATATTATTCACCCATTTGATTATGGCTCACACCTACATGGCAAGTGCTGTCATTTGTTTTTATTAGCTGCAAATGAGTGGAATAAAGATCACCTGTGTATTAATTGAAGTGTGACAAGGAACTGTGAGTCACCCTGGAAGGTCCGACTGCTGATTAGTTAATTTGTAAAATCATAAAGACAAATGAACGTTAAAAACAGCCCTTTTTCATGGAAGAAACAATGTCACAGCAGCAAAAGCCAGGTGTAAATTCCATTTAGCTGCTTCGGTTTCGAGGACGGGGTATTGTGCTCATTGGGACGTTTGAATAGAACAGAGTTATCATTACTGTTTTCACACCCGTGCTTTTCCTACAACCAGTCCAATGTCTGTAGTGAAAAGGGTCTTTCCTGAACAATGAGGTTGGGGATACAAGACAATTTCCAATGTACAAAGTACAGAATCAGAATCAGAATCAGTTTTATTGCCAGGTATGTGTACACATATGAGGAATTTGACTCTTGTACATTGTACATTGCTCACGATGTGCTTACTTATACAATAATACAATAACACAATAATAAAATAATAATAAAATAAAATCAGGCACAAACTACAGAATAGACAACACTAATATACACACTATGAACAAAACAATATAGACATATTGACAAATAGTGCAGTGATCAGAGTGCAAAGGATGCAAGAGTAAACTATTCTCATTATGTACATGTTGAAGGTGGATATGATATACAGGTACACATACATGTACACATGTACACAGTGTGATGGAGCATAGTGCAAAGGATGCTGGAAAAAATAAATAAGACCTATGACCTGAGGTAGGTGTATTGGTATACAGTATATACAATATGACATAGTATGAACAGCACTGAAATAGAGAACATAAGGTAAGGTAAATCATAAACAATGGAAATATGTTTTAAATCCCTACACACAAAGCAATCTCAGTCCCTGTTCTTATCTGTAACAACACAATGGTGAAAGGAACTACCATATGCCATCAGAGCAGGGGTGTCCCTCTCTAACTTCAAGAAGCTCCTGAAAACTCGTCTCTTCCATGAACACTTCCTCTAATAACACCTCTGACCCCTAACATGCACTTCCTGTGCTCTTCTTTGGTTTCCTTACAATTCGCTTGTATTGATTGCACTATTTCATTAACTCTTACTTCTTTCCCTAGGTATTTACCCCATTGATGCTGTACGTGCTAATAGCTCACTAGTATTTATTGCTGCTCTTACTAGTATCTATTGTCACTTGTAGATCTCTTACTGTATTGATGCTTGTATGTTGTTCCTCAAATATAAGTCACTTTGGATAAAAGGAAAAGGGTTTAAATGTAAATCTCCTGACACCAGGTTGTCTTCAAAAACTGAGTGTGTTTGTGACAAGGGCACGAGTGTCAGAACCCACCAAGCGGCTTATGGCACGTGTGAAGGAGGTACAGGGTTCACTGGGTGAGATGGGAGACACTGCACACAAACACTATTGGCTAGATGCTTCTCCACTCGCAGTTTGTTGGTAAAGAACTTGGATGACCTCTAGCCTGTGTGACAAAATATAAAAATTATTTGACCATTATACTACATGCTGCATTTGTCCAACACTGAACATCAGCAGAAATACATGATGCATGGCGGGGACAGCCTTATTCTGTGGGGAGATATCTGGAGTTTCTCTGCATCAGGCCTTGGAGGACTTGTGACGGGAAAATTACTGCAACAAAATACAGACGAAAATCTGAGATACGATGATGGGAGATGATTTATTTTACAGCAAGACAACAACCCCAAACATGAAGTCCACGCTGCACATAAATGTCTTTAAAAAGTTAATTACCACGAAAGGCCTCTATCCACTCCAGGCTTTGTGGCAGGAGTTGAACACTGCTTCAATCAACGTGACTGGACTGCCTTAACTAAATATTAACTTGAAGAGCATAAACCCAAATACATTTAATTATTTCATATTTGTACTTCATTTGGAGGATTATTTTCTCTTTTGCAGATCAACAAAACATGAAAAACTCCAAAGTGACAGGGGTGAACACACTGTATAGGCACTGGATGTCTGTCACTTCAGACCTGACACTTGTTTTAAAGAAAACAAACACAGAAATTGTTTGATTAATGTTTTACTCAAAATTACATTGCATCCCTCCAAAATAGTTAAAAAACAAAGGTGACAGAATTAAACTCAGAATAACAGAATGTAATCAAGATGGCATGAGAAGGACCATCCCTATTTGGCATTGCATTTAAATCTTGAGGCAAGTCTGACATAGCCATCTAATTTTCACAATATGTTGAGATATGCCTCTTTTAAAAAGGTATTACTCTTCTCTCTGCAATATTCTACAATTGTGATAGGACTTTTGACGCCTATGTGACTTACAGTTCAATCGTAACAATGTGACTTTTAACACATCTATCTAGATCTTTCTAGCCTTAGATGTCAAAGTAAAAACATTCACCTGTGCAAAAAGTCTATTTCAAATCTAAAACAAAGTTTAAGAGATACCAAACAGCTCTGTTAAGAAAAGAAAAGAGTAAAAAATATGGTGTACACAAGAACATCTTTATATATTAGCTTTGTTTCTCTTCCCCTCCACCCTTGACAGAAGAAGTGATACAGAAAAAAAAAACAGCACAGCTGGGAGCAAGCAGAATTCACCATTTTCAGTTTTATCACGCGTAACCCCTGCCAAATCTCTACTGGTCCTATCTTTCCCCAAATATATACAGCTAGGCTAATTTTAGGTTGTATACAGGTTGTATAATGCACAAACTGCCCTTTCGATCTTCTGCATCCTTTAATATAAATATTTATGGGGTGAGGGTGGAGACAACCAACAGAGTTAACCCTACAATAGAATGACAACATGGGACCCAATAGGCTCGCTCCTCTGTAATAACTGTGGAGTAGATTCAGATGCCCTTCATGTTCTGTAGTGCACACACATTATCAAGGGAGGAGTTATGTACCCAGTCACAAGAAGGGGGCAGCAATGGCTGGTCTTACACAAGGGTCCACAGGGCCAGTGGGGTTTCATCACACATGTAATCCAACAAGGATTAGTGCATGGCCACAGAGATGAGTTCATCCCCAGCTTGCACCCATTCAGTTTTTTTTCCAGTCCAGTCTGGTTCTATCATTTCAAGAAGACAACGTAGAAAGCCACAGCCAAACAGGACATCGCCACCGCAATGTGAAGCCGCGTCCCGATTACTGCAGCTGAGAAGAGAAAGGAGGAGTGAGTTAGGAAAACAACGGATCAACTGCAAACACACAGATTAAGGAAAACATAGCAAACCATGTAAACAGATGTGTTAACAGTGCAGTGAGTGTTGCAGGCAAGAGAAAAGTCCAACACTACAGTGTGGTGTGTAAATATTTAGGAAGTGCCACGTTTTCTGTTGTTTTGACTCTGTACAACAAACCACTACATTTGAAATGAAACAATGACTGAGATTAAATTTCTGACTTTGTGAAGAGTTTTTATGAGCACCACATAGGACCTTTTCACAGACGACATTCAGAAAGAGCTGAAGAAGAAGCTTCCCAGTAAAGTTTGTATGACACTGAGCCAGACCACACACACACACACACACACACACACACACACACCAAGAGCCCCTGAACTGGCAAAACTATACAGGATGCAACACTTATTAATGTTATTAATCATACCTGGCCTTTACCTGCTATTTCATGTCAAAATACTGGTTGTTAAAGATATTAGTGAAGAGATGCACAGATAAGACAACCAAGTGAGTTGTTGTTATGGCCAAACAGCATCAAATGTTTGAAGACAAAAGGCCCTTGAAACAAGCAGGGAGTTCAGATCGCTGAAGCGCAAGCCTGGCAGAGCTTCAACAAGGAAGATACAAAGCACCTGCTGGGGTCTGTAGGTCACAGACTTTAAACATTATCTACCTTTGTAGAAGACGCCCCACACTCCTTTCTTCTCCGACAGCAGCCAGGTGTTGATACGAGGCACCTTTTTGAGGTAAGCGCACGTGCAGATGAACAGCAGCCCAAACACCACAATCCCATCAAAAGAGTACACTACAGAGGAAGGGGAAGAGAACGTCACACAGTCTGTCTTCCTTGACAGTTAACTGAATGCATTGCTAATTCACCTTAATCACACATCTGTTAGCTGAATTAAATGAGACAAAAACACTGACAGAAACAGAATACTCTGGAATGTGAAGAAGCCAGAGGTGAGAAATCCACCGTGGAATATAATTCACAGATTCTTGCTGCGTTAATGCATAGGTCAGTTTTCATTTGTGAATTTGAAAAGGCCTCTTTGTAAGGAGAAAACAGCATAGAAGCTGACTGGAGAGAAAGAAGGAGAAAAAAGGGAGAATCTGCTAAACACACATTAATTTTATTGTAATACAAACAAAAACAATTCCCCGGAAAGTAAGTTTAGTTTCAATGAACACTCTTCACAATCTGTCACCAAATGACATTTTCAATGTATGTCGGTGCTCTGACGCCCAGCTCTGAGAGACAGACGTTTATGCTCCTGCTGCTTTATGTCTCGTATTGTCTCCATTTAAAGTCATTTAAACAATAGCATTTACTCCCAGTCCTGAGGTCTGCAAGCTGTGTTGTTGACTCCGGGAAGTCCAGAAGCAGCAGCGTTAATGACAGAGAAATGTTGATATTTTAAGGACTAATGTCGGTTACATGCCCACAGGTTTTCTTGCCCGTTTCGATTATTGTTGTGGTCTAGATGTCTGAACTGTTTAGCATTAGCCGCCGACACATTAACGTTAATCAAAGCTAACGTTAGTTAGCAAGAAACCTTGTAGCCTGACAATAATACGACGTTTCCAACATAAGAAGGTTTGAAGACAAGGGCTTTTCAAACTGTGCACTTGATCTGTGATTGTAACAAACGAGCAGGTTAACACTGCTGAAATTCGTAAAGGATAATCTGAATGTTTTGGTGCTAGCAGACTAACATTGCTCCCCAGGGCCACGTCTACAGCTAGCCTAGCTTCCACGTTAGCATTCCTACCATTAAGTTAGCTGGCTAGCCTAACTTAGCTCTACATGTCCTGCTGCAGACACTTCTTAGCTAGTTGCATAATACAGTAAACATACCATTTGTCATATTTGCAGTTTTCTCTTTGACGATGTTATATGACTGTTTCTTTCTTTAAATTACATATCCATCATGTATTCTAGCATGGGAATATAAAGCAGTCCGCTTCGCACTCAGTCGCGTGACATTTCCGGTTTCACTGGTTTGGCTTGCTAACTTCTTTCACGTTTTATATTTGTCGTTGTCCATCTAGCATTACTGCCATCTACTGGAATATATGACTCACAGCTCCCTGCACACCAACCTGAAATTTAAACTTGTCCAGAAAACCATTTTATTGATAAACAATAATAAATTCCATAAATTGACAACACAAGTGAACACAGGGCAACCTTCCTCAGTATGCGTCAGTGTACATAATTTAACAGATTGTAGTCTAACAGACCATGTAGTATGTTTGTATAGTATCCATGACCATGGTCAACATCTATTAGAAGGAAATTGAATGTTATATTGTCTGGAGAATGTATTACCAACAAATGGACAGGACTGTTAATAGACACATATACCACATGAGAAGGCAGAACGAAATATGCTCACAACAACATTTCTCACAGGATATGGCAAGCACACTGTACTCTGACATATTTGACATGGAGACAGTACCTACAGTGGAAGGAAGACAAGCGTATAGGATTAACAAAGTGGTGAAAAATGCTGGCTCTGCTGCAGCTCTGAACCTGGACACACCGTGGGCGGCACAGAGGGAAGGATGAGGATTAAACTGAGTTTCCACCCACACTGCAACGAGCTTCCACCTCCACCTCATTCCCTGCGGTCCACCATGGAGCAATTTGTGTTGACAGCCATCAGACATTCCCGGGTGCTTTCTGTCCAAATAACCTCAGTCTCAGCCAGTCAAGACAGTACTGAATCAGGGTACCTGCACTGCATGTAAGACCCATAGACTACAAACCACCTTGTGTTACGTAACAATCTGCTCCAGATTAACCAGTAAAACATTAGTTTATATGTATATCTAACCTATCTGTTATATCTGTTATACTGTGCATATGCTCCCATCTACCGCCATTAATTCAAACCCACTGGATAGACTTACTCTGTCATCATAGGCAGGCTGAAAAACCTATCTATTTCTGCAACTATGTGATACCTGCATGTATACATAAAATGCACTTCTACACACTTTGTCTCATTGAGTTCTGGAACCCATATATAATGCCTAAACCTCAGCCTTCTGCTCATACTATTTGCATCTATAAAAACGTTTTACATTGCACACCCACGTTATATGTCACATGTAGTGATTAGTCCTAATTCAGTATTTTCACTTTTTTAATACTGCACACATTTTGCATCACAAGCAACATCCACTGCCACTATTTGGCACATCCTCTTACCATAGTTATTTGCCTTTCATACTTAATCCCCACATTTCTATTTAGTATGTTTTTGCAGGGCTGAAAAAGGTCTTTATATAGCCCGCATTTTACCTGATGTCTCCTCAGGACCATGAAAGTTTCTTCTCTTTCAGAGGGTAGTTTTTCCAGCTTGAATATAATTTGAAGGCAGCAGGGCAGCGGTGTGTAAAAAGTATAGATTAATTGCTAGACTAACACTAAAGTAGAATTTAGCGTGAACCTTGACTCCCCTCAGTGTGTGTGATAATAGTTGGACCCACAAGGTATATATTATTTGTTTTGTTGGTGTTTCATTATCCTAATCATTACATTACTTTATCCTAATCATCCATATGATGTCAAGGACAACAGAAGTTTCTCTCCTGGAGGGAACAAGGTTTGAACAAAGCGTCGTAAGACTGTTAATAAGATTTGACCACAGGACAGTGCAGCACACCTGTTCAGATCAGCTTCACTGTGCACCCTTAGAACAACAGTTAGCTTCTGCTTCTTCTTCTTCTGCCCTTGCTTCTGCGACAACGGACTTCAGCACAGCTCTCTTTTCAGCAATGCGTCTCTACCATAGTACACAGGTAAGACTGATATTATAATTAGTTCTATGGTGTGATGATAGTTTCAGTAATGGTGTGGATAATGAATTAAAGTAGTAAAAATATGATTAAGTGGGCAAAAAATTGCCTATTGGTTTCTTCTGGGCTGATAATACACAAAAACCTTGTTGACTTCATTTTGCAAAATTTCTTCTGGCATGGATGTTGGTAAGAGAAATAGTCACTAAACTGACTGAAAGCATGATTTGTGATCTCTTTCTCTCGTTCCGGCAAGATCGTACTATGAGTTGTGTCATTTTGAGGACAACAATCTGACAACAAAACTGTTCAAGCTTGTTTGACAAGTTCTTTAATTTTAATGTTGCTGACAGTCTGGTGTAGATTTACATGTTTTATGTTCTATAAATATATTAAAGATCTATGCAGTCTTTCACGTTTTCAAAGTGCAAATTTTGCGAATGGAACTGACTTACTTGCCTGCTGTTCTTCATTCAGGTATCACAAAAAATGGTTCTTCGAAATAGAAGAGGTAAGATCATATTAAACAATGGACAAGTTGAAAGTCAAGTTTATACTGGTTAACTGAAGCTAAGGAACAAATGACATGCTCTTAACATTTGGTCGTAAGTGGTAGCCCATCACTTTAAAACACTCTTATGATGACACATACAACTTGAACATAAGCAGCACCATTTTTTAACATGCACAGTATCTACCAACAGAGACTCTACTCATGCTGTGTTTGCAGGAGTGTACTAGATACAAGACTGACAAGGATATATGCCTGTGTGTGCTGGCTTATATTTATTTGTGTCAGAGGGACATCGCTGGCGGATGGTCCCACCACACCAGGGGACTGAGTGTCAACAACAGGAGGGCGGTGACCTCATCAAACCCAGGAAGCTGCCAAATCCAGTCCTGGCTTCCCACCAACACCGAGCCCTTCACCAAGAGCTGCTATTCTGCCACAGAAGGTGAGGAAACACTGCGCTCTGTACCTGCCATCTGTAACCAGGTCACACGGGCAGCAGGAACGGGCCGATCCATGTACACACAAATGGGATATGATAAGTCAAGGTACGTCTACTCAGCTGCTCTAAGAAAATATTTTATTTGTCTCCTGCCTCAGTCAGAGAATCCTCTTATACCTTATGTCAAGCGGACCAGTGTTGTGGCTGGGGATAAGCCACATGTTTAGGTGGTGTTTAACACTGATCACGTCAAAGATACAAGAGATCACTGCTAATCTCTCAACAGGGAGGCAAGTGCTTTCACTCTCTTGTGTCTGAGAAAGCAAACATGTAAATCACTACACAGAGTTTGGTTTGTGGTTCTTATGCGTTTGGACAAAAAGCTACTTCAGGAACCCAATGACATTGTGTCCAAATGTCCATATGATGATATGATTACTCAAGATAACTCCCAGACCTCATCATTGAGCTTCATTTAGAGCTACCTTTTATTTATGTTCCGGGGAAGTCATTTTCTTTTTTGGCTGCTTATCGTCATGCAGTGATCTATCTCATCAGTATTCCCTCTTACTCCCCCCCACCCTCATGTGTCCTCAGAGGTCTACTGCCCAGAAAAAGGACAGAGCAGCAGTGTGTGCTGGAGCGCAGACAGCAAGAGCAGAACAAGCAGAGCGAGCTGGCCCTCTGTCCTCCCTCTGACCTGGAGATGAAACTCTTTGCAAGGCAGCAGACAATGCAAGTCGTACGTATGTTAACCACAGAAACCTGGGGAATCCAGCATTTGTAATCATATATTCTACTTTTTGGGCGTGTGTGAGCAAGCCTGCAGATATTGGCAAATATGCAATGTTACTGAGGAGGATGTCCAAACACAGATGTTTCCTGTCTTGCAGTATGAGCTGGAGGAGGAGAAGAGGAGTGAGAGCCTGCAGAACGAACCTGAGTTTGTTCGTGTGAGACGAACCCTGAAGTGTATCCAAACCTTTTCCTAGTGACGAGCACAGTAAATGGACAAATGAATTCATCACAGATTGGCAATTGAATATATTTCGGATTGGATTAATCAAAATTCAGCTCCCTTATTTTAATACTAATGTTTAAGCATAATGGATCATGTAAATTCACACGGCAGTTTGGAATTTCCCAATGTAACATGCTTGATGTCCATCATCCATCCATCTTCATCTGCTTATCCTGGGTCCGGTCGCGGGGGCAGCAGCTCCAGCAGGGGACCCCAAACTTCTCTTTCCCGAGCCACATTAGCATATATTATTATTATATTATACGTCAGGCCACATGCTTGATGTAGTTCCTCTAAAACCTGGGTTGTGTAAAATCAAAGCATGTTTTTACAATTGAAACATTTCTAAATATAACAGCTATAGAAGTAAGGCAATTTTATTTAGTATTATATTAGTATTTGGTATTTTTTTAAAAAGCATTTTGTGAAGTCCTCATGGTAGCAATTCTGGCTTTTGTAGAGAAGTGTACAACATGCATTCATTTGAATATGACATATCCTTTCAAACAATGAATACATAAGAATATAAGTGACAAAAATACATTTAAAATGTTTAATAAAACATCCAGGGAGGCTGACCATGTACGTCAAAACACTGAAACTTAAAAGCTGAATTGAATCAGAATCTGCTAGTGACAACAGCGAGAGAACGGTTATGTCATTATTCACAAAAACGCAACAGCAGTCTGAAAATGAGCTCGGTCGTATGTTGCTCCTTTTGCAGCTTTCCTTTTGTTGTCGTTTGTGCTCTAACGTATCGTACCCTTTAATCAACGCTGTACACATTTCACAAGTTTTAGGACACAGCTACTGACATCACAGGGTAAGTTCAGGTTGGAGAGCTTAACATCAGAAAACAAAGTAATCACTGAATAATGATTGGTGGACTGTAAAATGATGTTTCGCGTTTAAAAAAGTGACCAAGTGCCAGCTGCTAGTCTATATCAAGTTTCTCGATCTGAATCTGTGGTGCGCTCCAAACAAACATTCATAAAATAACTTGGTATCTCTGCACAGTAAATGTGCGTATGTATGACCTAAACTTTAAAGTGAGACTGTTGCAGTATAAGGAATAAGAAGGCCTGCTGAATAAAACACATTCAACCATTTTCTCTTACACATTCTTCGCACCTCCAGATACATGAAACCTTGTGTACCATTGACCGTAAACAAGTTTTACATTTAAAAAAATTAACATTTCTTGTCCATTAATTCTGTGAATCATAAGTACCCCTCTCCCCAACATGTTTATAAATACAAATACTACTCACAAGCAGCAACCACAGGCCCCGTGTGCTTCTGTCTCATCTCAACACCAGTGTGTTGTGTTTGCTGCTGAATAAATTAACAATAAATAAAGTACAAAAAAATTTGCTTTCACAAAAAATGTAGACATCATGGCAGGGTAACAACCTCCCGTCTGTGTTTCCATGTACTATCTACTACACTGAAATAACCTTGAAACATATCTTGTAGTGGAACTATTTAGCAAGAGGTGCGGCAGAAGAAGCACAGACAGAGGAGAGAAGTAGGCCACCGATGTGGTAAACAGAAAGGAGAAAGCAGAGCACTGACATGAGCATGGGTCCGAATAACAAGGCCAAGGGAGTTTATGGGTCAAAAACGACACGAGGCTGAAGTTGGCTTCCTATTCAAGCGCTCTGAATAGTGACTTGTTTCACTATCAGAATGCGATCCATTCGGTCGGTAACATTTGAAAAGTCACAGCCGCACAATTTTACCCCCATTCACGCCGGCAAAAGTCAACACAGTGGATGCTGTAGCGCTACCGCCAACTAGCGTTTGTCTGCGTAATTGCAGAACAACAGAGACACAGACGCACAAGTATAAATGCCTGGCTAGGCACGTAGCCCTGATGCATGAGTATAAATCAAGCTTAAGCCAGGGCGAGTAAAAAACAAAACTACTGTATTTCGACTAATCAGACCTGGACTAGACTAACATGTTTAAAAGGTCCCACATTGTGCTAAATACTCTTATGTATTTTCAACAGAAATGTGTGTCCCCTGTGTGTTCAAAGAAACCATCCTCTCTTTTAATCCTGCTCTGTCTTTCAGTAAATGTGTATGCAAACACGCTCTTTCGATTTGGCTCCCAGCATGACATCAGGAATGGAGCTATCTAGCACAGCCTTTGTGAGTGAATAAAGTTGTTTTTGTACAGTAATCATTGATGCATATACTCGCATAGCCAGACATAACTCGACACATCGTCTAAGCACTGTGCCAGCTAGTTGCCCCTCTGGTGGCTTCCTAAAGTTGACCTATCAGAAGAAAGTGGCCTTTCAGGGAGTAGGGGCAGAGTGTTCGGACAGAGGATGAACAGAGGTGCTGAAGCAGTGGACAGTATGAGAAAAATAATGTGTTTTTTGAACAATAAAGGATGTAAACATTTTCTAGTAGACACCAAAAATAAAAGTATAAACCTGAAAATGAGCATAATATGGGACCTTTACAGCCCATTTTCAGATTTGTGAAACATATTTTCTTCTTTGTGAAGACAGAAAAAAGGATATGTCATTGCTTTTCCTCGATCCAGTCCACGTTAGACCAGTTCTAGCTCAAAACCCAATATATCTAAATTTGTCAAACCTATTTTAAATGAACATGGACCGTTTAACACCCAGCTGGTGAAAGTGGTGAAAAAAGACAAAAATGATAGCATATAGTGTTTTTGAGCTAGACCTGCTCTTATCTTATCTATATAAAGAAAAAGCGGTGAAATTGACCATTTTTTGGTTCTCGGTATTATAAAAATGGTTCCCCAAATCTTGAAATAGGATTTTAACAGCAATAAGAGATTTTGATGATTTCTGGGACTTGTTACACAACTTTAAATGGTGTAACAATGGAGAATTGGTCGAAAAACATTATGCCTCAACTTTTTCCGGACTTAAGAAGATACAAATCAAAAGCCAACTTCAGCCTTGTACAATGGACAAAAATTAAGGAATTCCATCCTTCCTTTGGCAACACTGCGAGGGTGGCACACCCCAGTCATATACATAGGACAACCGCAGCTTGACTTCCTCCTTGCAGAGCCTGCCGTCACGCTGCAGAGTCTGGTGTTTTTCCAACATGTCCTCCAAGCTCTGCTTATGTGTCACCAAGTATTTGTTGTTGCAACCACGCGATTTATACTCCGTGTCAAAGCGTGGGTCATGTGTCCGCCGAACATCCACAGGAGCCAGCCAGGCGCCCAGTGACACATCCTCACTCTGCCACGTCTTGAAGTAGGCTACATTAAGATGCACAAAACGTACGAGGTCAGCCGAGAGGATGTAACCCCCACCCAGTGCGTAGGGCAGGTAGTAGTCACAGAGCTCCCACGAGCTTTCCCGCCACTTCCCAGCTGTTTTCACTCGGCCTCTCCCTGAGAAGAAGCCCCAGTACAACCGGTTGGGCTCTTTCCCCTTCAGCTCCTCCTTAAGGAGGTCCAGGCGAGCGAATGTGTCATCATCTGCTTTGAGGACAAACTTGAACTCCACATTCTGGTCCAGCCAGGAGTACATGTGCAGCAGCTTCAGTGTTAAGTTCTCGTAAGAATCTCGCAACTCAGGCAGTAACAGCAAATCCTTGTGCCGCCCTTGCTCTGTGTTAAGGTTCTGAAGGTCCTCATTGGGAAGCCCCTGAGTTCCCACCACAAACATGGCCAGAACATCGGAGTCCCGCTTGGCCAGCCAGGTGCTGCGGATAATACTCCTCCGCTCTGTGTACTTGGGGCCGGTTGTGATGAGGACCACAAGGAATGCGTACAGGTCTTTGGATGTGGAGGGGGGATTATGCGGCTCTGGACGGGATTGCAAAGAATTGGCACGAGGGGCTAGGCCTGGAGGATCCTGGTGGCCCTGTTTCAGGGTTTCAGAGGTACATTTAGCCAAGAAGACCAAAACTACAGCAAAGCTGCACACAGTGCCAATCACCAGGGCTGTCTTGTGGCGGCACACTAGACGCAACAGATTCATGGTGCTGAGTCTGGAATGAAAAACACTGTTAGCATTAATGTAATTCAAAATATCAGGTTGATGTCAAAACATGCATTAAACTTTTCAGCTTTACATTTCAGTAAGCATCATGAGGGAATATCAAGTGGCTCAAAGAGCAGAGTTTGACATATAACAAAATACATTTGTGTTTCTCATCTCATGGTAAATTAAATACATGCCTAAATGATGGTGCAGTTAATAATCACACAGCACAAAATATTTGCATCAGCTGGTTTTATGGCAGTGTTTACACACATTCCAGATGTAAACAAACATTTATGAGCATCAGAAAAGATGTCTATAGAGTTTGTGTATAGTAACAAATGGCATTAAATTGGTCGTAGCACCTTCAGTTCCTGTGCTTTAAAGTTTAGTAGGTTACCCTAAATCTACAGATTTTGCCTTGAATAACGGCAGCAATCGAGCAAGTTAGCAAGGTAACCTCGACTCAGCTGCACACCTATGTCTTTGTAGCACAGTAAACTGTCACAACAGTGTTGTAAGCAGTTGTAAAAGAATGATTGTTAGTTACCTTAGCTAGTTAAAAGGTACCTGTCCCGTGAATGATACAGCCAGGGGGGCCCACAGACGACAGCTGTGCAGGGCTAACGCTAGCTACCGAGATAAGACCCTCTGCGCACTTTGCAATCTCACTCCGCTGAATGCAAACTCACACAGGCTGCTCATACTGGTCTAAACATGAGATAAACACCGCCCAGTTTAGCGTCGTCGACAGGCAGGTTACAATAAGCAGGTTAAATCGCTCGCTGGGAGAGTTGAGCCCTGAATCGATCTAACGTTATTCATTTTTTTTGTCTCGTAGTGTGGTCACTAGTCCACCAAGTCAGTTCTGTGTGGCAATGACGAAGAGGAAACGGAAGTGAAGCCCCCGCAAGAAGGGAATTAAAGTAATAAAGAAAATAAACACCCTTTTTTGTTTACTTTCTGTTATTGTTATTTACGTTATTAGAACAAATTGCATATACACGTATATACATATATCTACACGGGAGGAAACGCTTGGTTGTGTTAGTTAGATATTTTGCGAACAACGGAAAGGGTATCACAATCACATATTTAAAAAACAATAGATCACTGACAACGTTGTTTTATTAAATATGGCACGTGTAATCAGAAAAGGCATTTTAAGAAGGATAATGTAAAGAAGGATCAGTTTGAGGACAGCTGCTGACTGGAGCATGCGCACTTTCATGAAACGACTGATGCAGCGTCAAGTTTGCAGAGCATCACCAGAACAAGACCGAATGTTAAAGTTTTGCTTCAAAATAAAAGCACAGTAGTAGCCGCATCAAATTAAAATGGACTTCATAGGCTGAGCATCACAACCTCAACAACATCAAGAAATGTTACCGATGTAGGTCCAAACACCCTTAATTATTTTCTTATATGGTTGGAATTTTTTAACTGTGATTCTAGATCTGAACAAGTAACGTTAGTGAACCTTTCAACTTGCAGGCGTGTGCAAATCTGTCTTATTTAACACCCCACTTTTGAATTGCTCAATTTGGAGTGTATTTCAGCGTTGTATATACTATCTTACATAGCCCTGAACATGGCAATTTAATTTAAATTAATTGTAATTTCCTCGTAAAATATATAATTAAAAACATGTAACGTTACTTTGAGATTCAGAAGGCGTTTAGGGGGATTTTATTTTGAAATATTTAAGCGGAAGTTAAATGTTTCATTGCGGGCAAAGACGCCGACAATTTGTATTAGCTAGAAAAATAATGGCCTCATCGTAGTAATCTAGTCTGCCGTTAGTACTTAACATTGGACAAATAAACACATTTGACCATGTAAGTTCTTAGCTTGATATATGTGTCCGTTAACTTTCAGTTTAGCTTAGTAACAGTACTTTACCGGGCAGCTCGGTAGCTAGCACAACGTTAACTGACGTCAACGTTGGACGAGGACAGTGGCAAGCGATGACGGTCAGGAGAGCCAGCCGACATCCTCGGACATGCCCAGCTTTGCTCGCCATCTTTCTGCTAATTTTGAGTGTGCAGCTGGCGAAAACAGCCTCTGAATATGATCCCTACAAAATCCTGGGTGTCAGCAGGAGTGCGAGTCAAGCAGAAATCAAAAAGGCATACAAGAATCTCGCCAAAGAATGGTGAGTGACTAACATCAGGTCCGCCGAGGCCATCACATGTTGTTGGCTGTAGCAGATATGCCCTGTTTACTTAACACTGTACATCTGACCCCTGAAGCGGTGCTTGTTGTCACTTTACCAGCTAGTGTAACGTTAATTTAAAACGTCAAACTGAGAGCCTTTTTAACCAAGAATGACCGAGCAGTGATTTATGATGTCATGTCTGGGCTGTTTTTTAGGCATCCAGACAAGAACAAGGACCCTAAAGCTGAGGACATGTTCATCAAGATTTCTAAGTCATACGAGGTGGGTTAAAAAATGCTTCACAACACTGTATTTCATACAAGCTCCAGCTGACACCTCTGAAAGGCAGTATCTTTTCTATGTTTCACTTTCTGTATCTTGATCTCTGTGACATTAATAACACAGTCCTCTCACCTCTCAGATCCTGTCCAATGAGGAGAGAAGGTCCAACTTTGACCGCTACGGGCAGATGGATGAAAACCAGCCCTTTGGACAGTCGCAGCATCCAGGTTTCCGCAGCTTCCAAAACAGCTTCTACTTTGATGAGTCTTTTTTCCATTTCCCCAGGTAGTCCATGTTCAGATATCAGATTTGTTTATCGTTTATCATCAAGTAGTTGTCAGCGGTCTAAATCTCAGCAGCAGCATGCTTTGGACCTAATACTGTTTCATAAGGGAACGGGCCTCTTCATCTGTCTCTTCTGGCAAAAATATTTCTTTCTCTATGCTCCCATACAGGAGCTTTGTTATTAAACATTTAATTTCCAGCATGCAGCTGTGTCCAGTCCACAGTGAGTGGTGTAGGTTGGGCTCCTCCTTGTGTTTGCTGCTGAAACTGCTATCATCCTAGATCTGAGATTTGTAGCTGCAAGCAGTTATTGTCCCATTCCCAAATTTCATGTCATGTTTTACAAAGTTGTACGATGAAGTCCCGTAGTGTGGAAACATTAAATTAATTATACAACTAATCAATCAACTGAAAATGGATGACACCTTGATTAAATACTGTCATTTGCTTGCTATTGCTTCTTAATTGTGAGGATCTCATACCATTGTGAATGGAATACCTTTTGGATTATTTGCCCAGAATAAGCTAATTAAAGATATCAGATTGAGCTCTTCTAATCTACAGTGTTTCTTTTTAAACAGTTTTACTATATGAATAATTAAAAATCATTAGTTGATAACTTGTCATTCTAATGTCCTTATGTTGCACAAATTGCAAAAATTATAAATTATACACGTTTTTTCCTCCCAGGTCATGTCCTGATAGCACCCTGTAGGCTATGTCTGAAAAAAAAAAAAAAGGCTCACTGTCACGCGTTGCTAACCCTCCTCCAGGGCCAGGGACTTTGCAGACAGCAAGTACCTGCTTCACCACGCGCAGTTTAACAGTGATGTCCTTCCAGACAGCCACAAGAGGCCGTACCTAATCAAAGTGACCTCTGAGTGGTGCTTTGCATGCATCCACATTGAGCCAGTGTGGAAGGAGACGGTGCAGGAGCTGGAGCCGCTGGGTAAGTCTGCTGCTTAAATATAACTCCCATCAGTTTGTCCCACCACACTCTGAGGATCAGGGATGGTTTTCCTAAAAGCATTTTAACATAGTTGATGTTTAACGCAGCTGTCGGCTATTAGTAGGAGTGTTAAGATGCTTTACAGTGAGCCAGCCATTTCTTTAATTATTCATTAGGATTTATTAGCTCTTTTTGGTTTTCTGGAATAGCGGGGAAAAGAAAATAGCTTGGTACAAAAAGCTATCTCTAGCTTTTGTTGAAAAAATATTCTAGTTAAATTTGTAGCATTCACTCTAAAGAAACATTAATTACTTTTTTGGCCACTTTGTTGCAGAACACAACAAGTGTAACTGCATGCACGTTTGACATATTATGGCCTTATTGTAAAGTAGCTATGGCAAACTATTGGCTATTTACACATAAAGCAGACAATAGTGTTCATTTGTAGTAGTGTAGTTGTGGCGCCCTCACAAACAAAAGTACAATATTCATGCTCTTTCTAGCACAGTTTTAATCTTCACTAACTCCTGAGAAATACACTTAGTAGCCTATTTAATAGGTACACCTGTATAATCTGTTTGAAAAAGCCCTGCCATAACATAGAGGGTCCTTGTTCATAGCTTCTTTACAAAGCTATTCTGTTTTTGGTGACATTGTCGAAAATGTGTAAATTTATTGTTTATTACTGAGGTCATAGTTAAGGGTAGTGCTGTCCCGGACTGCGTTTTATTCTTATCTTTCATTACCTATTTACATGCATGATGGGGCAGAATATTGGAAACACCTCACAGGAGCCCGGTACAATACGAATTCGTTGTTGAAAGTCAGCTTTGGGGTTTTTTTCTCTGTCGCTGTGGTATACAGCGGTATGGATATACAGGATTCTGTGTAGACACCAAAAACAGGTGTATGCATCTTTTATGAACTCTGTCCATTAGGAAGTTCCTTACTCATTTCAAAGACTTGAAATCCCACAACTTCTTCGACTGGAGCTTCAAAGTGGTTGTTTGGTGAAAGAGAGAATTCACTGTAAAATAGGATCCATGTTTGTTCTGTCGGTATCATTTTGCTGCTCACTTTTAATCTGTGAATTTTAACCAGTCCCTCCCTTAACGACAAACAGGGATTTTGCTGGAGTATATGCACAATTGTACATGTACAAAATCACTGGAGTAACGTAATATATATCAAATGTGTTTAAGGTGTTGTTTTTTCCTTCATTGCAACAACACTTGTGTTTTGCTCCACTGTGTACAATAGCAATCTATTTTACTATTACACAAGGTGTTGGCATTGGCATTGTGGACCTGGGTTATGAGCGTCGCCTGGCCAACCAGCTGGGAGCTTACCGCGCTCCCTCCATCATCGGGCTGGTGAACGGCAGGGTGACCTTCTTCCATCAGGCTGTGGTACGGGAGCACCTGCGACAGTTTATTGAAGACCTGCTTCCCAACAAGCTGGTGGAAAAGGTAAATATAAGCTGAGCTAAATATACTACTGCTACATGTGTGCCATCTACGAAGAATTTTCAGTTCACTTCAGTTTTATTTATAAAGAGCCAATTCATAACAAAAGTTATCTCATTGAACTTTTCATATAGAGCAGGTCTAGACCATACTCTTTGTTATATTATTAACAGAGACCCAACAATTCCCACCATGAGCAAGCACTTGGTGACAGAGGCAAGGAAAAACTCGCCTCGGTTGGGGGAGGGGGGCGTGTGGGATAATGGCGCCAGCCAAACTGAACTGTGGCACAGTTTGCTTTGTTTCTTTCTTTCTGTCTGTTTATTGTTGATGTACGATCTGGAGTATGCAAAGGATCTGGTCAATTTTGAAAATCGACTTCTCTATACTGATCTGTGTCTGACTTACTGCCTGGTTCATCTGCTCTGTGTTGCTTGACACGGCTTCAGTCAAAAATACACTGGCAGAGAATACTGAACTTTAGCAAAACTTCATTAAAAAAATCGCGAATCGAATCGTAATCGCAATATCTGGCAAATAAATCGCAATTGAATTTTTTTCCCCCAAGTCGTTAAGCCCTAGTGGATATGGTTTCCGCCTCCCAAACTTAAACTGGGACCTGGTTCCACTGGAGAGAAGCTTGATAGCTGAATGCTCTGGCTCCCATTCTACTTATGGAGACTTGGAACCGCACGTAACCTTGCATTCTGGGAGCGCAGTGCTCTGGTGGGGTAGTAAGGTACTATGAGCTCTTTAAGATAAGACGGTGCCTGACCATTAAGGGCTTTGTAGGTGAGCAGAAGGATTTTAAATTCTATTCTGGATTTTACAGGAAGCCAGTGCAGAGAAGCTAAAACAGGACAATCTCTTTTCCTGGTTCTTCTCAATACCTGCAGCTTTCTGGATCAACTGAAGAGTCTTAATGGACTTATTCGAGCAGCCTGATAATAAAGCAATCCAGCCTAGAAGTAACAAATGCGTGGACTAGATTTTCTGCTTGATTTTGAGAAAGAATATACCAGATGGTCCAGTACAATAACTTCAGTTATTTGAGTTTAAAATCAGAAATTACAGGTCATCCAAGTTGTTACATCTTGAAGGCACATTTGAAGTTTAGCTAACTGATTAGTTTCATCTGGATCTTGATCGATAGACATAATTGAGTATCATCTGCATAACAATGAAAGTTTATGGAGTGTTTCCTGATAATATTGCCTAAATGAAGCATATATAAGGTGAACAGGAGTGGTCCAAGCGCAGATACTTTTAGAAGTCCGTAACTAACTTTGGTGTGGGTGGAGGATTCATTGTTAACATGTACAAACTGAGATTGATCTAATAAATACGACTTAGACCAGCTTAGAGCGGTTCCTTTTAATGCCAATTAAATGTTCTAGTCTCTGTGATAGGATAAGATGGTCAATTGTATTGAATGCAGCACTAAGATCTAACAAGACCGGTACAGAGAAAAGTGCTTTGTCTGATGCAGTTAGAAGGTAATTTGTAATTTTCAGTGGTGTTGTCTCTGTGCTATGACACACTTTAAATCCTGACTGATTATCCTTAAATAAAGTATTGCTATGTAGAAAATCGCACAACTGATCGGTGCCTGCTTTCTCCAGGATCTTAGAGAGAAAGGGACAGGTAGATATAGGTCTATTGTTGGCTTTAGGGCTGCAGCTAACGATGATTTTAGTACTCGAAGCTTCTACAGATTATTTCATTGATGCATCGTTTAAGAAGTACTTTTTCTTGGCGGAGGCGCATCCCGTCAAGAGTGTGTTTCATCCAGGGGTATTTTAAGTCAGATATTTTTTATGAAATGTATAGAACCAACCTATAGACCATGTGATTATTTGTACATAGATGAATAATAGGCTTTTTTGGTTATAACTGAAGGTACAGGCCTGATTAAGTTAACACATATGTACAAATGCAACTCATAATGTGTAGTTTTACAAAGTGTGAAGTGGTGATAAATAAAACAGGGTTTATTTAATTCAGCAAGAGTACATTTTTGTTGAACTAATTGCCATTCTTTCTCCAGATCACAGATAACAACTACATGGCATTTCTGGATAGTTGGCATGTGGAAAATAAGCCCAGCGTTCTCTTGTTTGACCAAGTCCCTATTGTTCCCCTACTCTACAAAGTAAGTTATGTATTTACACACACACACACACACACAGTTTTCCACATTAGCATTGCACTGATTAGACTAAAAGCGCTGCTGTTCAGTCTGACTCTTCTGGTTAATATTCTGAGTACGTAGGATTTACGTCAAAAGGTTGTTGCAGACAAAACAGAAAGTGCTTACACACAAATATCCTAATTTATTACAGTGTGCATGCACGCCTCATGCTGTTTTCCCTTTACAAATCACAATCAACTTGAAATTTGGCGCATGAGAGCGAAGTTCTTGTCCCACCCTTTTAACGCCCATAGTTGCTTATAAATAGACATATTAATACACACTGACTGCATCAAGGCAATGATGATGAAATCTGACAAGCTTAAAAAAAAAGAAATTTCACCCAGTGTAAAACTGAAGTTCTTTTTCGGGAGGTTGAAGCAAGAGAGAAAATGTTTGGTGAACACAAAATGCCAAAAGGACATTATAGTGTCAACATGTGGAGGACGCAGTGAATGCTGTTGCCTCAGGACATCGAACCCTCTCCGAAATAAGAAAAAATAAAAGTAGAAGACAAAAGGTGCATAGCCTTACACAGACAGAGTGTTTGTGCCCTGGAGGAAAGGAGACACCGGAGCTCGACCCCCTTGCAGGAATGAGAATCCCTCCTGAGTATTGGCAGAGGAGGAGGGGGACACACATATATATTTACCATATTAATGAGAATAAGTTTCATAACATGCAAGTATTTTTAATAATAATAGATTAAATATGATTCCCAAACACATATGTGTTCTTTTGCTAAAACCATATATCTCTGTTTATTATTATCTGTTTATTATTATCTATTATTCATTATCCTAAATCATGTTTTTTTGTGTGTGTGCTCCAGGGACTATCAAACAAGTGTTTGCTTATTCATTTTAAAAATGGCTTTTATCTTTTTGCAAATTAACTCTTTGTAGTATACGTGAGAGGTGACCTTTTGATTTATTCCGCCTTCTGTTGTGACTACGCAACGTTTATAAATTAGGCCCCGGCTCCAGTAAGGTGGCAGGCTAGGGAACATATGTACTGAACACCTTCTCTTATTTATTTGAATCTACCTATTTTTGATGCTCTCATCTTCCCACTCCGCTCTCCAGTTAACGGCGTTTGCCTTCAGAGATTATGTACACTTCGGCTACGTGGACCAGGGTGACCTGCAAAACACTCGGCTACTGCGGCAGTTCAACATAAACACATACGCCCCAACGATGCTGCTGTTTAAGGAGGATACAGAGAAGCCTGTTGACATCATCCAGGTATATCCAGCTCAGCTTGCAGCCTACACCATCGCTTCCCTACAGTAGCTAAAACAGTAAATAAAACATTCTCCCCTGCCACTTAAACGTTCTCTTGCTTTACGCCCCCCACCCTTTCTCTCTTTCAGGCCAGAGGGATGAAGCGACAGATCATGGATGAGTTTGTCTCCAACAACAAGTTCCTGCAGGTGCCACGGCTGGTCAACCAGCAGCTTTTTGATGAGCTGTGTCCTGTCAAGCAGTTCCACCGACGGAGGAAGTAAGACATTTTATGAGCAGAATCCAAGCCCACGGGGCTTAATTTCTCACTTAAATGGACCTCTTGGTAATAAAACTTGATCAAAGAAAGCATTATCTTTTCCCACAACTGTGTGTCTGCTGAATTGCTGTAGAAAGGAATGACAACTGTGAGAAACGGCAGTGATTGTCACTGTGAACGGAAATGTTGTGTAGTTAGGCTGCTGTAGCAGGTGAATTGACAGTGAATGGTTTGCAGGTACTGCGTGCTGCTGATCACAGGGGAGGACCAAGCCTTTCTTCCAGGCAATAAGGCCTTCCTGGACTTCGCTTCAATTAACAGAAAAGATGTGCTGCGGTTTGCTTACGTCTACCAGCGTCAGCAGCAGCCTCTCTGTCAGGCACTGCTCCCTAATCAGGCTGTGCTCTCACCTCAGGTCAGTGACAGCGACACATACACAAGCACGCACACATCCATCAATCACATCCTTGTCTTTTACGCAAACTTGCTAACATGCTTCTAAAATCAAATGCATGTTACAAATAAAGCCGTCTGAATTTTCAGTCTTCCAGTATAAAGTAACGTTGAGGACAATGTGCACTTCTATACCCAGGACATACAGAATTTGATATGTGTCCGGTTACTGATATGTGCTCCCTGAGACTCTGCATATCCCCAGTTTACAGTAAAAGTGCTTTTTAACACCACTTGTAGGTGGTGATTCTTGAGAGGCGGAGCCAGGCTGGCAAGGTCCTGTACCACTCTGTGAGTGGTGTGTGGAACGGCAGTGAAGAAGACAAGTACCGCCTCCACGAACAGCTGGAGCTCCTTCAGAAAGACCCCACCTATCTGAGGTCAGACGCCACCCTTCCAGAACTCAACAACGAGATGGCACCCGTAAGACACAGGCGACACACACTCACCTTAGTCTGTGCTGCGACAACATTTCGATTAATGTCATTGTTTTCTTTTTTATTTTCATCCTCCCAGGTGTTTATTGTTCAGTGGATGAACGCTGCCTATGATTACATCCTTCAGATATATGATGGCCTTCTCTACTCTAACTGGTAAGACAACACTCGCCCCAAATAGTCTGCAGCATGTAGTGCAAAAAAACAGAATGAGAGACAAGGTGGTGTACTTTTGCTGATTTTTCTGAAATTGATCAGAAGCTAAATCATGCTTCTGTATCAAGATGTCACCAGGGTTAACGCATTAATTAATTAACACAGACAATTATTGTACCACACGTTAACGCAGTTTTGTAAAAATTATTATTATTTTGAAAGTCTGTTGCTCACTGGCTCTGAATACACATACAGTCAAACCATGGGTCACAGGAGGGATTTTGATCAGCCTCCAAATCACCCACCCAAATAAGCAGTGGAGGGGTGCTGAAAATAAAATAAACCCAAGAAAACTGGACTCTGATTGTAACTTGTTTTAACAAGCTAGATAAAAAGTAATGCCCTTAATTGCAAGAAAATCATGCGATTAATTGCAATTAATGACAAGAAAATAGTTAAAAATTTTAATCATTGCCCAGCACTAATAATTATATGATTAAAGAACATGACAATTATCTCTTTTAAAGCATATTTTATTAAACAATAAAGGTACCCTGTTCAACATTAAATCAAAAACTATAAAGGGGGAATGTGTTCATTTATACAGTTAACAAACAGCAAGACAAACATCAGCTCTTGTTTTTATTTATAGTTCACAGGGTTCCTCTTGCAGTGTAATTGATATGAATTCCTGGATATTAAATGTTCATCAGCAATTTTCTGTTGTGGTCCCAGTAATATTTGTTCTTACTGAATCATGTCAACATGACATGGTTAAGCTCTGAGAATGAGAACAGCAAATACTGATAAACTGAATTTCTCTGGCAAAATAATATTTATACATGTAGATCTCCTCCAGTTTTTGAAACATTTAAAATAAATTACGTTTTTATTGTATTTTAAGTGTTCCCCTCTCACACCTTTACAAGGCAGCTGATCACTTTTTATTTATTATTATGTGTATTTTACTTATTGTATTTATTTTATTTTGTATTTTACTTATTGTATTTATTTTAGTATTTAGTATTAGTACAGTATTTACTGTATTTTACCAATTTAATTATTTGCTTCAGTATATGTGCGCTCAACTCAGATGTAGGGATCGAAATGACCTAGTATCACATTCTTCTGATGTAAATAAACACACATTGGCTTTGTAGGCGCTGTACAGGAAAGCTTTCAGTCTCACATTTAGACGAAACACATAGAGCAGCGTTCACAAACACGATTTACAACAGCATTTTTAAAATCCTGAAAACTTCTAAGTCAAAGCACGGCAGGGAAAAGCACTTTTGTTTTCTTTAATGATTATTTTTGCTTTGTGGCAAAGAGGTTACCAGCGGAAAGAGGTGGGACCAGGTTTGACGGAGACAGCCGCCTCGTAATTCTCTGTGCAGGAAAAACTCTGCTGCCATAGTTGTGACCCAAAGTTGAGGCTGCTGTGTGTTTTCTCTTACATTTTTAAATAATAACGCGTTTCTCTCCTTAAGGCGAGAGATGATGCCGATCCTGTCGCTGATCTTCTCAGCTCTCTTCATTCTTTTTGGCACCGTCATCATTCAGGCCTTCAGGTGAGAGAGGCGTGACCCTTTTTCAGTACATTTTAATCATATACCCAAACATTTGATTTGGAATAAACTTTATTTAAAATGTGTTATACTTAATGCTACTGACAACATGTACTGTAGAAATGTGTTTGTTTAGCAATAGTGTATCATTTGACTCCACTCCACAGGCTGGATTGATTTGACACAAAGGAGTCAGAGTAGTGTGTGTCCACACTGATGATTTCTCTTCTGTTTTCTCAGTGAGCCAGGTGAGACCAAACCCCGTAAGCCAAAGCCAAAGGAGCAACCACAAACTGAAGACAATGATTCAAGTAGAGCCGGTACCTCAAGGTAACGTAGTGAAATGAGGAGAACACTAGAGGTACTTTGACCAAAGGTCACAGCTCATTTACTTGGGCAACATACTTCACTCACAATCTGAGTAACAACAGCAGAAAACTGTGAAAAAGGGAATGAATGATGGTTTTTAAAACATATGTTGCACTTAAAGGGCTGTTTATCCATCTGCCAGGACCACATGGGAGGGGGGTCTTTAAGTTGTCAAAGCAGCTCCTGTGGCCCCACAAAAAGATATTCTCATTAATAATTAAACATGGCTCTGTAGTATAGTGATTCAGACCAATGCTGCCCAAACTGCTATAAAAAGGTTCGTCATGTGGAGTAAGATATCTTACATGTCATTTAAGACATCATTGTTTGTGGACAATCAAGTGATTGAACCTAAAAGTCACCCGCTGACTTACAACACATGGAATTGTGTCATATTTGTTTATAGGAATAGATAAACATTTTGGAACAGCAAACCTTTGGTTGGTGTTCGAGTTGAGTTGGTCCCTTTGTTTTGCATTTTGATATACTGACGTGGACATTTGAGAAAATTTGGCAGCTGTGTGGGTACATACATACCTGACATATGCACACAGCATAATTAACATGCTCGAAAAAACTGCTTCTGAGTTATTTTAAGCCTGTCTAAATACAATACTCACATGCCGCATGTTTTTTGGTATCTGGAATCAGTCCTCCTCAGACTGGCCATAATTCCATCTTTTTTCCCCACTCTCTCTATCATACCTGTTGGTCCATGCAGCCGTCCGCCCAAGAAGGACTTTGTGGAAGTGACAGAGCTGACAGACATCACGTACACCAGCAACCTGGTTAAGCTGAGGCCCGGCCACATGAATGTTGTGCTGGTGCTCACCAACGCCTCCAAGACTGCCTTGCTCAGGAAATTTGCCAAGGAGGTTTTTTCTTTCTCTGGGTAAGTCTATGCACTGCATTTGTTTTCGTTTCTATTATTATTATTTGTTTCCAGGCTTGGACTGTAATTCCCGGTGACTTGGCAAGCTGATTGGCACGGATTGTCAGACTAGTGTTAAAATGCTAAATGAGAGACAAAACCACACAGGGCAGCTACAGTCCCTTAGAACTGTAGACCGCCAGCCCCCTCACCTGCTTTTAACCCGATGGAATGATCTCTGTCTGTGAACACGTTCAAATGGTCACATGCAAATACACATCAACATCAACATTCAGGCGGTGTATGGAGTGCATGTGGCTGAGCAATGTGAAGAAAAAATGGACAGCGTAGGAGAAAGAGAGCAGGAGAGAAGGAGAAAAGCCCAGGGAGGAAAGTGCTGATAAATGCTATAAAACTACAGAAATCTTCACAAGCAAGGGTTGGTGTTAAAAAAGAAAAAAACAACCAAGCAGGGACTACAATCAGCACTCCAGAAGTGCACAAAAATGAAATATATGAATATGTACTCATGTTGCCTTAATTAAGAACACTTGAAACTGAAAACACTTGGCCGTTTTCAATGTTTTGGATGTTTTTTTAAACTAAAAGTAAAACAGATGTTCCTTGTTTAAACAGGAACAGAAAAATATTTCAACAAACCGCTTACAGTATGTATGGTCTGTTGTGAATGAAATGAATGTGGAGATTGACCTGGATTGACGTTAGATTCCCTGAATTAATATTCCAGTCCCCTCCTGTTTGTTTCTATTGGGTTATTTGTACATGTCAAAAAATAAAACTTATGAATGGGGACTTTAGACTATATACAAATGTGTATACAAATGAATCTACGCCTGTACATTCGTTAGTCCTTGAACCTACAAAGAGCCTATTAAAATTTGCTTTGAGCCTGAACATATCTTTACAGTTGTCAGCCCTCTGTCATGAGTTAGGCTTGGTCCACTTATTAATCCTAAACCCCTCTGCCACTACAGGACTCAGACCCTCCACTTCTCCTTCCTCAACGCTGATAAGCACCGCCACTGGATGCCCTCGCTCCTTCGCTCAACCTCTCATGCTATGCAGAACGAGGGCTATTCAGATGAGGACGAGGAGTCTTTGGACTACAATGGCCATGTCCTGGCCCTCAACGGCTACAAGAAATACTTTTGCCTGTTTAGGCCCGTCTTCACAGGGGACGATCCCAACGACTCCTCGTCTGACGCCTCGTTCTCCTCTGACAGCAGGAGGAAATCCCGGTCCAGGTCCAGGTCCAGCTCCCACTCCCGATCCAGGTCCCGCTCCAGAGAGGACGGGGCTATACCCAAGAGAGGCTCCAGTAGGGCCACCAGCATAGAAGTCCACCATAAGCTTGACAGGCTGGGACTGTGGATGGAGAGGTTAATGGAGGGCACCCTCCCCAGATTACAGGTCCCTGCATGGCCCTCTCTTGATGAAACCACTAACTCCTCCTCCGCATAGAGCTGAGGTCAAAGCAAGAAAGGTACGATTGGTAGCGAATACACTTGGTGGTCTCGTCTCCTGGTTAAGAAAACTGCATAACAGTGTTGCAGTTTTTAAATTATTATTTAAGTTCTCTTGCGCACAGGTAGGTGGCCGCACTGAACTGCTGCAACCTGCTTACAGGATGTCTTATTCCCTCTGTTATGTAGCGTGGAGCAGACGGAAACTGATGGCTTAGTTTAATGTGCTACCACAAACCTTTTAAAATGCTTAAGTAAAGGCAAAGTCTGATGTAAGTAAGATGACGGAAGAGAAAACAACAACAACAGCAGTTTCTCCTGAAATGCTGAGCTATATATACATATGCAGGTGATGTGTGTTGTTGGCTAGCTGCAGCACCTTGCAAGGAGATTATGACTGCATGCAGAGGAACATTTTCACATAACTTGTATGCTCACATGTGACTGGAGTGTTTTTACTTTCTCAGTTTACTACCGACAAACGGCCAATAAGCATCATGGTACATGTGTAGCTCTGTGTGTGCCCGTGTGTGCCCGTGTGTGCCCGTGTGTGCCCGTGTGTGTGTGTGTGTGTGTGTGTGTGTGTGTGTTAGGGGGTTAGGGTTAGATTAACTCCAGTTCTCTGTTATTTTCCTCTCCTTTTAACTGCTCAACTTTCTACTCAAGTCCTTTGACCCAACAAGAGCCTCTAAAATTTGCTTTGAGCCTGAACACATCATTACAACTGTCAGCCCTCTATCATGAATTAGACTTTGTCCTTCAGACACTATGTACGCTGTATATGATCTCGACATGGGCTTTCTTTGCAAGCAGTTTAATGCAAATAAAGGCTGAGCCTGATGCACTGAATTCATAGATAAATGATGAGCTTTATTTTTGCTTTTAGGAACCGTTGTTTGCCATTGTAGATCTGACACAGCCTTTTTGATTCCAGGCGGAGTATTTGACAGCTTTGTAAGCAGCAATAATCAACTTATTCACATAACACCATCTACATTTTTTAAGGATTAATGATTGAATAGGATTCTTCCTGATGTTTTTCTGCCCAGCCATGTCCTGCTGCCGTTTTGTTTAGAGATTTAACATTTAATATGCTGCCATGTGGTGCCCAAAATGTTGAAATCTGCCTTTTTGTCTTACACTTGCTGTTTATTTTTGGGCTGATTTCGCTTGGTTTTTTTTTGTCAGTTGTCTGAATCAGGGAGAAATGATACCATGTTACACTTGCCCTTTTTAAGCCTGTGCCCTTAAACCACTGTAAATTTTAATGCATGGAATAAGTAGACCTAAAAGCCACTAATAAATGCACTGGCAACTTAAATGTGTCACCCCCTCTGTCTCCTCATTTTACTCTGTAATGGAATCATTTCCTGATCCACAAGTAATATTTGCAGTACACTGTAACTCTTATCTAATCTTTTTTTTTCTTGCATGTCCTTTAAACTTCCTTTATGTTCACAGTTAAACTGTGATACATTAAAAA
Organism: Micropterus dolomieu; assembly: GCF_021292245.1. Classification (NCBI taxonomy): domain Eukaryota; kingdom Metazoa; phylum Chordata; class Actinopteri; order Centrarchiformes; family Centrarchidae; genus Micropterus; species Micropterus dolomieu. The sequence goes on from NC_060167.1 coordinate 25,874,728, forward strand.
TAACTTATTAAAAGAAAGTCCTTTTAAAGCAGCTAATTTATTAAAATGTGCGGATAAGTTTGACCCATCATTTTCTTTACACAAAAACAACACAGCATTCAATATGTTCAATTAGGCAAATGGATCACTAATTAAGGCACAATAGATTTTCCATTTAACAGTCTGGCGATTAGTTTGATCTTGTGTCTATTAAAGTTACACTATACATAGAGCACATTTAAATATGTGGCATTGCTTACAATCAGCTGGTGATACAAGAACAAATATTTACCATAAATAGAACTACTGCTAAACATGAATACACTGTCAGCAGCATGTGCATTATACACAGTACATGTCATGGCGGCTCAAAGAACCAAAAAGTGTGTGCTTTTTTTGTACTAGACTACAGGCTCAGTACTCATTAGGAATGTCAAACACTTTCTTCATGGACAGGTCCTCAGGGCCAAAGGAGACTGGCAGCAGCTCATCCACAGTCATCTTCAGGTACGACTCCGAGCTGTCAGGCTTTGACAGGTACACATCCCAATTTGCCCCAAACTGTGAGGGAAAGGACAAAAAATAAATAAAATATAGCAAGGTTAAATCCTCACATTACTTTCATTTTTTGAGAGTAATGTTTTTTTGTACTTAGTCCTGACATAAACAAGTTAATGAGAAACTTGACCTAGCAGTTATGCATTACCCATGGTAGTGTAATATATAGTGTAGATGTTTACCACCTGTCTTCTCAGGGTGGGGGAAAAAAACTCCAGCTGAAACATTAACACTGTCCTATAAGGAGAACTTGTATGTATCATCACAGACAAGAAACTAAAAGCTCCTTGAAGAAACAAACCAGCAGAGATTCATTTACCTCTCTCATGAACTGTCTGCAGCCACCGCAGGGGGAGATGAACTGGTCATTCAGGTCACTGCAAAGAACATATGTAGATAAAAAACGTGCTTTTCTAGTCTACCGGCCACTCAAAGAGCTTTACAACACATGCCAACATTCACCTCACACACACGTTCATTGGTGCCAGGAGCATGCACCCACCATGCAAGGTGCTGACTGCTCTACATCCTGACCCATGCTGCCCGAGAAACAAAAGGTCTGTATTTTCAACATACACATGATTATGTGGCTGACGTTTACATCTGCGAAAAATGTGTTAATGTTAAACGCAAAGAACTTGTAGCCTCTTTGATGTTTTGGAGTGATGACAGTGTGTCACAGTGTTTCTTTAAGGCGAGACACCACTGTCCAATCAGCAAATCTGTCAATTTACAGATTTCAAGTGATTTACAACTATTATTATTATACTTTCATGAAATGTACAAAACAACCTTGATTTATATTGATGAACATTATTATATAATACTATATTATACCAAGTCTGTCAACTGCAGATCGTGTAAATTTATATACACGGTATATTTTGAATAAATCTATTAAAAAAAACTATATTTTGATAAAACCTTCTGTAAATGTCTGGGCATTTGGTATACTATCCCATTAAAATGAAAAATATCCATCTGACTGTTCAATGTGCTGGAAAATGGATTTGTGTGATATGTAAATCAATGCACATTTAATGAAGGACATACTCTAAAATGAAAAACATAAAAAACTGTAATTCCAAAAAAGCTTCTATTTATGTATAGGCCTACTATCAGCTTGTAAAATTTCATTGTGATATGAGTGAAGTTGCGAAAAAGCCTATTTGACTGTGGTGTCTTGCCTTAATAATGGATGTAATCGTACAGTAGGTTCCCCAGGTCTATCAAACCATTGTTTCCTATTGACAAATTGCTGTACAATACATGTTTGCATTTCTACTACCGTTGCTGTGTTCCATACAGTTTTCTTACAAGGCACAATAGGCATCATAAACATCACAAGCCATTTAAAAAAGATGGCTTGTGGTCGGTTACTGTTCGCACCTAATATTTTCTTGCCTCACATGTTGAAATTTTACATACATTGTGTAACGTGGGAAGTTTGGTAAGATGTGTTTACGTGCAAAAAGACACTGAACACAAGTGAGTCAGGGTAAAACAGTCATGACTGTGGCTTTGCGCAAGGGCAATAAGGATGCTGACGTCTCAGGAAATACAGAGAACTTTACGGATCACAGCCTGGAACATTACCTGGCAATTGCAATGGCCTTGAAACTTCTGTAGCCTTCTGACACTGCCTTTGAGATTGCATTCCTTTCAGCACAAACACCCAGGTTGTAACACGCATTCTCCACATTGCAGCCTGTCGGGGACACAATTATAGTCTGGTCATCAGCTATTTCAGGTTCATTTGCTTCACTGAAATGAAACTGAAACTGTAGGAAATAAAGTTACAAGTGTTTAACAAAATAGGCCTTTTCACCACCAAAGGGGCTGTCTATTTACTTCTTCTGTCCTGATCAAATATTTACTCCATGGGTCTTTGCACTCACAGCTGTTTGCCAGCCTTTCGCCCCCCAGACATTTCTGCTGAAGGACACGTGCAACATGAACAGGACAGTTGGGGCTTTGCCTTACTGCTGACAGTGATTTGACATCTCTGTCAGTGTATACAGCGCTGTTGACGCAAGGGATGGAATGACAAAAGGTCAAGTTAAGACTTAGATTAGTTGTTGTTTAAACCAATTGGAATGATGAAGACCTAATGATGTGGTGCTGTTGGGGGACATGTTAAAGTTAAACCTTTTTCTCTGACCTTTTCTCACAGAGTCCCGTCATTTCAACTGTCTTTTGTCAGGTAATCATTAACATTAGCAAAATGAAACTCTGATCAAGCTAATGATCAATTTCCTTTTAGTGACATCCTGTAACTTCTCCCACATGTCAAATGGTCTCAAAGAGCAACAAAGCAGCAAGAACAGACCCAAACACAGGTTGCATAATGCTGTGGCTCTGACGTCTTCCCTGCTTGCAATGTGGTAAACCTTCCCAATGCTTTCTTTTAGATGTATATGAGTCTACTAGATGATAATGGCAAATAACTTGATAGGCTGGTTTCAGGAAAGCACAAAAATGATAAGAGCACATAATTCAGTGTCAATACAATAATACAATAAAAAAGCAAAATAAACCTATTTTCCTGTTCATCCTACACTTAAAATTTTAACCCTGATGCTGATATTTACTCTATCCAGAGGCAAAGTTTCACAAGAATCTTACCTGTAAACACACAGTTGTCGAGGGTCAGTAGAGCAGCTCCCACTCTGAATTTGCTGTAAGGACAGTAGGCTTGCTTCTTTGCCTCCTGAGACTGGTGGATCAGCTTCTTGACTATTTCCTGGGACAAGTTTCTGGTGCCGAGGGCCTTAGTATGCTTCACCTCCCCACTAAACTTGACTTGGTCCATACTTGCTCTTGGGGGTTTGTGAAGCTGTTTTTGAGTCGGTGAATGAGTCTATTGTAGCTCAGCTTTAAATGTGAATGGGACTGAGGGAAAGGGGAGAGGGAGCAATCACAGCCAATCATTCGCTAGGATGTCAACACGCTGTCATGAGGCAACGGGAGGCAGTTTTGTTGTTGCCAGTATTCATTTTGGGCAGACGGTTCAGGCAGGTTGCTGTGACTCACCTCTAAAGCTGTCTGTGGAAAAAAGTTTTCCCGCTTTTGTTCCGTGTCTATTGTGTGTTAGGGTGTGATAGATGACCAATAACAGAGGAAACAGAAAATAATACATCTTTATTGTTAAGTCTAGCTTCTCTTTGAGCTCAGAGTCAGTGGAGAAATGGAGGCTTCAAAGACCAAAATTATCCCTGAAATGGGTGTGACATGGTTTTACACCATTTCTGGAAAACACTAAAAACACATTAGAATAACTATAAAATACAAAGTGCATTTGTTGCATATATATGTCAGACTTGGTTTATGTTCTTCTTTATTGGGTGATTTTCACTAAGTAGGGGGGTTAGTCAGTCATGGAATGTATGTTACAGACACTTTCTTTTTTTTTTAGAAGATATAATTATGTTTATATGAAAGACAACAAAAAAATATTCCATTAATGCCTTTGGTTCCATTAGGATCCACCCAATCTTCAGAGTAGAGTCCTTGGTGATCTTGTAATCAAGAGTCTCATTAGCTGTTCTGGGTGACCAAGGTGATCCATCCGAGGTAGTTCCTGACCTTGGTGTAGACGCCAGGGTAGTAAGCATAGGCACAGCCGACGCCCCAAGATACAATTCCTTCAAATTTGCCGTCACAAACAAGAGGCCCTCCTGAGTCACCCTGAGGATGGAAAAGTAACCAGTTATGTTTTTATTCAGGAAATGCAACGCATTTTAATTAGTGCTGGGCAACAATTAAAATTTTTAATCGCGATTAATCACATGATTTTCTTGCGATTAATCGCATTGTTAAGCGCAAAATTGAATAATGAATTGTAAAGTAGTGTATTGCACACTTGTAATTTAAATGTACTGCTATATACACAAAAGTGCAATAACATGTGGTTTGCAAACACTTTAAACAAATAATGTGCTTTTTATCAGCAGTATTCCCTTTACACAGCAGCAATGAAATATTACCTAAACCTATACCTATAACCTAACATTAATGTAATCAAATCAAATATTAAACCAAAGCTATTTGCCACTACCAGGGCATTAGCTTTTATCTAGCTTGTTAAAACAAGTTACCATCAGAGTCCAGTTTTCTTATATTTCTTTTGCTGAACAGGTATCAGTAGGTATCTATTATCAGGGAGCAGCAGAAATAATATGTTCAGTAGAGTTTGGACGATGTCTACATTCACACATCGGGATGGCAGATGCTTTAACAGTATCAGAAAGATACAAATTGTTCTTTGTTGTCAATCAATTTTAGAGTAATAACAAGTTTCAGTCCTGTGATTTGAATTTTGGTGGTCGGGGCTGTTGGGGCACCTATAAAATATTGTAGTGAATAAAACTGTAGCAACCTCCACCCTACTGTGACACCTCATCCTAACATCCAACATTATTTTTACTTTCACATATAGGATTTTAAGTAATTTTCAGATCACATTATTTCATCATCAGTTATCATATGTTTTAAGCTTTCTTATTTTTTTCCCTGTTTACTGCTAAATTTATAGATCTTTTTTTTTGTTTGTTTGCCATCATTTCAATCTCTACCTCTCGAACGACATGAATTTGGGCCACACCTGACAGGAGTCTTTCCCACCAAGAATAGAGCCAGCACAGACCATGTTGTCTGTGATCCTGAAGTAGTAGTAGTACCGGCAGTTGGAAAAGATGTCCACATCCACAGACCTCAATACAGGTGACAGGCTGTTGCTGTCGAGCCAGGTCACACCCCAGCCACTGACTGTGCACCGGGTGCGGTCAGCCAACGGGGGTGAGTCCGGGTTTGGAAAAGAGACCGGTTGGACCCTGGTGTTGATGATAGCTGGACGGTCCAACTGACCAACACAGAACATATCCTTCAGTCAGTCAAGATAAAAAGCTTAAACAAAAGGCAGCATTGTACATTTTCTCTTTGCATTATAAAAGGAGTTTCTACAATGTGAGGAAACAGGATTATTGTCCTTCTATATGACCATCTCTGCCATCTGTGCTATTGATTGGTGACTCATAAAAATGTCATTAAAGCAATACATACAACAGTGAATAAAACAAGAACAGATGCTGAGGCAGAAAAGATGAACAAGTGAAGCTGATTATGCAATTAAGGGGTTGAATGCAACTGTGTCTCCAACAGGTCTCTAGTTCAATAGATAGTAAGAATAATTTGTCAATGAGTTTCAATGGTAAAATTGTTACAGTGCACGGAAACTTCAGCTCCATAGAAAATTCCTGATATGCACAATCAAAAGCAATGAGTCAGTGTTTTAACTGATTGGAAGTGAAGTCACTAGACTTACTTTAAGATGCTTTCCACTGTGTGATAGGCAGGTCAATAGTGAGGTAACTTATAAAATGAATAACTGGTGAACAGAAGCTCCACTCTACTTTTTTTCTCCACTGCATTCACCTGACACCTTTAGCTACTAATTATTTTGCATATTATTCCTCACAAAACATCTGATTGGCTTCTAAAACATGATCCATTGTTTAGTGAAAGAAACGCCCCTCTTATCTAGTCTGTAAATAAATTTACCTTCCCTGTCAATATGGCTTCTGGGTTATGAAACAGGCTCTGTTAGGGCTCAAGGCTGCACTTCCCCCAAACACCCTGTCTTTACAGGACCTCTGGATAATAAATCACACCCAACCAAACCTCAGGGAGGACATTGAAAAGTTAAGTGACACCCTGAACAATTTATGACTTGAAGTAACTTGATAAACTGAAGACTCTACCTTCCAAGATATGAACTTCATCAAGAGCTCATGCAGAGTACCAGGAACAAAGGAAATTGCATTGCAATACAAAATCAAATGTACACAATTGGATATGTGACACTATAGGAAGAATGAAAGAAAGTTTTGTGCTGATTTTGAGGCAAGTATAGTAGAAAGTGAACTGGTAGGAAGATGCTTGTGTCTGCTCCCCTCACCTTTAGCATTCCTTTGGCAGGGATGTTGTATTAAAAAGATCTGTTGTATTAAGATAATTACTGTTGTAAATCTATTTTTCCTATTTAATTTGCTACACCCATATACAGACTGTATATCTAGAGATTAAAACGAATGGGGTAAGTTTATGTGTCACTTGTCATCATAACAGAAACTGAACTAACAAAACTGTTTACAGATTCACCCACACAGAGTATGTGCCTGTTTTTTTCTCTCTCACGGGAGTGATAGAATCATGTCCGTGACATGGTATTGACCCTGATATGTATTGAGTTTACTGTGTTTTACTCATTTAATGTGTTGCGCATGTACATCGATCAGCCATAACATTATGACCACTGACAAGTGACGTGAATAACACTGATTATCTTGTGACCATGGCACCTGTCAGTGGGTGGGATATATTAGGCAGCAAGTGAACATTTGGTTCTCAAGGGCCACACTGTGATGGCCAGACAACTGGGTCAGAGAATCTCCGAAACTGCAGCTCTTGTGGGGTGTTCCCAGTCTGCAGTGGTCAGTACTTTTCAAAAGTCCCAAGAAAGGAAAAGTGGTGAACCAGCGACAGGGTCATGTCACATGGGGACCGAAGGTTGGCCCATGTGGTCCGATCCAACAGACGAGCTACTGTAGGTCAGATTGCTGAAAAAGTTAATTCAGGTCCTGATAGAAAGGTGTTAGAACACAGAGGGCATCACAGTTTGTTGCGTTTGGGGCGGCTTAGCCGCATACCAGTCACGGTGCCAATGCGGACCCCTGTCTACACTGAAAGACCCTACAATGGACAGGTGAGCATCAGAAGTAGACCACAGAGCAATGGAAAATGGTCTGATGAATCATGTTTTCTTTTATCACGTGGATGGCCGGGTGCGTGTGCGTCACTTACCTGGGAAACACATATGCCACCAAGTTGCACTATGGGAAGAAGGTAAGATGGCGGAGGCAGTGTGATACTTTGGGCACAGTTCTACAGGAAACCTTGGCTCCTGCCATTCATGTGGATGTTACATAAACACATACCACCAACCTAAGCATTGTTGCATACCATGTACGCCCTTTCATGGAAATAATATTCCCTGATGGCAGTGGCCTCCTTCAGCAGGATAACACGCCCTGCCACAAAGCAAAAATGGTTCAGGAATGGTTTTAAAGAACACAACAACGAAATCAAGACGTTGACTTGGCCTCCAAATTCCCAAGATCTCAATCTAAAGGAGCATCTGTGGGATGTGCTGGATAAGCAAGTATTATCCATGGAGGACACAACTCAAAACTTACAGGACTTAAAGGATCTGCTGCTAACGTCTTGGTGCCAGATACCACAGCACAACTTCAGAGGTCATGGGGAGTGCATGACTCGATAGTGCTGAAGGCTAGCACCCAACTAACTCTGAAAGAAAGAAACCTTCTACAAGAAATCTGCTCCATTCTGGCTACTCAACGTCTGTACTATAACATAACCAAAAATTTGAACTGGAAAGCCCCCATGGTGCCATTACACACAGCCAAGTGGGGGTTTGTGAAGATGCTGTCTGATGAACGGAGAGAATTGTCACGTGGAATCGAGAATGCCAGCAAATGCCAGAGAGCTCCTGGGAGTCCCACATGAGAGAGAGAGAAACATATCAGTTGGCCAAGCTGCGAAGTGGGACCGAGCGCACCAATAATTCCCTGGGAGCACTGCTGCTATTTCCCCCTGCAGAGCTACTTCTCTCCTGGCCATCTGAACCACCAGGTGTGAAACTTCAACACAGTAATCATGATCATTGTAAAGTATTTCACTTGCGGTTCCCAATAACCTCTCAGCTGCTGAACGCTGCATTAAAGTGATTTCACTGGTCAATACTATAGTTTTGGTCTCCTGTATTAACGCAAATTAATACAGCTTGCCAAGATACTCATTAACTGCATTATCTGGCATGTTCGTCGCTGTGTTCATACTGAATTTATTCATGGTTGCATTCATCCATTCATTAGTGTGTCTGGTGGTTATTATTAGTGTGTGCGTGTGTGTGTAGTTAGTAGTTCAATAAACCTTTCATTTATAAAGAATTGTATTATGTGGATCGTGTGTATGAAGTCACAGTTATTGTAAACGAGTCAAGAACCTCCAGCACTGAGACAAAATATATATAGACATAATTATCTTATTTTTAGGAATTTTTATACAGTGTTTGGTATTAACATACATAGGACTCAATTATAGACAGAAATGTAGTTATATGCTTGAGGTTTTTGCAGCTTAAACTGCCCAACACCTTATAAAATAGTTAAAAGCAACTCCACATCAACCAACTATGACAGAAATGCTGCTTAAACATTATAGATGATGACAATCCTATAATAGAAAACTAGCCAATAAAGAAAACTCTGATTGGGGCAACCCTGTGTAATGAGTAGGGGAGACCAGGTATGATTGTAACACTTTTTCTTCAGCAATTTTTAAGCTTGAGTCTTCAAACTTTTACCTAAGTTGTAACAATTAGATAAAAGAAGCAAAAATGGATACACCACACAATATGCTTCAAAAACAATGTCTGTCTCTCTCTCAGTAACAGACTATGTCTGATAGATCCGTATGTGTGTAAATTAATCTACTGGAACAAACATACTAAAAGATATACTTAAAAAGCACTAATACAATGTACCTGATTAAAGAACATCTTGTCTGTGTAACTTAGCGATATCAATCAGTCAGCCGGTTAATCGGGACAATATCTGGCATTTTGAGATAATTGGCAGCAGCAGATACCTGCATTGAAGAGGCCAATAAACAAAAAATGTCTGAGGATACATCTGCATGAAGCCTTGTCAGTGTGGCTGCTGTGGAATGACGTTAGTGCTCCCCCTTGTGAAATTTGGAAAGGTGGTGAAAAAGTTAGTTGGAAGCCCTAAATTTCCTCAGTCAGCATCAACTTTTCTAAACGTTTCTTCTAAATGACAGCAGATTTTATCTAAAACCATTACTTGCTATCATTATGTAATAATAATAATAATAATAATAATAATAATGCAGTTACTGTACGTCATTCTCTCTAACGGCAAGACACCACAGTCTAGGCTTTTTTGCCAAATTTAGTCATATCACAATGAAATTTTACAAGCTGATAGTATTCATAAATAGAATTTTTTTTAATTATAATTTTTATGTATTTTATTTTTAACATGCAAATATGAATTTTCTCATTAAGGTGCTCTAATTTGCATATCACACACAAGACTCAGATGATTTTTTTTTTGTTTTATAGTGATAATATACCTAATGGCCAGACATTTACAGAACAGTTTATCAAAATACTGTTTTTTCATGGATTTATTTAAAATACACCAGTCATGTGTGTGACTGACCCTTTTTTCCACAATTTTACATAACATAACATACCATGTATCAACATAAAATGAGAATGATAAAAGATATTTTAGAATACCTTTGTAAATGTCTTGCTATAAAAATGTGTAAAAGATGCTCTAACTGCTTTGAAGGGCCAGGAATATGACTTGGCCTACAGGAAACATGACATTTTGAGAAAACAGCTGTTAAAGATTAGCTAAGGCAATAGAAACACACTTAGCATATAAATTAATGTTTGTCACATGAACTTATCTCTTATAGATGTATGATATATGGACTAGCTAACATTGTGTTTGAGAAAACAAATGTTTAAATGATATATGATTCAATATGGAGAGTTTTAAATAGACTGGTCAAACTTTTACTTGGAAAGTGCTAACAAAGATGAAATTTACAGGATCTGAAGCTGAACAGACAAAATATTATGTTTATATTATCATTCAAGATTGTTTTGTACAAATTTAATGAAAGTATGTTCTTAAATCTGAAAATTGACAGATTGAAGCAAAATCATCATTTTGTACTTTGGTCTGTCGCCTTAAACACTGGTCACATTTTCTACAGCATAACCCAATGTTGGTTTCGATTTCTACTGGCTGAGATAACATGTATATTAGATTGTACTCTGCATGGAATAATGGAATAATACATTACCAACAGTGTAACACTTTTTAAAGAAGTGTTCCAACCCACCCACCCCTGTCAGCCATTGTTTATATTAGCATAATAGTTTGATTAACGTAGAAAAAATACAGGTCATAAATTGTATCTGCAGTAGTATAGATACTAAACAAAACATAATATGGGTCAAAAAATGTACTTTTTGACCTCAAAACCATTTTCTCTATTTATTCTGAATCCAGCATTGATACCCACCATGTGGGGTTTAGGGAGGAAGTAGGTAAACATCTTTTATACAGTCTATGGTAAACAATCATTGTTGTGCATTTAGTTGTGCCAATTAGTAAGCATTGACAATATAATGCTTATTTTTGTGTTTACCATGATATGACACATCTCTGTGAAGGGTGCCTTGAGAAGCAGCGCAGATGTGGAACATGACAGATCATTATCATTTCAACTCACGCCCTTCAAATCCACATCAAATCCGTATCTGTATCAAAACCCAACCCTATCTCATATTCCACAACGATCCCTTACCTTCAGCAGCATTATATCACTGTCAAATGTCCAGTATGAGTACTGGTAGTGCCTGATGACTAAGGAGACATTGAACCTCTGTTCAAAGCCCTCCACCTCAAAGATGTTGTGATCACCCAGTACCACTTGGATCATGGCACCCCTAAAAGAGCACATAAGAAGGCAAAGGACCAGATTGTTAAGGTGCTTTGAAGCACAATTGTTCATCAGCTGCAGATCAGGCAATCCAACATTTCTTTCAAAGTCATGTAACAGTAACTCCAGATCATTTTAATACTCTGTCTACTATATAGCTTTGGGCTTTGAATGCAATGTGCAGAATGTGCTAACACGGAAAGTAAATCTGGCCCATGTGCCACAGGTGTAAAACTGCAGTAACTTACGGTCTCCAGCAGTGGGCAGCAGACACCACCCACTGCGGGTGGATGAGGGTGCCTCCGCAGAAGTGTAGGTTCATGAATTGGAGGGAGGCTTGATACCTGATGGAGTAGGGGTATACCTCATCACCCCCGATGATTCTCACCCCGTACACATCTAGCCGGGGAGGGGATTAGACACAAAAGACCGAAATCATTAATGAATTCATGAAACATATGAAATAAGCTCATAGCTTTTAGTTTTTACTTGTTGCATGAAGTCAGCCCTGTGTGACTGAAGGTTTATACGCTAAAAAGACAGTATGCACTGTAAAGGTATTCTCAGATGCCAATGTTACTCACCTGTTACAGCAAGCAAAAGGAGCAGTGAGAGGTGACATGATGGAATCATGTTCATCTTAGTGGCTACCAAAGAAAGAAAGAAAGAAAGAATGAATTGAAGTGGTCAGTATCACAGGCCATAAACAGGTAAATGTTTCCAGTAAAAGTGGAAGGAAAGACTTTGATATCATTGGCTTGTGTCACGCTTTTATTATATTGCACTCTTTATGTACTTTTGTGCACAGGTTAATATGATTGTTTAAATGTATTATCAAATGTAAAAATTCTTAAGTAGTAGTAAAGTATCTTACATATAAGATAATTTAGCATAAATGTAGTAGCTTCTGCACAACTGAGGGTTTTCTTCTTCAGAGGGAAAAATCAGAATTGATAAGCACTGAGACATGAACTACAACTAATGATCTTTGTCCACTGGTTTATACTTTATAATTGCAGTGCATAGTTAAAAATTAAGTATAAACGGGGGAAAGACTTCCTATTCATTGTATTGCATTGCTTCTTCACTCCAAAATAAAAAAGTAATTTCAATTCAAGTGTTTTTGTTTCATTCAAACTTTAAATCCCCCAAATCACTGATTAAACTCCAGTTGATACTCTTCCCTTAATCCACAACTAATTAACAGCTTTTGACAATCAAACTAAATTCCATTTGCTACAAAGCTGTCTCACCTTATCAAGAGTCAAGTGAGAAAAAATCCAAGTCCAGCGTCCACACACTGGCACACACACACCCTCACACACTCCTCTCATACCGGGACATGCAGTAAATCCTGAGAACTCCCAGGCCTCTTTTATACTGTAACCATGCCTGTCACTCTCATTGTTCCCTGCCATTGTCCGCCATATATCTAAGTGTCTCTCACACACAGAAGACTGTGACCCAGTACATGAAAAAACAAAAACAAACAAAAAAAACCTGCAGTCTTCTTTTTCATTGCGCCTCTCTTTCTTAGGCTCTTTTTCACAGATTCAGCCTATTGTCTAATAGTGAAGACAAAGTGAAGCTTTATGGAGATGAAACCCAACAAGCCAGAGACACAATAGAATATACTTGCCAGACATGCTGTTGTTGTATCCAGGTATTGTTTTCACCTTGTGAGTCTGCCTGTCTGTATGTGTGTATCATAATGGCAAAATGTGGTCCTGAAGACACCTACTGTAGTGGGAACTATACCTCAGAAGCAGTTCTGAGTATTCACCAGGTGTTTGTATGTCTGTTTGTCTGTAGACAGATTTTGTCCATGTGATGTTTAATGTTGTACATTCCTTTTTTCAAACCAGGGAATATTCAGAAAAACACATGTCCCAACTAACATAGGTTAAAAGCTTAACCTGCGAGGACGGTTAGGCATGTTGAATAAATCTAGCACTGTTTCGCCAGACTGACTTCTTTCATGGCACGTGTTCCATTGCACCATGCACACCGATTTGGCATAGCAGGCAGCTGGTGTGATCCCATGGTCTCTAGTCTAGGTGTTTTCCCAGGTGTTTTTTTTTTACTAATCTGAGTCCTAAACACAGTGGTGTTTGGTTAGTAACTCATAGCTTTCATGCAGTCTACACTCCCCAAGGTGTCATTCCAACTGTTAGGGTGAAAGGAGATAGCGTGCTCCGCTTTCCCTTTGTGCAAAGCTGAGATGACAAAAAGGATGCCTTTGTGTGTTTGTGTGTGTGCGTGTGAGAGAGAGAGATTGTGAGGTGGATGTCTTGCACAGAACTTTGCAGTGGTAAGTCTGAGAGGAGCAGGTGTCACTTAAATGTAGTCAGCACACAGAGACTTGTATATTGACTTGAATATGTCTCTATTTGGCCACTGATTTAATCTTTAAATTCACACTGTGTTGAGTATCGTTGACACAGCCACACTAACTTATAGCTGCCTGTTAATAAAACACATTCACACATCGCAAAATCTTAATATTGTGAAGGTTTGAGCTCAACCAATTGAAAATGTTAATGTAATACAATTGGGGTGAATAGAATGTAATAATTTGTGGTGCTTAAAGTAAATTTTATGTAAAAACAACCAGACAGGAATGTTTTTGTCTAATCCAGCAAATTTAATCCCTGGCAAATAAAGGTTGCCTACTTCATGCTAAAATCATATAAATCCAATAATTATTATTATTTCTGTAAAGCAATGGATTTTTGATTTTTAACATTTCCCACAATGGCTGGATACATTCTGAGATGTTACAGATATAGATAGCTCTGTGTAAACGGCAATTCTCTGATGGTTGACCAATTAATGTAATCTCAGGTATATCATTGTCATATCACCCAGCCCTAGCTCACAGGATCAAAAAGTACATTTAATAGAATAATTAGACATTTTAGGAAATATGCTTATTCACTTTCTTGCCAAGAGTTACTGTAGATGAGAAGATTGATACCACTCTCATGTTTATCCCTTAAGTTAATGCTTATCTTAGCATAGCATAAAGCCTGGAAGCAGGCCTAAGCAAGCCTTCAGCTATCAAGCTCCTCTCCTGTGGAATCAGGTCCCAGTTTGGGTTCAGGAGGCAGACACCATCTCCACCTTTGAGAGCAGGCGTAAGACTTTCCTCTTTGATAAAGCTTATGGGCTGGCTCAGGTGAGTCCTGAACCATCACTTAGTTACACTGCTATAGGCATAGACTGCTGTGAAACTTCCCATGAAGCACTGAGCTTCTCTCCTTCTATCCCTCTCCATCTGTATGCATTCTTATCCCTTTAATGCATGTTACTAACTCGACTTCTTCCCTCTCCCATAGTTTTGTGCCTTCTGGTCTCTCCTCTTTCCTTCTGTCGTTTTCTACAGGTATTTCTGCCTCTGGAGCTGTAGAGTCTGGATCTGTGGTTACAAGCGACTTGCTGCCCCTACAATTATTATTAGTATTCACATTATTATTATTATTGATGTTTATATTATTACCACTGCCATTACTATTATTTTGCATCTCTATGTGGGACTTGCATTGTGCTGCTGTGTTTTTTCTTTCTTCCATTTTCTTGTTTGTTTAATCTGTACACTGTAAACATGACTTTGTGGCCTAATGGGAAGTTACTTGTTTTAACTATTTCTAGTCCTGGAGCAGCAACTTCCTGGAGTCACTGGCTAACGGACAGATACGACATCGGTATGGATCTTCCCAACAAACTCTCGTCAAGAAAGCGAACGTGTATTTCCCAATGTATTAAACTACTGCTTATAGTAGTAAAGTTAGTAAGTTAGTAAAGTTTATTTACATAGCCTCCCTCTAGAGGCTATGTAAATAAACATAGCTCATCCCTCCCTCTACGTAGTTCAGACATCACAAAGAGACATAAAAGAGAGACACGCCTCCGTAGCTCACCTGGTAGAACATATACCATGTATCAATGATGAGTCCTTACCATAGTGGCCCGGGGTTGACTGGACCCCGGGTCCCTTTGCTGCAATTAATCCCCTCTTTCTCCCCAGCCCTTCATGGCTCACTCTCTTGTCTCTTTCAACTAAATTCCAAACTTTTCTTTATCCTATCTTTTTACCCTATCTTTAAAATAACACAAGCACAAAATCACATCTCATCAGATGCTAGCAACATTTCTTCTTTCCAGAAACATTCCCCAGTACTCTGGATAATGTACAGACCCTGCTGTCAACAGTTTTCATCCCGATATACAGTAGCAGTTTTAAAAGTTATGTTTCATTGCTATGTACAGCTGACCCCTTAACAATGGTTTCCTATTGCGAAGACCAACTTTAGGTTAAATATTTCCAATATTTCCAAAATATCTGCATGAGTTATGTTTGTCTGTTTTTGTGATTGTCTGTGAAGTCAGGCGAGTGTTTGGTCCAGGAAACACCTGACAGTGGGAGGCCACACAAAGCCGTCTCTCCCATTCTGCTGTGTGATGCATCAATTATTCAGCTCACTCTAAATGTGGGACAAGAGGAGGTCAGGCGAGATTCTTCTCCCATGCTGTGGATGATGCTGACTTGGCAGAAGGCTGACGATGATGATTATGATAATAAAGATGACGATGACGATGATCAGGCTGATGATTATGAGTTATTATCATTGCAGACACAGATTCAATAATGAGTCATGATTCACACTCATACAGAGGAACAATTGTGCGTCTCGGCTGCGTATAATACTTCTGTGTTGTCTTGACTTGAATCTCCCCACAGCTACAAAACAAAGCCATGCGAACACACACGAACACACACACTCACACACACACACACACACACACATACACACAGACACAGTAGGCTACTGAAACATTTCAGCACGGATAAGCCTGGGTGGTGACACAGACAGAGCGTGCTGATACAGTATAGATGAACCTGCTCGGCTCCGTACCCAGTGTTGCCATGGCAACAATGTAAGGCCTTTCGACAAGTCAGGAGGGTCAGGAGAAAGAGTTTTGATAGTGCTGGGGTGGCAGGGGGCGCTGGGTAGTTTTTGAAGGTGAACTTGGTAGCTCTCATTCTTCTTTTTCCTTTTCAATCAATGCTGCAGTGTTGGACCTTGGTGCTGCATGTGGAAGGATGAAATTAAAAACTTTTTTTTCCAGAGGAAACTCGAGGATAAAGGTTGAAGTGACTTACTCCTACTGTTTCCAGAGAGGAGTGGATGACCAGGCTGGGCTGGCAGATAGGAGCAGAGGACACTGGCAGTCTGGCTGCAGTAGTTCAGCTGCTGGTATGGTGTAGGATAACGGCCTGAAACCTTCACAGCTATGATGAGTCTGCTCATGTGTTTAGGTTGTGTGCTACTGGACCTCATGACTGTCCACAGTGAGTACACGTTTTTTTCAGTTTTGTGAACAAAATATGTGATGATTTGTTCTGTTGGAATCTGTTATATATCTGTTGGCATACATTTATAAGAGGTGTCCAACTTAAAAGTTTTAAACCTTTTTTTAAATGAACACTTTTATATTAGTTTTCTTGCTAACAGATGAGAAGATTAATCCCACTCTCATGTCTCTGCGGTAAATATGAAGCTAAAGCCAGCAGCCGGTTAGCTTAGCTTAACACAAAGACTGAAAATAGGGGGAAACCGCTAACCTGGCTCTGTCCAAAGCAGTTTACCAGCACTTCTAAATCACACTGACAAGTTATATCACGTTTGTTTCATCCATACAAGTGAAAAAATGACTACTCTGCTTTTACAGAGGATTATTTGCCAGACTTTTGGCTGAGAGCGGTAACGTCCTGAACTCTACGTTGGCAACTGGTTATGCACATAACCCCCTGTAAAATGGTAAATTATCATTTTTGTATGGATTCAACAAATGCAAAAGCAAATACGCATATTTCCCAAAACTATTTCTTTAAATTTATTTCCTGTACTTTATAGGGTCAGCAGTTTAATTTGTGATTAACAGTGTTCATCAAAAATCCAAATGTATTTCCATCCACTGTTACAGTAAGGAATTGTAGATGTTTCCAGGGAATAGTCTTTACTGTTCCATCATGTCTCCTACTGTACCTGAAGGCAATGTACAGTAGTTTAGCTGTTGCATGTAGCAGGCAGGGAGAGCCCCTACTCTAATGTTTCAGAATGAAGTGGTACCCTAGAAGGTTAACTTATATTGGGTTACTTTCATTCGGAAATGGCTTCCCAGATGACAGAAAACCACAATTGTAAGGCTGGGCTTGAATGGGGGAGTAGGAGGGCCTCACTCTTTATGTTTCTCTTTTGTTACCTCAAGGCTCTCTATGTTTTATAGGGTGGACATTTTAAGCATGACTGAAATCCATACCTGAGTAGCTGTTACTACACATGCAAGATGTTTTAGGTATTTAGCAATTTAGAAGAAAGCATGAAGGAACCATTTCAGTTTTTGATATGAACATGACATACAGTATTTTGGCCCGTTTCCACATAAGAAAGGGGGAGTATGTTGTTGTGAAAGTGGTTTTAATGTCCACTCTTCATTAGCTTTGTGAGCACTGACTTAGTCAGTCACTAGTCAGTCAGATCTGAAGAAGCTTTTTGGATGAGAGTTGAATGCGTCTGCAAGAAGTTTTGTCACACATTAAACAACTCTAAATCCACCTGCCATAGCTCCTTTTCAAGCCCTATCCTGTACATGTTTTTGTTTCCTTACAGGCCGTGTGCTCATGCAGGGCCGCATAGTCGGTGGTCACATCGCTGCACCAAACTCCATCAAATACATTGTGTCACTGCAGAGCACCAGGGGCCAACACTTCTGTGGTGGCTCATTGGTTCACAGGTACTGGGTGCTGACCGCAGCACACTGTAACATTGGGTAAGAATGTTCAATAGTTGTCATCAGTAAGAAGGTTACATGCTTCTTCTTCTGTTTTAGTATAGCCATGCTAAAGATGGCATTGTAGGTGAGTTCACCTCTTTGGTCCAGACTGAAATATTGCAGCAACTATAGGGCCTTTATATTCCAAAGATGACGAATCCTAACTTTGCATTTAAGTTATCATCAGGTAAAAATGTTTATTTGTCCAATATTTGGTTCACTGAATACTTGCATAACTACTGACAATCCCATCAGTGCAAATGTTAGCATGGTAAGCTAAGGGGCAGGTTATGGTGAAAAGTAACTAGTTCATAGGGTGTGTTGTTCGACGATGTCTAAAAGTGAAAGTGTTTATAGCTGTTCCAAATGGCCTGGTAGGACAGATGAAAATGGAGTAGGGGTGAGAAGCAGTAACTGGTTAAATGTGGGGATCATGGGGCACATTTTCAGTCATATTCTTCTGGAAGACATTCATCGTGTTGCTCCCATCAAAAGTGACAGCTGTGTAAATAATTAAACTAGAGAAGTTCAAAACCTGCTTACTTTCTCACTTTCAATCATGGCTTGAAGTAGGTGTGAATGTTGGATTGTCACTTTCAGAAAGTTACAGAAATCGACCCGTACACCCCACCCTTAAGATGATTAAAATGGTAAACATAATACCTGCTAAACTCATGTGAGCATTATTGTACAGACATTAGCATTTAACTCACTAGCAGCGCTGGAGAGTCCAAAACTAGTTGGTTAAAGGATGGTTCATCAAGCAAGAATCAGTCAGTCATCTGCCTCCTGAATATATTATTTTTAAATACAACTTCCCTCATAAATCTAACATGTCACCTGACAGTGGTCAGTGTTTGAACTTAAGGTAAAAATCAATCTGTTTCTCAAACACTTGCACAGGCAGTGACATTGTTCTGGCATTCTCTCAGTTGACTCTGTAGAAGTCACTGTGTAGAAGCTACCTTGGCAGGATTTTATATTGTGAGCAGATGGTTCCAACAGATGCCTAAAGGAAACATCTTTTCTGCTACCGGTAGGTAACGTCAAGACGATGCCGCTTGATCATGACGCAAAATAAACCTGTATACAGGCCGCTGGAAGACAAACAGCACACAGATGCGGTCGAGTCAGCTGACCTTGGCACATCATCGCTCTGTGTGTGTGGGTGGGTGTGTGTGTGAAGCGCGATCTTGTCCAGGAAATGGGCCGTATTTCTGTTATACCGTCTTGCCCTGCCTGCACACAGTAAGCCATTGTTCCCTGTCAGACAAACGTTTCTGGCTTCATGGCAGCCCGTGTGCTCACTGTGACTTTGAATCCTTGTCATGATTTGCAGTGTATATCATTTCTCATCACTCCCACCTTCCCTGCGAATTGACATACTATTCAATTCAACTAAGACACTAAAAACATTTTCACGGATATAAATCAACAGGCGAATAAATCATGATAATGATGGCTCCAATTTATGATGTTAAAAACTGGCCTGTGCTTATTTTGTCTCCTCTTTGTCTCTTTAGAAGTGGTCGGTAATGATGAAATCTTGGGGCCATGATCTATTCAGTGCTATATTTGTTGATACATGTGATGTAAAATGGAAACGCCCTGTTTTTCAGGGCAGAGCACATGATGATAGTGGCGGGCGACTACATCGTAAATACCTTTGAGGGCATTGAGCAGTATGCTAAACCCCACAGGCTGGTCACACATCCCCTCTACAACAGCAGCACCAACAATGCTGACATCATGCTCATTAAGGTACTGCAGATTTTGAGCGCAACATTTAAAATGTGTTGATTAATGCACGTAGTAAAAATTTTGCAAGAGCTACATTTTTTTTATTTGTGCTTTTTTAAAATGTGTCCCCTTTTTATGATCTCCTGAACTATCAACGCAAGACGCAATCATTTATTTTCTCAGATCTTATCACTAATAAATAATAATAATAAATGCAAAGTATATAACACTTTCTGATTGTATGGTAAACTAGGATGTTGTCCACACTTTAATTTAAGAGCAAGTCATTGATAATTATACAGATACTATATTCTATAATAAATATGTGGATGGTATTCAGAGGAACATTACTTCTGTACTCGGTGGTGGGACGATAATCTATGCAATTACCTAAATCTATTAATTAAAATGGGGTTGATGAGACCAGAGTTTGCAGCCTGTATAACCTAAACAACAATACAAAAATAGAATAAAGGCTCCATAGAGACGACAGGGACTGCAGGGTTGGATGATAATTTTCTGTTGCTTTGTCACTGCAAACCCTTTTCTCATTGATCCATTGTTAATCTAAAAATGCTGATTAATGAAACGTTAGTAATTATCAAGATAATATTGTATATTTTGATAATGTTTCTCACATCTCATCTTCTTCACTTTCTGGTTTTCTGTTCAGTTGCGAGCCCCAATGGTGCTGAACAAATATGTGTCGCTGGCGCCTCTGCCCAGGCAGGGGACAGGGGTGGTCGAAGGCTTGGTGTGTCAGGTGTCTGGGTGGGGCTACAACAGTCTGGGTGAAGGCCAGGCCGCCTTCACCCTGAGGACAGCCACAGTGCCCATTGTTTCAACTGCACGGTGCAACAGCAGCGAGTCCTTCAATGGAAACATCACAGCAAACATGATCTGTGCTGGCTACAGGACTGGAGGAAAAGATGCATGCAAGGTAAAGGGGACAAATGCTTTTATAACTTCTTTCACTAATGACATGCAATTATTTTAAACAGTTTCAGCTGTGCGGCAAGTGGGTATTGCACTTTAATAGCTGTACAATCTGCCCCATTGTGACAAACGTGATCATATGAGCTTTGAAATTAAATCTCTTTTGAAATAATACACTCTCCAAGGTACCGGCCTTGGTTCCCAGTGTATATCAAATAGCACATGGTCCTCCTCTTTTCATCAGCTCTTTACTTTAGAACCAAACAATAACAGTCATCCCCTTGACAGCATGAGGATACAGTTCATCATGTCTGTCTTGGTTCAGCTACAAGCTTTTATTAAGCAGACGTGGCAGTCCACCCTCAGGTACTGTATTAGTTATGAGAGTTACAGAGGAGATAGCAAAGCAACCCTGACACAGCATCAGGGCTGAAAACCTCACTGTAATTTTGAAGTACAGTCATTTATAGCCACAGACAACACCATGCCTGGTTATTTTGTATCAAGAAAGAGTTTTTGCCCCAACCTTTGAGAAGAAAATCACATGAAATTCAATGTGTGATATACCAGTAGGCTATATTTTGCCTTGGGTAAAGCGCTGAATAACTAATTAAAATGTGCTATATTTAACCCTGCAGTAGGCAACTTTGTGTGTTGGTATTTCCAAGTGGCAGCAAGAGATTATGAGTTGGTTAATCCAACCAGCAGACAGTTTTGTCTCTCACATCTCTGTTGGTTTCCCTGTAGTGACTTTATCACATTTCTATCAAAAACATATTAAAATTGTGATAAACTCACATGCAGGCACATTTCCAGATATTCCACAAGATACACATAAGGTCGCACATGTAAAATAAACATGTGAATAATCCACATATAAGCCAATGAGGTTTATTAGATGTGAAACAGCATTTCACGTTTATTTATGAAATTCGTATATATGCTTATGTGGTTTTTGGATTTTTCACATGCGACAAAAAGTCACATGAAGAAGAAAACATGTATTTCAGATGTTTTTGTGAGGAAGTGTCTGACTTTATAGAGTCTAATTTGGAATTAGGGAGTTATTCTCTGTTACAGCTACATCTTCTTATTTAAGTTAAAATTGACTGATTTTACTTTTAAATGTCCAAAATAAAGAAGAGCCCAAGCTTAGTTGGGCCATCTGAGGCACAGGAGTATTAAATGCTTCTTGAAACCGTTGGTTCGATCGGACATTAAAAGTTAACTGAGAAACTCATCTGTTATTTTCATGAGGTACGTGGTGACATGACTGATCAGTGTGGCCTTGTCCTTGCAGGGAGACTCTGGGGGGCCTTTGGTGTGTGGGGGGCGTGTCTATGGTGTGGTCTCCTGGGGCAACGGCTGCGGTGATGCTAAGTTTCCAGGAGTTTACACAGCTGTGTCCAAATTCCGCCGATGGATTGACCAAACCATCTACCGGTCATACCTACGCTGTACCAAATACTGATGAAGATAATGATTAACCTAAGATGATGAACATAGCCATTCATGTCATAAAAACAGTCTTACCACTGAAAAATGTTTGTGCTGGCATGGACCAAAGGTGGTTCTGTGGAAAATGTGAACAGCTTCCTCTGAACCAGTGCTCTGATTATTCCAATAATGTTTTCAATACCAATATAATGGTGATGCATCTCGTATTCTCAAATGATCCATCTGTGAACATAGGTCTCTACCACCTACAGCCATTGTTGGATGTGTATGTAATTTCACTGATGTGAAGTTGATATCTTGTAAAAAAAAAAAAAAAAAAAAAAAAAAGAAAAATAATAATACAGAGTTGAGTGATCAATGTCTACAGTCCTTTTTTTTTTAACTCTGAGTGTAATTTTTGCACACATATGTTCAGTTAAACAATTATTTTGGGGGGAATTTGTGCATCAGGGCAAGTTACTTACATGAACACAAATGTCTGCCAAAGTTAGAACACTTTACAATACGGTATACAAAACTGTGAGTAGTTACTAAAGAACAAGTAAGGAATGAATCAGGGACAACCTGATAATTGTTAATAAGTAGTTAGAATAACTCCCAGTGGAAGACTATATAGCAGATAATGATTACTAGAGAACTGACTGGGAGATACTATAATAATGAAGCATCAGATGACTACTTCATAAAAATCTGTGAATCGACATACTGACCTCTTCCTTCATGGGTCTGAGTATCTCTGGACCAGCTGCCGAGCAGCACAAAACACAGTTTTGTTTTAAAAAAAATATAAAGTTTGCATGTCTGATGCTCGGATGATGGCAAGTTTGTTAAGACTCACTAATGAATTTAAAAAATCAATACAGAAACCAATTCAGATGATATAATCACATGCTGGGAAACAATATTTGTGGAAATGAAAGAGTTGCTCTTGAGATGTTCTGATTTGAAAGGTGAGACCCTGACAAAATCATGCATTCTGTAAGTCCATGGAGAGTAGGTGTGTCATGACTACACCTCCTCTATGAATAGTTGACGGCATATCAAAGCTCTACTGCAGGCTCGGATATCACCTTTAATGACAATGTCCCTGTAATGACAGTTGGTTCCTCTGAGAAAGGGTAATATGTCAAGATTTAATACCTGTCCAATCTTCCACGTCCTTTACTGTATATCTGTTTTGTAAGTTCCCTTTGTGCAGCTGTTCTAGACAGATTTATGTATGCAGTGCAGACAGTGGGTAGTAAACCCAAGGAGATTTTAACCTAAAGACAGTCCCAGGGGACTGGACCGGTTTTCAGTCTTGTAACTTTACACCTAGTGTGATGACAAAAAAACACCAAAATGCTCTCAAACTGGATCCTATTACATTTGAGAACATCATCAATATGTCTTTTATGAATCAGTATCTTATCAATGAAAATGTGTCTAGGGAGGTAATATTAGGAGTACTGGAATATATATCATCTGTTTGTCTTTTGTACTTTTTGTGTGTGTGTTGTTTTATTTGGGAAGCCTAAAAATCCAACTGTGTTTCTTAACATCTCAATATGATGTTTCACGAAGTTATCTGGATAATTTATCCAGTAAAACCTGGAATATCACCAAATCTGGAACATGGATTCGCCCCCCCCCTCCCCCCTTTTCATTTTCTTTTTTTTTTTTTTTTTTTACTCTTTTGTGTTTTAGACAGCAAATGTCCAGATAGTTTTATACAACTGCTTCCTGGAGCTGGTCCCTGATCATCTTCAACCTCCGTACAACCCCTTCATGTTGATATTATAGTTCTCTACAAAAGTGTGGTTAAAGCACAGGCCCTCAGTATTGCGCCAAGGGGGCCAAACGCCGCGTCAGCCTATGGACAAGCTGTCATCCTCTGATGAGGGCTGTTTTGGTGGACACTCTTCCTACGACCAAATAAATCGCTTTATGTGTAATTTTGTAAAAACAGGTTGGGAGATTTTACATTTCTGTCTGGTCGCGTAGCCTGGCTTGGCGCGTAAACGACATTTTCCCAAAGTAGGCTACTGTAGGCCTATTTGGTTCACATTTAAGTGCCGTCTTTGAATATAAAATCGCCATTTGTTAGATTGCATCTACATCCCGGTGAGTGGAACATTGGCACACTACGAGTTCAACTGGAAGCTTCTCTGGGCTGCACCAGAAAAGCCCCGTACAGCTCCCTCGCCAGGTCTCCCCGGGATCCGTGTTTTGCATCGCTCCTCAATTTGCATTTCTTCCTCAGATTTTCCGTACGACGGGTTCAGCCGCTCGAAACCAGCGGACGCTCCGCGGCTCTGTTGTATGTGCGCCTCCATTTCCAAAGCAATACGCACGGAGAAGAGACCTCTGGAAATTTTGAATAATGTTGCCGAAGCTCCACGACCGGGGAAACTGAGGACATTTTGATTCACTGTTATTTCTGTTGCGCACCTACGGAGACAGACACGTGTCTTCGGGGTAAACAGAAAGGGCTAGATCGTGTCAGCAGATAGCATTGTTTTTTACCCCCTTTTGTTTGTTATAGACAGCTGAGTGCAAGCTTGGCGACGAGCTATACATTTCAGTTTGTGCGCCTTGGTGATAAAGACGCATTTGGAGATGTCGGAAGTGCTACCTTTCAACGAAGAAAAAATGAGTCATTATGGAAATGAGGGCGACGAGGGACACCTTTCCTTCACCTGTCGTCTTCAAGACACCAACAACTTCTTCAGTGGCTCACAGAATAAACGTCCGCCGAAACTCGGACAAATAGGCAGGAGCAAACGGGGTAATTATATAATTAAGGCGTTTTCGTTTGCATGGTGATGTGTTGAATGCGCACATAGATTACTGGTGGACCATAATTAAGGATGTCTGTGTGAGCGAGATAGGAAACACCTTTGCCTTGACTTTATTAGAGTGTAAGATCAGAGACATTATCTAGCCCTTTGTTTGCATGCATGTGGTATGTATGGGCTTTTGAATATTGCATTCGCATTGCAACACAAGTTGGATGCGCAGTGCTGTTAAATGCCTTCTGAATGCTGCTCAACAGAGTTGTGCTGAATGTCCTCTCCCCAATGAATGATTGAGATTTATATACTGTATAATAATGATTTTGTTTGTGTTTTTGCTTTCCTGATGAAAGCCATGAGATGGTCCTTGAGGCACATACATGCACAGACAGACACACAGTTGCACATAAAGTAGTGCACAGACACAACATGGACAAACAGGCAGCTGTGTAAGAATTGCCTCTGTAGGTGCACCGCAAGAAGAAAGGCAGACATTCAGACATCCACATTTACAGATGTGCATCACACACACACAGACACACTCTGTCACGCTCATGGTTATATTTCTCTTTTTGCACACTCTCCCATGCATTCACACATCACTTCTGCTCATAGAAGGCAGTGCTAATGGTTCTGGGCTTTAATGCCCCCCTGTCAGTTGTGGTGAATTTTCAAGACGCCACACCGAGATGAGCCCCCCTCATTAACTCTCTCTCCCCTGTCATCCACAGTTGTGATTGAGGATGAGAATGGCGACGACGAAGCGCTGAAAAATGGAACAGAGAAGACCCCGGCAGAGGCTTAGAGCACTCGGCTCACCACCCCCCAAAAGACACTCTTGAAATTTTTTATGGCGATATTTACCAGTTTTAATCCAAAGACACTGTATATAAGCACTTTCTCTCATGTGGCAGCAAGCAACACTTCCACGCCCTCCTCTCCCAGTCAGTCATGGCCATCTGGGTGACACACACTGGCAGGGGCGGGAGATGGCAGCGAAGGAGACCCCCAGGTGGACCACCCCCCCCCCACCCCCCCGAAACACACACACACACAAACACACCCTCAACAACAGGGTTTCGCCATAAATCCAAAAGCAGGAGAAGACAACAAGAGGGGGGGAACAAGGTGGAGGAAGGAGGCGACGCTGTCGAAATGCAGAAATCAGGGACAGGATACAGAAATAAATCTGATATAAAAACTAAAGCACACACTTCTCCTATATCTTATCAATCAAAACTATGGTACCATTCTTTCTGCTCTTCATTTTGATCGAGGGCAAATGAAGAACAGAGTTTGTAAATATGGAAAGGGTAGCCCATATTTTCTTGCACAAAGTGGGAAGCGGTAAACTGGTTTGTTCTGTGTGTTGAAGACTTTATTTATTGATCCTTTGGAATATGTCTTTTGCAGTGACTGCAGGGAGTGTTTTTTTGTATGTCGAGGAAACTTTGAGTGAACGAGAGTGACATTTTTTTCACTTAACAAATTCTCGATGTTGCCTGAGTGTTTTTTGTTACCATACTTTGCAGCTAACGAGTCATTTATATACAGTGTACCTCCCACCTGTTTGTAAGCTTCCCAGGCTTTCACCTGGATTGGTTAATACTGTAACTTGACTGTACACACCCTATGATAAACTATTTATATTGCATTGTGCATTATCGTGTGTGCCAAATCTCATGAGGGATATAGTGTACTGGACAACTTGTTCTTTTTTGTGCTTTATACATTTTACTCATACAATTCAGTTGTTTTGTTGGGTTGCCATTTTTTAGGGCTCTTTCTTAAAACACTGAAATACCAACTCATGCATGGCAAATATGAAATCATGCATGCACGGCAGAAGTTCTGAAACTCTTATGTATTCTTGAAGCACCTCGTATACAGCTTTGAATGACAAACCTCGAGAAACAGTCTTAATTCTGCGTTGTACTGTACGATTCACACTGATTTGTACAGTGGCCTAATATCTTGTAATAAAGATTATGACAAAGTACTATTTACTGTTTAGTGTTGATTGTGGTTTACAATAAGGAATTATGTACTTGATGTTGCTTTTTTGTTTCTAAACTGTTAAAACTGTAGCATAAACACAAAAATATAGATTTGTATGAGAAAGATAAAGACAACAGCAAATAGCTTGGCTGACTTTTGGAAATGTTCCTTGTACAGTTTCCCCTGTTGTTATTGGATTGCTTATCTAGCTGCCAAGGAAGGTCAAGTCAGCATTTTCCACTGTGAGAAAGTAGCATCCCATTCCTTGGAAAAATCAGACATGGAAGGAAACAGAAATGGGAAGAAAGATGAGCAAACAATCAACTCAAGAATTTGAAATCAGCACTGTCCTGATTTGTTTAGTGGAGAGTTGAGACACTCTGCTCGGACAAATGCGCAACAGACTTCATAAAGTGCTACAGTATTGCAAGTTATTCTATGGGGGAAAATGTACACCACTGCTTCCCAATGCAATAAATGTCTGTTTGCATCTAAAATCTCAGCTCCTTTCTTTAATCAACTCCTCCCTTTAACTCCACTGCCAGAGATGTAAATGGTGCAGGGGCCACCGAGGCATGAGGAACACTGATGAGACGTGACATTTCCAACTCTGCTGTGGTGACTAAATGATTCATGTTGTGTGACAAGCCTCTGTCAGTGTACAGCATCTTAAACCCGCACCGCCAGGATGTGTGTTGAGAACACATATAGTACATGCAGCAAACACGCACCCAGGCACACACATGTCCGTTTTAGCTCCAACTGCAGGAAAGGCTAACATATTGCTAGGCTCTCTCCCTGCACAGTCTTGACAGACATGAAAGGGGCTGCCTGGGCTGGGTACCATGGTAACAGATGCACCTTACACTCGATGGGTGCCGCGGTGGGTTTTCGGTGCAGAATAGTCTTCCCTGAGCCTCGGCACGATACCATCGCTATCTTTAATGGAATGTTGTCCATTCTCTTATCTCTGCCGTCTTCTCTCAAGACCCCTTATTCACTCAGTGGCGTGACCGCATTATCCTGCCAAAATAGTCCTTTCTTCCAAGACGGCAGTCAACCACGATGACGGCGCCCACTGCAGTAACAGCCTATCCCCCCTCACACAGAACGAGAGGATGTTACATTAAGGGAGTAATGGTGATTTTCTGTGTGGTGGATCCTATCATCCAAAACAGTGAAAGCGTGATGTGATCGGACCAAGTGTGGCTCTAATCAGGCTTAACACAAGGTCAGATACTTTTTCCACATAGGCAAACCTGTATAACTTATTCAGTAACATTCTGCAGAAGATCAAGGGTTGGACACAATCTTAGAAACATACAGTCCTGCAGAAATGATCAGTTTCAAGTGCACATGTACCATCATTTGCCTCTCAGTCTATTCGAAGGCGCACTTTTCGTTGTTCATTTAGTTTAGTTGTATTTGGTGTCATGTAGGCCTACTCATGATTTTGGAAACTTTTCTCCTCACTACATTACATAATTGTGCAACCATAGTAAATCAAAACCACTATGTGACTCATAGTAAATTGAATACCAATTATCAGCATGCTTCACCTTTAGCAGAGGTTTGAAAGGAAGAGTGGATTTTCAGAGTCACCACTCTGAATTGCTGAATTGCAGGTGCATCAGTCACAAACACCGGCAAATTACACTGCGTCTCAGTAATTGGGGGTGGGGGACAAAGTGCCAAACGCAGAAAAACTGCACTAGAGGAACAGGTGTTGTACATGCCATTGCTGACAACTCAAACTGCAGCATCAAAGGGACTGCAAAGTTAACACTTCTAACCCTACAGTGGAACTGTACAATATCTGTCTACTTTATCAACTGGTTGATATCAAGCTGACATTTGTTGAGGTTAAAAACCTAGTATCAGGCTGTGCCTTCCACCTAAGTTGATTATGCAATTTGAAGACCAACAGCAAGACTTTATGACAGTGATGATGATCCTTGCAAATGCTGTTTCCTAGGCTGAAAAAACAATATACTTTTTGTAGTTCTTTGTTTAAAATGCAAGAGTTTAGAGGTTTATTAAATGTCATGACAAATAAAATCCAAACCAAAAAAAAAGTGAAGTCTGTTGGGACATTCTTGTTATGTTAATCACATCTCCTGGGGAGGAACTAAGGACCAACACATTCTGGTGTCATGGTTACACTATGCATCAAATGTTATCTAAAAGACTAACTACAATGCTGTTAAAATTCCTGCCACCACCCAATAGGATCACGATAGAAGAGGCCACAATCCTTAATCCAAAGTTCATCACAAGTTATCCAAAAGTGCAGCTCTTCACATCTGCCTGAGCCACACTCTGCTTCATGACACCCATTCAAATATCTCTTGCTCATTTGTTCCTCACACATATTTCGATGAGTGTCAAAGTGCTGAGTGGACTTGACAAAGACCTACTTTCTCACTGTCCATCTCCCTCTCTATTGACTGCCTCATCATGCATTTTATCACTTTGATAATCCAGAAAGATGTATTTCTCAGTTGATTTAGATAACATAACACATATCCAGCTGACACACGTAACACATACTCAAAGATAAACATACCAACGTCTCAAATGCAGGTGATGCGTTTATCACACAAACCCTCATAGCTACATACTACATACTACGTCCTAATGCTTTTATTATCACAGAGATGGAGCAGATGCTGCTCAGCTCAGGCTGGACAGCTAAATTCAAATTCAAGCTCAGATTGGGCTGAGTGACCATCGCTGCTAGAAGAGGCTTGAAGTACACTTAACAACAGTGAATAGATCCTCCATTACTGTCATCTGTGGAATGGGATGCTCTTTATTAACGTGGTCATTCGCTATTTGGAAAATATTGTGGCACACAGGGGTGCTGATGGCGCGCAATGGATCAGACACATGCCTTTGGTGTGAGAGACCCGGGTTCAATCCCCCACTGTGACCCATCCACCATTGTGTCCCTGAGCAAGACACTTAACCCCTAGTTGCTCCAGAGGTGTGCGACCTCTGACATGTATAGCAATTGTAAGTCGCTTTGGATAAAAGTGTCAGATAAATGTAAACAGGTTTTTTAGTGAGGACTGATGAGAGGCTAATCGCTGGTGCTGTGAAAGGAGGCAGACAGAAGTCAGAATCTAGATGGTTGTTAGGTTACATAAGCTCTGGCAGACAGGTGTAGAAGAAGAAAGAGAAAGGAGGAGGAAAGGGGACATGAAGGGGTGAAAGAGACAGAGCTGTTCAATGGAGAAAGAAAGGGGTGAGAGCAGTCGTATGTCAATGACACAAGGAGGGAAACCACACCCTGCAAGCTCCCTCATTAGCTGCACACACAAGCCAACACACAATGTGCACACACTCCGGCCTGACTGACTCATTCAGTTTTCCCCGAGAAAACCCGGAGCTTGCGTCTTCTCTGGACTCCTGTATCTGACCTTTGTGTCGTTGCAGGGAAATTCCCGCAGTGACCTCACATGCTGAGCCGCTCACTGGGAAAATCACCTCCCTCTGTTTCTTGGCGGAAATCATTGGGCTTTACATGATGCAGTAATATAATGTGTGTGGCATGCAAATGGCTGAGTCATTTGCATTTCATTCCACTGCATGTGTGCATTTGTGCATGTGCAGATGTTGGTCTATTTATTCACATTTTTGCTATTTGTGAGTGTGTTATTATTGTGTGCCATTCCTATATGTGTGTGCGCGCGCGTGTGTGTGTGTGTGTGTGTGTGTGTGTGCAAGCTCAATTGGCATTGGGATCAGGTATTTTCAAGCTGATTGAAACTGCTGGGAATTCACAAGGACAACCACTGACAAGAGGGAAAAAGGAAATGCAGTCCTGGTTGGAAAAATAAATGAATATCCCTTTAGACACCACACCAGAATATACTGTCTGCTTTTTTTGGGCAGAGCTGAAACAGAGCGTTTGACCAAAAAACAACCCCGCCTATGATATGATCGTGAAACCCATTTTGTTTGCAGCTAAATCGTGATTGCAGATGACGTCAATCTTTTAGGCAAGTTCCCTCTCAGATATCAGTCCAGCTTTTACTCTCCAGACAAACCTGAATCCCACCCAAATTCTGGCTCTGCGGACATTGTTCCCATGTATTCTTCTTGTCTGAAAGTCCGGGTTTAACAGATGGGACTCTCAGGGCATAGGGATAAAAATGGACAAACAGCAAACAAAGACAGGGACCACTCCACATTAACATTAAACACTCTCTCTCTCACTCTTTTCCAAGGAAAGTAAAGAGAGCTGGAGGGGGGAGGAAGGGCGGCAGGCAGGCAGGCAGGCAGATCGGAAGAGAGTGGGAGAGCAGCACGAGAGGGAGATGAGGAGATAAGAGAGATGGAGAGCCAGGAGAGAAGGAGGGAAAGAGAGGGATAAACAAAAGTGAGAGTGGAGGAAGAGAGAGGAAAAGAGGCTCACTATGATGAAATGAATGCCAGGGAGAAACAGTTCAGACCCACCAGATGGTTACTATAGCAACCACATCCCCAGTCTCTCTCTCTCTCTCTCTCTCTTTCTCTCTCTCTCTCTCTCTCTCTCTCTCTTTCTCTCTCTCTCTCTGCCTAGTTGCTTTGTTGCTGCCTTAAGTCTGTGGAGGGAAACTAACAGCTGAGAGAGACCGCTTTTTACATTTTGGTGCAGTGGCATCGTAACGCCTCATAACAAACTTTGCATACTCGTGTAACCGCTTGTATTTAGATTCAGCATGATGTTATTTATTGCCTCCTGGTTGCGGCTTTGACAGTTGATTTCTTTCACAAACATCATGCCAACTGATGCAGTCGTTTCCTTGTCGTTTTCCTCCCATGGAACAATCCCCTACAAAAGCTTATGTTTAAGCGCGTGCATTACAGCGCAGTGCACCAGCGCGGGGTCATGAACAGTTCAAGGAAAAGGCACCAGCAGGCGTCTCATGTGACCTTAATAAATGCCATGTTTAACGTTTGACCCTGCTTTACTCACAGACACACAGGCATCCACTGTATGTACAAATGTGTAGGGTGTTTGCAATACAGTGTGCATTGCTGTAAACACTGCAGTCAGATTGAGATGCTATAAGTGTTCTCCTCAAGCTCAGCAGCAGTGCACTAGAGTTTCATACACAGAATGGGCATCGGATGTCTCCATCGAGATCGTATTTGCCCCTGCAACAAGCGAAAAAACCCCCATTAAACAGACACACTCACACACACACACAAGCATAATGCACGCTCACAAATGCAGCCTGGCACCATGCATGCACGCCCTGCACACACTCACACAAACATTTCACAGACAGCAGCCAGGAAATATCCAAACTGGGATATACAACAAAGGGAAGAGCTTGTGGGCCCCCCAGCTAATCTCATGCATGGAGATCATTTTCAAAACAGAACAAAATGGTGGGCCATCTCTCGGTGGCAGAGTGGGTCTCCGTAGGGCCCCCGGGGCGGGCACGCATGTAACTGTGTACGCGTGCCTCCTGAATAAAAGATGCTGACCTAGATGGAAATCTGCCATTGGTCACTTAATTTGTCCTACATGCGTGATTGGCTCATGCCCAAACACACAACATAGCTGTCCAATCGAGCGAGAGTGGAGGTGGTCCTGTATGTGTGCAAAACATTGTGAAATGTCGCAAACTTTCCTCTACAGATTTGCACAGAAATATTGTCTTTAAGATCGAAAATGAAAAAAGCAATAACTTGGGAGAGAGACTTAAGAATGTATATATTGTATGTGTTGTTAAGGTATCCCACTTGCATGAATTTAGCAGCTGAACGGTTTGTCCTTGTTCTTCATATCAGCGTCTTTGCAGTGTATATGTTGTTCTCTCCCAGCCCCCCTTTAAAAAAAGCGTAATTTTTCACCTCTGGGGCTTTATCCTGCATACATCTTCAAAGAGAGACTAACAAAAGAAAACATGAGAAGCATTTTTAGCTGCTCCATAATCAAGTAACATTACACAGCTCACTGATGCAGATTGGATTCATGCAATGTGCCAGGGCCGGACCACGTGGGACTAAACATAGTACATATGTCTGCAGGTCTGTGAGCATGAATGAGCCCAACTGAAAGGGTGTTTTGTATCAACATTGTACTGAGCCCTTCTACATTATTGAAATGCAATTTAACTGCCCGCCATTAATAAATTATTAAGGAATTGAAAATTGTTGAGCCGGGGTTTGACAGCCTCGAAGCTCTTTGGCCCTGGTAGATGAATGAACGCGGCCGCAATGATTGTCAGTGACTGTTTGAACTCCAAACTGCATGAGTGAATGAAGTCTGCTTAATCTTTTTCAAGGACTCAGGGCTATTTAGCCCCCACCTCATGTTATGTAATAATCCAGCTGTTTGTTGAGTGAATTGGTTGGGTTTAGTGAGAGCTGGGTCTACCTCGGAGAAAGGAGGGAGGCTGGATCCAGATGCTCGTGGTTGCCTGTCCAATCTTGGGACCGAAACTGTGTGTGTTCAGTCTCGGAGGCTTAGCCTTTGTGAGTCCCAACACACATGTTACCTTGGTAAATACAACAACACAAACTGATCTTTGGTATCATTCAGTGAAATGTTAAGAGGAACTCTCTGGTGACATTATTCAAATGGACTAACATGATGCAATACCTAGCCCTTACATTCGACAGTCACCAACAGGTGAGCCCAAACCTGCAGAGCAGTTATAAATCCACTGGGAAATAAATCAAAACGTATGACAATACTCTCCCAGCTAGTGTTGCAAATAAACTACCCTTTAATCGTTGAAAAGAAAAATGTTAGCCCTTCAGCTGGACATGTGTGAATGGACAGAATTGTGACTATACATATTAGGACTATGGGGCAATAAAACAATAATGATAATTATCGCAATATAATTTTCCTCAATAAAAATGTAACAAATTATTGTCAATATATCGTCAATAAATGTTTGATTTAATTAATGTGACTTACAAACAAGTTAGCTCTTAAATTTTCTATTAAGATATTTCTTTTGTTGGATTTTACTTAATTTTGTTCATACGTATTTGTTGAAAAAAGATTTTATCCCAATAGTTTTGAATGTTCTACCTCAGATTTGTTAAGTCATCCACTGTTTGGCATCATGTGTTTGTTCTGACCATAAAGAAACGTACATGAAAAAAACACACACAAAATTAACCATCTGGTTTCTTCAACTTTCACTCAGGAGCAAAAATCAGCCTTTAAACTTGAAAGAAATAATGATTTTTCATTTATCGTGATAATTGTCGATAACGAATGAAATTAATTTTTTTTATCGTGATAACGTTTTTGTCCTTATTGCCCAGCCATAATACATATGATGTAAGCAGATGTTGGTCTGATTCGATTTGACGGCTGAGCAATCTTTTTAAACTTTACATGTCCTAGTGACAAGTGAAACCATAACCAGGGAGTATTTCTTCCAAAATGTCTTATATTATTATTATACATTTTTGTATTTTTAGGAGACTGGACAGATTTCCAGAAGACAGAATTTTAGTCTTCCATTAAAACCAAATTCTGAATAAGAATGATCCAAAACAAAGTCAATTTAGTCCATAACAAAGAGGCTTAAACTATGTCCAGAAAACTGCCTGATCGTCATATAAAACATGTAATAAACACAAAAGTACTGTTTACAAAGACTATAATTAAATATGTATAAAATATAATTAATGTGTTATAGGTAATAAAAGTAATATTGGTGATCAGAAATAACATTATCTGTTAAACCAGGTTGATTTAATCAAAATGTTAAAATTTAAACCTATGCATCAACATCCATGTTCTAAGGCTAACATTACTGATCTGAGAAGCTTTTGCTTTATTAAACACACAGTCGGGTCTGTAATATAAAGGCTGGAGCTCTGACTCTGACAACAGCAAGCTGTTCCATCCACATTGAAATTCCTTGGTGATGTCCACTCTGCACCATCAGCCTCTCTGGCTAAGCCTCAGGAATACCAACCAGCTGTCAGCCCCTTACTCTCTCGCTCTTTCTCTCTCCTTCTTGCCATCTCTCATGCTCTCTCTCTCTCCATGTATGCGCTCTCTTGTTGACAGAAAACAAGTGCTGCATCACCATTTTAATTCTGGCGTGGGTGTGCAGGTTTGTTTTGTTTTTTTGTTGTTTAAAATCTTGCTAGAGATGCATGGAGCGAGCAGCGAGGAGCCGACACAGAGTGAAGATCAGGGGTATGAGTCTTAATGACTTCTACCAGAAGAAAGTGGGGAGAAGAGGTCTGGGGAGAATCGGCCTGTAATCTCCCTCTCTCCCCCTCAGCTTGTCTCTCTCTCACCTATGGACCCTGTGTGTGCAGCTCGTCTTTGTTTAGAGGATTTGTCTCTCTTTGATTCTGATTAATTAGCTGATGATGGACAACCAAGGACATGAATGCTGCCATGTTAAAGACAGTGAGAACAAGACAGAGGAGACAGACTCCTACTGCTGCATAGTTTAACATGCGGTGCTGCCGTCACTACACAGTAGCATCACAGACAGTACTTACAATGGAACCATCTGTATCATTATTCAGACAAAGTGCTACAACGAACAAACCTATGAAAGCTGTCACTACACCTGTCATACATTTGTGTACTTTTGGTTTCTAAAGAAGTGTATTGTTTGTTACATTTAATTTAATCATAAAGTAGTGTATTGTGCACTTTTAATTTAAATGTACTGCTATATACACAAAAGTGCAATAACATGAGGTTTGCAAACACTTTAAACAAATAAGGTAGCGATAAGATATTTCTTGTAAATCTCAATTTATACATTAATCTAATCAAATCAATTATTAAACCAAAGCTATTTGCCACAGCCAGGGCATTACCTTTTATCTAGCTTGTTAAGCAAGTTACCATCAGAGTCCAGTTTTCTTGGGGGGGAGTTATCAGCAGAAACATTTTTCTTTTATCAGAGAGCAGCATAAACAGTCTATGTTCAGGAGCAAGTGTCCCTGTTAGAGTGAGGTGAAGTGGTCAAGACATGTCGGCGAGTTCCTTTCGCGGTTGTGCTCGCCTCACGCACACGCCTGCCCGCCGCCGAAGTTGAATTGTCTTGAACTTTTTTAATGCAACAAGGACAAATAATTAGGAGAGAGACTGATCCTCGCTGTTTGT
Source organism: Micropterus dolomieu (assembly GCF_021292245.1). NCBI lineage: Eukaryota > Metazoa > Chordata > Actinopteri > Centrarchiformes > Centrarchidae > Micropterus > Micropterus dolomieu. The sequence goes on from NC_060167.1 coordinate 25,910,731, forward strand.
GAGTTTCCAAAATCTATAAGGCCTTCTGTTTACTAAATAAGACATCAGCAGGAATTCGCATGGCAGAGCATCCCCGCAAAACTGAAGGCCTATCAGGTAAAGTTATGTAGCCTAAAATTTAAGTTGAACAGGCTACAGCTTTGTAGCGCAAAGAAGCCGTTGCCATGGTTACTCTCAATAAAGCGCCTGCCGTTTTCTCTCGGAGCGCTGTCTTCTCCCACACGCTGCATCCAGTCTGCTGAAGCACCACTCCGCTGCTTGTATGGGTTGGTGATTTGCAGGCTGATCAACATCCCGCCCCTCCTGTGACCCATGGTTTGACTGTATGTGTATTCAGAGCCAGTGAGCAATGGACTTTCAAAATAATTTAAAAAATACTGCGTTAACATAAGTGCGATAAAATAATTGTTGCCGTTAATTAATTAATGCGTTAACGCGATAATAAGGCTTTAACATGCCCAGCCCTAACTATTATAAATGATTATTCTCAATATCGATCAAACGATTATTTTTTCGATTCAACGTTTTGTCTATAAATGTCAGAAAGTGTTTTTATTTCCCACAGCTTTTGGCTCTCTTGCTAACAGCTTAATTTCACAGCTGAGCAGAACTGTCAATATTTTGTTGTATATTGAGATTAAAAGTTTAGATGGGGCAAAATCCTTCAATAGGCTGAGAGTAGTAGGATTCGCTGACATTGATCCAGCACCTGACTTGGCAGTGTTGATGAGCACAGAGGCTCCAAGAGCACCATGAACGGTCACCTCTCTGTCAGACAGAGCTCAAACGTACCACTTAATTTTTATACAGTTTAGAAGAAAAACACCATATTATTTTTGACTGGATACTGCTGTATCAATCTACATGGTAATATAATTACAAACATTGAGGAATGAATCATCAACATTTAAAGTTAAAATTTTCATCTCCCCGCCCTGCTGACCACTCATTTCTGTATAAACACCAAATGCACATACTGTCAAAGATGGGGAAAAAAACATATGGTACGTGGTCAGTATGGTCATAAGGGACTGAGATCATGAGTTACCTAAGGCTGTTTCATCCATCCCTCCAACTGAACATGCCTACTGGCCTCTTTGATCTGCAGAGCAGGAGAGTTTGCCTTTTCTCTGCACTGAGCCTCTGAAAAGTGAGTGGTATACTCAGCTGGCAGACCGCAGGTGGCTGGGCGACATGGTGAGCATTTAGGGTGACACAGGGTGTGGCTCTCTATAATACAACAAAGAGAGTGCCAAGCTTACCTCTTAACTTCATGATCCACAATAATGGGAAGAGACATTTATCCTAAAAACAAAATCGTACATATTAAAGCTACACTCAATCTTTTTATATGAACAATGGGTCAAATGACGCCTGCAATGTGAAAGGAGTCTCTCATAACAAACCCACAGAATAATAGTTCCCCTCAGCTCCATAGAGTGTTTTAGATATTTTCAGCTCATTGTTTTGGTTTTATCGACCACAACGTTACTGTTGATTCACTCTTACCTCTCTTACCGACCTTGTTTTCACCCACAGCAGACCGCTGTTTGAGCAAAAAAGCTTCAGTGAATCCACTAAATGTCAACTGCCAAGCGAAAAACAGACTGACGGAAGTTAGCAACTAGCATTTGAGCATAGTGGAGCATGGGGATTAGACTAGTCTGACATATTTACGTCACTGACGTTCATTAATGTGCACTGTCCCTTTTAGATAAATACATTGAATTGAAATTGAAATTTTAGCTGCTGAAAAAAAATCTTTTTAAAGGTTTTTTCAGTTTTTGTGAAAACTAGAAGGAGAGTGAATATTGGTTGCTTACATGACACTAGAGAAATGTTAATTCTGCTAACCTCTGCTGGATATATAAATGGATGGATTTGTAAAAAGGTAACTGTGTGCAAACACATTGGTCATACCAGCTTTATAAGGCTATATCATCAGATGAACCAACAGTTGTCACTGCAGTGTCCCCACCTCACCTGTCCCAGTCACCGGTCTGCACAGCTGCTCCTCACACCAGGTATGTATATCTAGGCTCACTTTCTCCCAGATCATCTGTTGCGGAGTTGTCTGCTACCATTTCAGTTCTGTCTGTATTATGTCTTCATGCCAGTCTGTTGTCCATCTGTCTGCCCTGTAGCTCTTATTGTAGCTTCTCACTTTTTGCTCAGGTGATACAGAAGCATACATCACCGCCAGAGCGAGACTGAAAGCTGGCATCAAGGAGGCGAAGCAGAGACATCAGCAGAGACTGGAGAGAGACTTCAACACCAACAACACCAAAGATCTAAAACATCACAGGCTACAAAAGCAGGAGCTCCCCCATCATGTGTGAGGCCATGTTACCAGATGAGCTAAAAACATTTCATGCTCACTTTGATTTCCTCAACAAAGAGTCAGCTGTAAAATCTACTCCACCTCCAGAGGACCGGCCACTGTTAGTATTCACAGCAGATGTGAGGAGAGTCCTGCTGAGAGTAAATATGAGTAAAGCTGCTGGGCCTGATAACATCCCTGGCCGTGTACTAAAAACCTGGGCCAATTAGCTAGTTGATGTTATTACTGACAGGAGACTGACTTATCAGGAGAGGGTTACCATCTGCTTCAAGATAGCCACCATTGTCCCTGTACCTAAGAAGTCTGCAGTGTCTAGTCTGAACAACTGCCGCCCTGTGGCACTCACCTCCATTCTGATGAAGTGCTTTAAGAAACTGGTTCTTCAGCAATACCAATAGTAAGCAATATTATAGCAATTGTAAGTTGCTTTGGATAAAAGTGTCAGCTAAATGAATAAATATAAATATATATATAATATATATACATAAAGAACAACATCCCAGCCAGCCTGGACCCTCACCAGTTAGCTTTCAGAACCAACAGATCCACAGAGGATGCCATCTCCACTGCCCTCCACTCAGCCTTTACGCACTTTGAGAAAAACAACTTCTACATCAGAATGCTGTTTGCGGATTTCAGTTCAGCGTTCAACACAATCTCCCCCCCGGAACTGATCAGCAAACTCAGCACTCTGGGCTTAAATACCACACCTAGCAACTGGATATTGGACTTCCTCACAAAGATAGTTCGGATTGGGGGTCACAAATCCTTTACTCTAATGCTCAACATTGCAGCCTGCGTGCTCAGCCTCTTCCTGTTCAGGCTGTACACCCACGACTGCATCCCCCAACATGGAGAGAAATCTGCTGTGAAGTTTGTGGACGACACCCCCATTATCAGACGGATTTCAAACAACAAGCATATCGATAATCTTGCAGAGTGGTGCACAGAGCATAGGTGTCAATTACACTGGGGACATGCCCCCACCACATTTTGAAATGGTTGATTTTGTCCCCACCACTTTTTGAAAGCATTTGCTAAAAATGTTCAGAAGCTTGCAACAAGAAATGTTTACTAACAAATAATTGGTTTATTTGCACAATAACAAAACATGCAATGCAATTTAAATAAATAATTAAATAAATAAATAATTTAAATAATAACAAATGTGCATAGTCCAAAAAAAGTAACTTAAGTAATTATCACCTGCCATCTGAATTTTTTGTTTTCCTTTATATAAATAAAGACATTTACACTGTAAATTGGAGCAGAAATGTCTCCAGAATGCAGGAAATTAAGTGTTTAATGCTCCATTTTTCTGGGGGAGGACCCCCAGACACCCCTCTTATGTATTTCAGCATTTCATGTCTTCAAAATAGCGTTAAAAATCTTTTTTCATCTTGTTCTCGTGCATCGTCACATCTCATGACCCAAGTGTATCATCACACCCCTAATCTGAACCCTTATGTCCCAACCACTTTTCAACACAAAGTGACTCCCTTGGCACAGAGAACAATATACTGCTCAATGTCAGCAAAACCGAGGAGATGATTGTTCAATAGTGTAGCTGAGGTGGAGCAGGTGAACAGTTTCAGGTTCCTGGGAATCAACATCACAGAGAACCTGACATGGTCACCTCACATCTCCACACTGGTGAAGAAAGTTCAGCTCTCTTAAGGAAACATAAGAAGACAAAATTCCTACGCCTAGTTCTTATTAACTTTTACAGAGGAGCAAAAGAAAGCATCCTGACTGGAAACATCACAAACTGGCATGTGATGTGCACGGCCCAGGACCACAGCGCGCGATTAAAACCTCTCAGAAGATCATTAATACCCATCTCCCGAGCATCAGTGATATCTGTGAGGTGCCTGCAGAGCCCAAAGGATCCTTAAAGATACTACCCACCCAGCCACAGCCTGTTCACCCTGCTGCTGTCTGGAAAGAGATACAGAAGTATCTGCTGTCGTACCACCAAACTGCAGAGCAGCTTTTTCCCCCAGGCTGTGAGACTCTTAAATTCAAATTCATCCTCAGCACTGCTCCATGCAATATAGTTTACTTCTGTTTACCATTTTATAATTTTTGTATATATTGTCTGCTTTCAGCAGAATGGAACTACAATCTGCATTACTATTGCTCCCCAAAACTTATGTTTGCAATATCGAAGGTACACCTGGCCACTGGTGAACTGAATCACCCATTCACAGTTCAAACCTGCTTGAGGCATCACATGAATGATTGAATGAACAACTGAATGAATTTTTTATTTTTGTGTCATACGATTGAAATGGACCGTCCCACATGGGATTACATGACACATGATAATGCCACACAAAAAGAAAGACTTCCAACACTTGACATTCATTTTCCAAGGAAAAATAAATAATTGCTGCTTACCACATACTTTGCATGTTCCAAAGTTTAAAAAAAGGAAAGAAAGGAAAGTAAACCAAGTTTTACACAAAACAGAACAGAGACATATTCTATAAAAGCTACCTATTAAATATATTATTTCTTAGTGCCCATGAATTCTCCATATAATCTGCAAAAGTGAGAGTATACCAATATAATATCCAATTTCAGATGAAGTGGTGAATACCTCAGTTAAATATCCTTCTCGATACAAGAAATGTACAAAAAGGGACTTAATGGGTTTAAAGTTCAAGTGAATACTTAGAAAATGTTTCCCCTCTTATTCTGTCCACGTTCTTGTCCAACGCTGTTTTTATTTCTTTATTGCATAAGTTTTTTATTTTTTAACTGGAGGCAGATCATCTTTAAACGGGGAACACAGGTTCAAGCTCTTGTGTTAGCACCCTGCTGAAGTGTTACTGCATAAATATGGAGAGTATAACTACTGCCTACATAAACTGTAACATACTGTATATTTATGAGCATGGAGTAGTGTTTGACCCGATCTCACATTATGTATTTGCGGGCTGAGTGTTTACCTTTCTTCAGATTGTTCACACAGAAAAACAATTTTTACTGCGACTACTCGACTTTGATATCCTTTCTGTCATATTCAGCGCTTGAAATGAGTCCTTATGTGGCAATACAAAGTCCTCTTCTCTGTCTCTTCCAAATTCTCTGGAGACCTCAAGCCTTACTTTTACTCTTTCAGTTGCCATGGATACCTCCGGCAAGGCAGCTGATTGGAGGCAACAATAAACTCAGCTCTTTCAAGCCTTTGACAAATTCTGTCTCCAAACTGACGATCTAATAGACTCTCCTCGGTTGCTCTCCTCTGTACATGCTGACACACAGCCGCTAACGTAGGCATACATACGTGTAGATTTACTAGGACTGACGCACACACGAAGCAGCGTTGACCATTGGATGACAGCGGAAAAGAGATCAATGTAATCTCCTTCAGCACAATCCAAAGCCACTGTCATCATCTATCTATCTATCCCAGTGGAACAGGGGAAATGTGTGAAATCAATTCTGCATTCATTTAAGGAGCAGCCGGCCACAGCAGTCTGGCTCCAGAGGTGACCCCGAGTGCTCCTGCATGGTCCTTAGTGGAGGCCAGCTCTGGTTAATAGCGTGCATGGTTTCCACCAAAGCACCAAACTGGAATAACAATGATGCAGCACTATACCTAACTGTGCCAACGCAGTAAAAGGTAAATGTTTCATGACTGGTCTACTGGAAAAGTAAAACTCTCAGTTCTGCACTGCAGAAATTGTTTAACATTTTGTGGAAAATGCTAAGTAGCTTCTTGCCCAGAGTGAAATGAGACGATTAATATCACACTCACGTCTGTATTGTAAATATGAGGTTACTGCCAGCAGCCGGTTAGCTTAACTTAGCTTAGCATAAACACTGGAGACAGGGGGAACCAGCTAGCCTGGCTTTGTCATTATGTAATAAAACTCGCTTCCCAGCACCTCTCTCACATAAACTCACACAAACAAACACAGTAGTCTGCATAAAACCATAGATTGTATAGAAAGAGGGTGTTCATTATTACCCATTGACTGTATTAAACATGGATGCAGTGTCCATGACGTCACACATAGGTTTCTGAAGTGAAAGTCTCTGGCTGTCGCCATTTTGGCAGTGGCTGACTCTGGCAAATCCATAAATGGGGAAAGAGGTGGAGCATGTGTGAAGATTACAGACAACTAGCGGCGAGTCACCTGGGCACCCACTTGTCACTCAAAGCAACAACCACGCCCTTAAATATACATAATTTTAAGCCTTAACATAATTTATACAGGTGAGTTATATAAAAATTCACCCCTGTACAGTTGTTATGAACAGGAAAATTATATTAGCTTTAGAGTCCAAAGATGTCTTTTTATATGAGGTTGTGAACATGTTAATTTCTGCTGTAAAGTTAGGCATTTTAACATGGGGTCTATGGGGATTGACTCGCTTTTGGAGCCAGACTGAAATGGCCATTCGAAGAACTGCAGTTTTTGGCACTAGAGGTTGCCACTTGATACACACATGCACTAAACCAGCCACAGTCCTGATTAGTCCCACTTATCTCTTATCCGCTTATCTAGAAAAGTAGCTAGTGCAGAATAAAGGGATCAAGGGCACTTATAAAGTCTGAGCCTTTACAAATATGTCCAAACCATTTAAAGAAAAGATTTATTGAGTGATAGCGGCTATGCTTTTGGGAAACCTAATTTAGAGACTTGTATCTGTAAAACTTGCACATATGGTTTAATAATTATATGATGATTTGTTGTTTCACCTAATAGTTGGAGTAGTCAAAAATATATATGCAGTTCAAAAAACTGCAATGATTTAAACTTTCAAAGTGAGCTTTTCCACATGGGACCCTGCTTCTAGTAGTATTGGTTGTTACTGTTTAATGATGATGATACACTGGTTGCATCATCGGAGTTCATTCATACTTCTGAGTTTCTTAATTTGTTGGTCTTGATATGTGGGGTTTACCTCCTCGTTATTTCAGTAAGGCTGCTAATGATATAGTCATTTTAAATAAGCCTTAACAACACCAACAATGACTCTTTTGTGTCATTTTACTGCAAAATGTTTGCAGTTAGCTCAGTGAAGGCTTAGAAAAGGTTTCCTCTTAGAAAGTACTGCATGGTTATCTCAATGAGAAAAGTTCTTAATCAGTGTGATTCATTTTGATGCACGGAGGGGAAATTGGGGGAGATGATGAAACCAGGCCTTCTTTTCTGGCAGGAGGTTGGTGTTACTTCTGTAAATTGCTTGGGTTAGAATGTTTTTTTAATTATAGAGTAAAGGAACAAATTAAATAGGAACTTTTAAAACACCCTCTGCATTAGTAATCCAGAGTAGATATACTGACTTTAATATAGCTGTCGTGTCACTGTAGATGCACAAAATCATGACAAAGCGTCTGATACACAAACATGTACTGAATAAAAATGTCTGTGCACTGATGCTGCATTTACTGTAAGGCATGAAGGTTGCTAATGTGATTTTAAAACTTGCTTAGAGGCACCACTTTTATACAGACCTATGAAGAGCGAGTGTATGATTAAAAAAGAAGGATGTGCCATTGCTTGTCTCTGTGTCCACCATGTCTCTCAGATAAATAGAGAAATAACCAAAACGCCAATTACATTCACTTTTTCTTTTAAACAGTACAGTGAAATAGTGACATCATGTTTAAATCCAACATGAGTCTATATTAGCTTCACTGAATTCATTTCAGCACATCTGTCTGCTGAGGCCGTCTCACAGTGCTTTGGGGTCCTCAGGGTTGAATTAACCACTAGGGGGCCCCAGTGCATTAATGAGTCGTGGGGCTCTTATTCAGGTCCCCCCACATCCCATTTCAAATTTGTTTGTGATCATTTGATTACATTCGAATTTATTGAGTAAAATAAATGGTGTAAGCATAATATTATCTGAAATATTGCTGGTATTTTGACTAGATTTTGACACTGGGCCCCTCTAGAAGACAGGACAGCAGGTAAAATTAAAGAGCCACCTTTCAAGTCATTATCAGTCAGTTTATATTGTATATTAGTGGCGTATATTACCAAACATATTTGGTAAATATAAAGAAATCTGAACACCCCCCCCCCACCCACCACCACCACCACCACCACCACGACCAAAATGTGTGTGTGTGTGTGTGTGTGTGTGTGTGTGTGTGTTCAGATTTCTGTCCTATTTAGGAAGGGTGAGATTATGCAGAACGTTGTGGCTCCACCTACAGGCTCAGCAGAGTAATGCTTCTTGACAATCAGTCTCCAAACTCCAAAAGTTTAAATGAACATTTTAAATTCATTAAATTTATCTGTTAATAATTAATGTAATAGCCAGTCATAGTTGCGGTTTTTTGTAAGTCAGGTGGGAACTTTCAACAAACTGGGAACTATTATCGTTTGACATGTGCGTTGTACCCGGACATGTGAGCGGGTGCACAGATGCCCAGAATCTGTTTCGGCACGCCATTGTGGAAAATAGTTACTTTCACGTTACTGACTCCTCACTCCGAGCTCGCTTTCCTATTTGAGTTATCCTGAGTAAAGCAACAAAACTGACGCACGATGGCTACGGACTCCTGGGCCCAAGCGGTGGACGAGCAAGAAGCCGCGGCGGAATCGGTAAACCTCAACTCACGCAACACGAGCTAACGTGTTGTTAGCTTGTTTAGAGGATGCTTTGGCCTGTTCTGGTACAGTGTAAACGGAAAGTAGGTGCCCGGCCTGATTTCCTACGGTTGAAATTACCCAACGACAGCGCCGACGGTGAATAATTTGGCTCCTGCGGACAGTCTGTCTTAGTAACGCTCATATCAACTTAAAAACGAAACTATCGGGTGGCCTCTGTTTGCTACGAGAGCTAAGTTAACTAGCCTGAGCTGAGATGCTGCGTGCTCAGTGAGTAACTAGCTTTAGCAGCTAACGTTAGCTGGCCAGCAAGAAACTGATGCAAGAGGCTCTAAAATAACTCCAGAAGGAGTCGTGATTCAGCCCCAGTTTGTACCTCTCACGTTATATCACGAGATGCTCCGGGGCTAGTGAAATTATATTATTTTATCGGACAAACAACTGTAAACTTTATATTCCTTCTTGCAGATCGGTAACCTTCAAATAAGAGAGAAACCAGAGGAAAATGGTAAGCGTGCAAAGCAGCATTATGTGTTAGATAGCCATTCATTCCTAAAATGTTTTGGATGTAAATATAAGTAGCTTATAGTTTTAAATGTTGCAGGCACGACTGCAGACGCGACAGACTCCAGCAGTGCAGCTGCAAGTACGGAAGTCCAGGGAGAACAGGACAAGACCACAGAAGACGACGACAAAGGTAACTTAAGGCAGTTTATTATTTACATAGCCTAAATATATTTCATTGAGATGTTTGGTTGTCTCCTGAGTTGTAACAGTCATTGTTTGTTCAGACGACAAAGCGGCGCAGTCATTATTGAACAAGCTGATCCGGAATAATCTCGTCAATAACACGAATCAAGTGGAAGTTCTTCAGAGGGATCCCAACTCCCCGCTCTACTCAGTCAAGTCCTTTGAGGAGTTGCGACTGTAAGTGAATCTTCTGTCTGTCCCTTTATCTTGTTGACTTGTAATATTTGGGGGCATCAGATATTAATTATTAATCCGTTCTCAATCATGCTTAGTGTTAGTTTATGATGTCTCAAAGATATTTTGGAGCTAAAATGTTCCCACCAAGACTTTAATCCTACCTGCTCCAGGAGTGTTCTTCCTGTTTGTCCTTTTATTGGTAGAGCTGAAAAATGCATTTGCCAATAAAGCGATGAGATGCTCTGTAAAACACTTTGCTGAAGACATGGCTCTGTCTTTTTGTTTTTTCCCCCCTGTGTGCAGAAAACCACAATTGCTTCAGGGCGTGTACGGCATGGGTTTTAATCGGCCATCCAAAATCCAGGAGACTGCCTTACCTATGATGCTGGCCGAACCGTGAGTATACTATGCACTGTACATAAGTGTTGCAGAGTCCTTCAGCAATCTAAGTCTGCTTTTCTTCTAGTCCACAGAATCTGATTGCCCAGTCACAGTCAGGAACAGGGAAAACAGCTGCCTTTGTCCTGGCCATGCTCAGTCATGTAGATCCCAACAACAAATATCCCCAGGTTTGTCTGCACTTCCCTCGCTCTTCTAGAAGAACTCAAATTGAAATGAGTTTCAAAATGTGTGACATTAAATCCTTCTTAAATCCCTTTTTTGTCCATTTCTCTATCAGTGCCTGTGTGTGTCACCCACCTATGAACTGGCACTGCAGACGGGAAAGGTAATCGAGCAGATGGGCAAACACTATCCTGAAGTCAGACTAGTCTACGCCATCAGAGGGAATAAATGTAAGGCTTCTCTGCTCTCTTCAATGCTGCATGTACAGCGTAATGGATAAAGAAGATATTTTAAAATACAAATTCGTCTGGTGTTTGACGTGTTTGTTTCTTGTAATCGTTCCAGTGCAGCGGGGCATGAAGCTGCAGGAACAGATAGTTATTGGCACACCTGGTACCATGCTGGACTGGTGCAGTAAATTCAAGTTCATAGACCCCAAGAAGATCAAGGTGTTTGTGCTGGACGAGGCCGACGTCATGATCGCCACACAGGGTCACCAGGACCAGAGCATCCGCATCCAGAGGTCAGAATAAACACTGAAGAGGAATAATTTTATTTGTGTTCTTATTTGGCTTTTTTAACTGCAAGTCTAAAATTTTAAGTTATTATTTACTTAGCACATACTAAATTAAAAGTAACTGTGTGAAAAGGCTACGCACAAAAATTATCTATCATTTGTCGTGTGAATTGGATTTTCTCAAGCTAAGTTTCTGGGATACACATATCCAAATGTTGACCTGTGCTGACCCTTCACTCCTGTCTCCTCTGCCGCACAGGATGCTGCCTAAAAACTGCCAGATGTTGCTGTTCTCGGCCACCTTTGAGGAGACTGTGTGGAACTTCGCCCAGCGCATTGTGCCTGACCCCAACATCATCAAGTTGAAGAGAGAGGAGGAGACGCTGGATACCATCAAGCAGTACTATGTGTTGTGCAACAGCAGGGAGGAGAAGTTCCAAGCCCTCTGTAACATCTACGGAGCCATCACCATCGCCCAGGCTATGATCTTCTGCCATGTGAGTTCATTCAGTTCGTGTTTACACACATGATTTACAATAAAAATGAGGATTCTCACTTGGACCCACAAGTTTTTAGAGGAATAAAGAAATACAAATTCCTTTACGTTTGTCTGCTGTCACAAAGTTCTTTACAAGAGTAAAATATTATATAATATTATATTTATAAAAGACTATCAGAAAAAAGGGAAGTGAGATTTACTCACTGCAGAACCTCGACGAGACAAAGGCTAGCTCAAATAAGAACCTTCAGCTTTGTTTAAAAGGCATCAACAAAGACCACAGAACTTAAGTCTAAGGGAAGAGTCTTCCACAGTGTCGGAGCCGCCACTTCAAACGCAAGATCACCTTTTGTTAGTCGATCATGAGGAACGACCAGTAAGCCTTGGTTAGAAGATCTAAGTTGACCCAGTGGTGATATAGGGGTGAAGCAGGTCGGAGATGTACCCGGGTGCCTGACCATGCAGGGCTATATCTGCAAAAATGAGAACCTTAAAGGGAATCCTGAACCTAATGGGGAGCCAATGTAACGATGACAAGATGGGTGTAATGTAATTTGTCGTACTAGTCCTGGTCAACAGCCTTGCAGCAGCGTTCTGGACTATTTGTAGCCAGTCCAGGGATGAATTGTTGAGGCAGGTGAAAATTGAGTTGTAGTAGTCTAACTGGTATTAGTTTCTGGATTGGTCTGCAGTTTATTGCACCAATGCTTTCAGCACAGGGCTGTCATCAGGGTGTGTTAACAGCCTAACTCTTCCAGTAAATCGGCTAGTGTTGCCAAGTATCACATCAGTTTGCTGCCAAAGTATTGACAGCACTTTCCTGTGTGTGTGATCCAGACGAGGAAGACTGCAGGCTGGCTGGCAGGAGAGCTGTCCAGAGAGGGCCACCAGGTGGCGCTGCTCAGTGGGGAGATGCAGGTGGAGCAGAGGGCCGCTGTCATCGACCGCTTCAGAGACGGCAAGGAGAAGGTCCTGGTCACCACAAATGTTTGTGCTCGAGGTAAGGACAGAATCAACATCATGTCATCATATAACTTTCTGTTTAACTGTTACATGTCTCCATATTTAATAAAAGCTTTGCACTTGAGCTCTTTAAAAATAATGAAATATGTACTTGTCATGTACATTGTTTTTCTTGTAATACTTTTATAAATATATATCCTTCTTCCCACTTGCCTCACACATTCAGGCATCGATGTTGAGCAGGTTTCTGTGGTGATCAACTTTGACCTGCCAGTAGACAAGGATGGTAACCCGGACAACGAGACATACCTGCACAGGATTGGCCGCACGGGTCGATTCGGCAAAAGGGGACTGGCCATCAACATGGTGGACAGCAGGATGAGCATGAACATCCTCAACAGGATTCAGGAGCATTTCAGTACGTCTGACAGTCACTCTCTTATACACACAAACAGTAGGATCAAGTTGACGAGGTACATTCACACGTCTGTTTTTAGTGGAGTGTGAATATGTTTCGCTTCAGTTGTTTAAAAAAAACATTAAGTTAATTCAGGAAGATGGTGGCTTTCAGCTGTATGTAAACCCTCTAAATGAACCCCCACTATGTCCTGTGGTTTCTCTTTCTACAGGTAAGAAAATTGAAAAACTAGACACAGATGATCTGGATGAAATTGAGAAAATCGCCAGCTAAAGAGAACGCTGTTTATCGCATGAAGGGCGCAGACCCAACTTCCCTTCCCCTCTTCGCTCTCCAAGGACTGTACGCTCCTTCAGTGTTTTATGCTTTTAGCCGTCGGAGAAAAGAACAAAACCACAAACACAGCATATGTTTACACGTGGATATGTCTCCTCTCAGACGAGTGTTTTGTAAGTCTCTGGAACATACCCTATTTCACTCTTTGTACCTCTTTGAATAAAGTCTCTGAGTTTATCGCTGTGTGTCGTGATGCTGCACAAGCAACCACAGTCGACTCTGTTTTACCAAACACATGGATTTTAAAAACACTTTTTGGTGTTTCGATACAAGTTATTCTGTAAAGAGATTTACAAAAAACCCTAATAGGAAAAATAACCCTTTTATGAGCCACAAAGTTTATTATTTTAAAAAGAACACAATATAATTGAATGTATCATGTTAACTATTACAGCATTTATTGTGCTCTGTATTGACCAAAACTCGGTACAAAGGGTGAAGTTGGGTATGCTGCCCCGAGCTGTAGTTTAATCATTAAGATTATGTTATTGAGATGGTGATGGTTGGGTTTCAAGGGTCTATGCAAACTTAATAACCTGTGATAGCTATTATCAAATACTATCAACCTGTATTCACGTGACAGAAATTAATCCTGAATTAACCTCAGCTTTAGCATCAGGGCGTGTAGTCAAATGCCAAAAAAGGCTGCCTAGAGTGACAATACACTAACTCCAAGTCATGGACATTTAAAATTTTTCTGTTTAGCCTACAGCCATCGGCCAACCACACATCTCACGCATATTGTTCATATCATTTTAAAAGCAATTGCGGCCATTATCAGGACAGACTTGGCGCCACTGCTGAGCATTAATCATTGGTGTTCTTTTTCCTTCATCTGTCTCATAAAACCTCATTTTAACACAATGTGGCCATTAAGGTCTGATGTTGATCAGTTTCCCTTTGTGTCTCACTGTCCCACACAATCTTTTCAATCAGGGTCTCCAGTTTGACTTAAGCTCAGCTACATTCTTCACCCAGACTGTGCTGCTGTTAAGGATTGTGAGAAAAAAAAAATGCCTTCCTCAAGTGCATTATATATACATATGATTTTGTTATTGATATTCTAAGACATTGGGCTTGATATTCTGGCTAACACTTGAAATTTTGACTATATATTGAATTATGGACATCTTCAGGATGTGTGAATTATGTTCTTGAAACCAAATGCTGAATTGACTTGAGGACCTATGCCAATCAGATTCACTGTGTTGCTTCAACACAGTCGCACGGACAGAAAACATGTACTTGTGTACATTTAAAAAAAAAAAAAAAAAAAAAAAAAATTAGATCAAAAGAAATAGTGTTACTGAATTATTGACAATTACTGTCACTTCTAAGAAGTGCAAGAACATTCCTCATGAGGTTCAATTTTGACAGATGCAGCACTTCGAATACGGTGAGCCTAAATCAGTTAACCCTGCATCAGTGGGTGACTGTACGAAATTACGGAACTGGTGTGATGTCTGGTGTATTTGATGAATGCGCTGGAACATTAAGGGCAGTGATTGGTCAGACTGAACCTTGTACAAACCTCATCTGGCTCCCACCGGCACTGTGAAGACTGCTGGTGGTAGTCCGGTTTTAATGGACTGTTTACAGACAACTTGCTGAAAATCACTCAACTCATTGAGCAGATGCAGCCAAATTAGAAGCAAGTGAGTGCTGAAAATCCAGAAATATGGTCTGAAGACTTCTGGGTTAAGAAGCCGTGTATGCAGTTTTATCTGGACATTTGGATGTATACATTATCAGTGAGTGTGTGTGCACTTTGTTGATCCATAATGTAATACCACTGTACGAAAGCCATGGACACAAAGCAGTTTTGGCTATAGAACTTAACACTCTTCTCCACATGTTGTATACCTTGTTTGATAATTGTCAGAACCTACCAAAACCCAGTTCGTACATGTATACATAGGAGTAATAATACTGCCTGACCAGGCTTAAAGAGCAAGTTGTCTGTTGTAACCTGAAGGTCATGTGTAGACAATGATAGGTTCAAGGTGTGTGATATTCTGTAGCTGAGCTGCGTTCATGGACACAGTTATGTATTCTTAATATGTTGAATTAAAGGAACATGTAGATGTTCATCGGTATGTAGTGTAATGCTTATTTGTATAAGTGGAAAACGATTTGTGAAAAACACTGGAAAAACAAAAATACATATAAATACAAAACTTTAATACAATCATTGCATACAGTAGTTTGGAAATACAGTTTATCAGCATGACCGAAGGAATTAGAATTAATCCTCTGAGTTCTGATATCTCCTCTGCTCCTCTGATATCTGTTGTGAACGCTGCAGGTCTGAGGCGGCAAAGAAGAGGTAATAAAAAAACTGGGTATTGTAGTTCCATTAGCAATAATCACTTCACTGGTTGTTTTGTTTTGTCGTAGTATTCAATACAGCCATTTTTCAATATTATTATTATTATTATTATTATTAGGTGTCTGAATTGTAATTTTGCTGAATTTGATTTAGTCTGAGTTGTTTTAATTCAGCATCCTCACCTGACTCTCTGTAGTCCACCCTGGTGAGGAAGAGGCCATGTGCCGGAGCAGCCAGGCCCTGTGGGAAGGCCAGAGAGTCCCGAGCATCCAATATCTCCTTCAGCTGGAGTACAGACAGCCGCCCCTGGCCTACCGCCACCAGGGCCCCCGTCATCCTCCGCACCTGGCACACAGGGCCAAAGTGACAATGTTGACATTCATTTATTGAAAATATCACGGTTGCCTTCATCATTTCATTTGTAATGATCCCTTTATGCTGAATGACCAGTTGTCACCAGCAGATGGCACTATTTACTTACAATGAGCAACAACACATTAACAGAATTTAAAGTAACCGAGGACAATCACAGGAACAAACCTGCTTATAGAGAAAAGATCTGCTTGTAAAAGTAAGCTCCCAGAATGGTATCTCTCTGGAAGATACAAAAAGAGTAGTGTTACATTTGCATAAATGTGTGAACAATATACATAGTTATCAAATGTCGCAGCTGTTTATTTCTTTGTGTGTCTGCGTATTGGTGCAAAAGGTGCACAAAAGCTGTAAGGCACATTCCCATTTTCTCATGAAAAGTTACAATTATAACATCAAGTCCTGAAGGCAGGACAGTCTACTTGCCATTCTGAAGAAAGGTTAAACATTGCCACAAGAGTTACATTGTCATTTCAGAAGCAAAGCAATATCTTGAATGGTTTTCAGATGTAATATAGCATTACTCAGTCACATAGGAGTATGGATCACCTATCAAAAACAAATATATTTCTTTAACCAAACCTAACCATGTTCTGAAAGTGAATTATTCATTGCAACTGAAGACTTCTCCTGTCTCATGTCTATTATATGTTAAGATACACAAATCTCTTTTATTGGATATTTCAATGCTTTCTCCCACTGCGAGGACAGAGTTGGAGGCTGATGTGATATTCATGCTAATGCCAGACATCAGATAGAGATTTGTTTAAATGTCACATGGTGAATACGCCACTGCAGCTTAGGCCCAACAGGATTATGTGTGATGCCCGAAACAATATGAATCTGTTGTTTTGTTGTTTTTTTTTGGAATTTGACATTCAATTTTTCTCATTCCCTGACGCTTGTTTGATGCTTCCACATTTAAGTCACAGCACACAACCTACACCCAAACTGACTAACTTTATATTTTAGAGAGGAAAGAGTGAACACGGACATGGGAAGAATTGGGTCAAATGCAAATTTGACTCAGCGCTTGCTGTCCGATTACATTTGACATGTAAGGAGTGCAGAGACAGATTTATACAGCTGAGCTGTTAGCTCTTGGCCTCTGGTGAGGGACAGTCTCTTTACATGGACAGAAGGCTGTCTCATGTTGCACAGTCACAGATGTGCATCTGTGTGTTTGTCTCCTCTGACTGTCTTGACATGCTAATGACAAAGATAATGAGAAAAGCAAGCTCTAGAGTAACACTGTCTTTGTGTCTGTGGGCCATTCCACCAAATGGGTGCCATTTGGCTGTTGTCACCATTCCAAAATAAATTTCAATTTAGACGTTTTTTCAAGACTGAATCTAATAACACACACGTTAAACTATTTAAAATATTTAATGGTCACTCTCGGGCAAATGTATTTAAACTTTTACAAGGTTTCTAAGCGAAAGATGGCTGCATTTTTCTCAGTCCTGTTACCAAAACTTATGTGCCATTTTGAAACCATGTTTAAAAGCAGGTCAAATAATTCCTTTGTTTTTCCCTAAAGAAAGTGTTTATTTTAAATAAATTGTTGGTTACATGTTCAAAAAAATGAATATTTTTGACAAAAAATGTAATTTATATGCAAGCAAGTTGTATTTTTCAAAAAAATGCTACACCTTTTTTTTGTTTTAAAGGAGACCGAAACCTCAGGTTTATCAGTGTTTATGTGTTATGATGTAATTTATTAAACAATGGAATAAATGATTGACCAATCATAAGAGACAAAAATAGTGGTTTATCTTATTTTTTTATGAAAAAACTAAACAATTTAGTAACAGGAATGAGCACAGGGTAACAGTATGCCGAAATATTCAAATACACTAGGGGGAAAAAAAACTTTTATACCAAATGCAAAGAAATGCAACACGACAAAGAGTCTACAGTCACGCCAACAGCTCTCTGCTATGCTAACAGCAATACTAACAATGCTAACATATGCTAATGCATTCTAACATGGTGATGTGTAGCTTGTTAGCATGCTAACATTTGCTAATAACACAAAATACAGCTGTCATTAATTTTGTACTGGACAGTAGTGGACAAATTAAATCATCATGAGGTGGACAAGAATATCTGAACCAAACTTCATGGCTATCCATCCAATTGTTGCCGCGACATGTTAGTTAGGACTGAAGTGGTGGACCGAACAACAGGCTGACATTTGAACTGACTGAGTTGCAGCCTTAGAAAGAAACACTTTAAAAGGAGACAAGTGTGCTTAGTGTATAATAAAAGGCCAAGGCATGTAATGTTTCATTCAAATTGTCAAAAAAGGCAGCAGCAAAATCGATTTGCAACAAATCCCAATCCTTGTGAAAATAAAGACACATCTCAACTGCAGGCTTTCTATTCAACCAAAACGTGAGTGAGACTAAAGTTAGCTTACATTGAGAATAAAAGAGTAGTTTGATGAAAAAGCAACCATGAACACTTGCATGCAAATACACTACGTTGCAGATCTGCAACCATGATGCTTGTTAATGCACCATGTGCGTTGGGGTTAAGGGACTATGTGACATTTGCTCTGAGAACTGCTAACAGTCTACCCATGTCCATATTGTGCACCATATTTTCAGGGCAAATAATTAATGCCAATCAAAGTGGTATTTGGCATGCAGAGTCACCCCCACGGATGTGTAATCTCCCAAAGCCCACATGGCCCTCTCTCTATCTTTCCCTTCTGCCTCCACCCGCCACCACCATCTCTGCTGTCTATGGATTATGTTGGATCCTCATTGTTTAAAGTATATAAACCTGAATGACATACAATCACACACAAGACATTGATTAACACAAACAGAAACACTATGATCTAACATGCATCAAAGCTGCCATCTTGTGCATGAATCAGTAATAAATAGTAAGCAGTAGAAGGACAGGCTGCTTTGAACTGAACCCACAGAAACTAAAGTAAACTTTAACATTTTATTTGAAAAAGATTCCTTTTTTAGTCTGTTTGACCGGTCATTCACCTAAATATCACATCAAACACACCACTGAGTCTGACTGAAGCTTGAAAGGGAAATGTTCAAGGCTAAATGATTCAAAACTTTGGCCAACTTCCTGAGCATCAGTTGATGCAAGATTGAGAAACACAAGATTTTTTACTCCAATTTGGAATAATCAGTTCCCCTGTAACTGTGTTACTGAGGAGGCTACAGAAAGCCATGTGCTACTGCTGTGACAGCCTGCCGCTACTTTTCACCTGCCAGCGATGAGCTTTACTGGGAGGGCACAATGGGCTCAAAGGTTTCCCTTTCCCCCTAGATTTCATCCAATCCAACCTGTATGAGTCACTAGAAAAGCCATGAAAGTCAACCCTAAAAGGTTTCCCACCTGCAAACTCAGCCAACTGTGTATATAAAAACACACAAACAAGTTGGAGGTAGTGCTGACCTGAAAGTGAACCAGGCTCTCTCACGGAGCAGCTGACTGTTTTGCCCATGTGCTGTGCGCATGTTTTTTTAAAAAAGTAGTAGTTTTACATTTGGGGAAATACATTTGACCATTTAAAATGAAGCTACAGCCAGCAGATGGTTAGATGGATTTTGTTAGCTTTGGACAGAAATGGGATAGCCGTTTCCCTGTATCCAGGTTTTACGCTAAGTTTAGCTAACTGGCTGCTGGCTCCGGCTCCAAATTTAGTATGGACATGAGTGGTACTGATTTTCTTAGCTATCCCTCGGGAAGAAAGCAAATAAAAGTATTTCCCAAAATGCCAAACGGTTAAACAAATACAATTTTTAAATTGTGGAGCTTTCTTAAATATTCTCAGTATCATCTTAAAGCTGCACTGATCAATATTACATATTAACAATAGATAAAAGGACTATGTGTAATGTAAAAGGGGTTGCTCGTGGTGACAAACCCACAGAGATTTATCAGGTAACTCAGCAGTTCTCTTCAGCTAGCTAGACGTAGCGTTTTCATGTGTTTAGCTCACTGTTGCGGCTTTACAGCCCACAACTTCACAGTTCTGGTTCACTCTCAGGGATCAGGCAGCTGTTTTTTAGTAAAAATAAAAAGCTGTAAACCCACTGTACACTACCTGCCCAGCACCAAACAGCAGACAGGCAAAGTCTGTGACTAGCTGGTGAACATAGTGGAGCATTTAGCAGTTAAAGAGCCACATATTTCACTTAACAGAGACCCTACCTGTGGAAGTGTGCCTGTACAAAGGAGCTTCCTGGCTGTACGTTGGCCACATCCAGTGTCTTCACAGGGCTTTTAAAAGGCATGTCGGAGTTGACTGCCCTGAAGCTGCTGAAGTCGTGAGTCCCAACCAGCAGGGCGGCAGCCTGGCGCATGGCCCCCGCATCCAGCTCCCTGACGAAAGACAGAAATAAGAGACATTTTTCTTTAATACGTGATCATGAAAAACAGTACATTTTCTATGGCCGTTAAGAAGACACTTCTTAAATCGACTCTGGCAGGCTCAATGTGATATTGCATCGTGACCCACCTAAACAACAAGGTCAAGCAGCTGGGATGTGGTGTACACATTATGTACAACAGGTTTTCAGGCCTCTGTGTTCTTGCTTTCAAAGTAGAATCATTTATTGGTTGACTTATATAACACGAAACTGTATGACGCACAATTCCACGTGAGAGAGCAGAGCATGTCGCCAAACAGCTAATTTGAGGGAAAGAGTGGGAGTGGGCCCGGTTCTCAGATTCTCTACAATCTTGTGCTTCTGTCACTGCTTAAATATGATCTGACAGAGAGTGAGGCAGAGATACAGCGAGCAAGGAAATGAGGAGTGTGCCGAGTAACTCACTAATTAAAATCTTTAACACGAGAGTCATGAATAAAGATTTGTTGGAGGGCTGACATGACAATCTTAAAAGCCATGTTATTCTTGTGTTAAGTGTTCAACTTTTTAGAAGAGATGCTTGATCCTTCTCAGGTCAAGCTGGTCTATAGCATATCCTTTATAACTTTTAATGGGTATTACCTTATTTATTTTGAGCAGTTTATTTATTTATGGAGATCAGATCCGAAACGAACAATTTATTGATTAGTCAGCAAAAAATGAATCTGCAAAATAGTTTACATGCAATTAAAAGTTTGAGTCAGTTATCAAGCAAAAATGCAAACTGTTCTCTGGTTCTAGCTTCTTAAATGTGAGAATTTGCTGCTTCTGTCTGTTGGATCACTTTAAATTCAATATCCTTGGCCCTGGGCTTTCAGAAAATGGCAGCAAAAAAAATATATAGACTAAACTATTCATTGAGTCTGTTTAAAAACTCTGCTGCAACGTGACAGCTGTATTTCAAAACATTCTTGAAAGAGTAAAGAGATAAAGAGATTATTTCACTTATTCTAAGAAATGCATGATTTCAAGACCAAATTCAATATTAAAACGAACAGTGGAGATGAATATTTTTTGAACTGAGGGGTTGGGGGTTGGGGGTTGGAGGGAGGGGGGCAATGAGGGAGAGGCAGATCAAAGAGAGAACGGAGAGAGAGGCTGCTGAGGGAGAGTCGCTCAGGGGTGGAAGGACGAGATGGATGCTGAAAATGAGAGAAGGGATTATGAAGCAGAGACACCACGGACAGACAAGGAAGGAAGAACAGGAGAGAAAAGGTGTAGTGGATGGACGGAGAATGGTGGGAGAGGAAAAGTAACAAAAAAAACGTCAGGGTAATGTGCGTGGGTGTCGTTCTGCATGTGTACAAGCCTGCAGCTTATCTTGCCCTACTTTCCCCCGCCCAAAAAAGTGAAGAGAGAACAGCAGACAAATGCGCATATGTACACTTAGTATCTGTACTACAGCATCATCTAAGCTACGAAGCACTCGCCATTTCTTTCTCTTTCTAGAATCTCTCCATCCTTATCCCTTCCTCCTTTCTCTCCCTCCAACTCCTTTGTTTGTGTTTTGGGATGTCAGCTCAGATAAAACACTTTGTGTGACTGGCCTTAATTTGCTGTTCCGGCATGGCATGTGTGGATTATTCATGTGTTTAACGTGCCAATGTTTCTGCAAGGCTTGGCGTGAGCTTATTGAGAGTGTGTGTGTGTCTGGATGTACGTGTTAGATTGGAGCTAGGGTCTGAGCTCGATTTTCTTTTTATCTTTTTTTTTTACCTTTAAGGAAATCATTATGCAAACAAACACAAGGATGAAGGATGATAGGACAGATGTATGAATGAAGGGAGGTGTGGTGGGATAACTCACGTGTTGCGGAGTTGCCAGCAGAGATCGCGGTCTGTGAGGGGAAGCAGAGAGTGGTGGGAGATTCCCAGGGCTATCCGGTAGACGTAGGTCCGAGACTGGGCACGGAAACGGGCGTGGAAATCATCAGGCACACGGTGGGCACGGGTGATCCTGGCAGAGTGACAAAAGAGCAGCTGGAGAGTCAGGCCGGAAAAGCTGGATAGTTGAGCTCTACTGTATGCCTGACGTCATGAATGTGCAGTAACTTCTTCCAACATGATGAAATCACACATTCGAATTCTGGTGGTTTAGACAATAGCTGCAAAAAAATCCCTGACATCCTGTGTTTCATTTCTTCCACAGATTGAAGCAGTCCACAGACACAGATGGTCTCATTTTGTACTGCCAGCAAAAAAAAAAAAAACTGTGCACAAGTCAGTGTCCAAAATGCCAACGTTGCAGCTTTTTATATAAAAGCAAACTTGTTGTCAGAGTGCTGAAAGGGCTGCCAAGAACCCTAGAGAGCCAAGCGCTTATGCTCACACAGTTAGCTTCAGAACAGAGCTCTTTGATGCGACTCCAGCAGGGCCACGGCTAACACAGGTCACTTTCTGTGTATCTGTGCACACAGAGGCATACAGGCAGGGACATACCTTGTAATAACTCAAACAAAATTTCATTTGATGATTAAATCAACCAGTGTGGATCCATTTATGAGTGTGTGTGTGACACATTAAAGTAGACTGAAGAATGTAAAAGGCATTTCCGGTCAAAGTCCTAGAAAGCTGTGATAATTGAGCGTAAGTGATTGAGTGAGAATTCTTCATGGCTGGTGCTATAACTACGTCATAAACTTTTTGAAAATGTTAAATCATTTACTGGCAGCTTTTAATGGAACTCATTCTTTCTTTGCAACACAACAATGTTTTTCAGTCAAATTAATATCAAAACTATCTGCTCTCAAATTAAAGCAAACCTGTTTTACAGCATGTTCGACTCTGAGCAACCAGTTAAAAGTAGACCCAGACCAATAAATCGTCTGATGTGAGCTAATTGCAGATAAAATTGGCATCGATGTTTAAAACAGCCAATAAATGACAATTAAAAAAGGAAGGGAGAGACGCATCCTACAAACATGTTATGAGTGATGTTATTGCATAGTTTGTCTACAAGAGGGTACTCTGCAACTCCTCTGTTGGCAACACACAAATCAACCACAAAACACACTGGTCAGCTGACATAATCAGCTGTACTTTTGTTCAAAGTACTATTTATAACAACGACAAAAAAGG
This sequence comes from Micropterus dolomieu, assembly GCF_021292245.1. Lineage (NCBI taxonomy): Eukaryota > Metazoa > Chordata > Actinopteri > Centrarchiformes > Centrarchidae > Micropterus > Micropterus dolomieu. Next base: position 25,934,061 of record NC_060167.1, read on the forward strand.
TGAGGTCTAATAAGTACACATAACAAATTTGAGATAATCTTTGTTTATGTTATGTATTTCTGAAATGAAGAAAAAATATTATATCGGCTGATATATCAGAATATCGTATTTTAAAATCCTCAAATATCAAGATCGGTATCAGTCTTAAAAATACCAGATTTGTTGGGCTCTAGTCAAAAGCCACACAAATGGAAACTATAGTGTATGAAAATATTAAAATGTAAAACGTACAGAATGGATCTACATTTCAAATAACAATAAATAAAAACATTCACTTTTGAAATATAGTATGGCCAACGTTAGATTTAAATCTAAACAAAAAATTGGTTACATAACCTCCGGGCTTCCAGATCATGGAGAGGGGGATCAGAGTTGTTGTTGTTACAGCAGTTTCTTTTTAAACAGTCCAACTTTAATGAGCAACATTCCACAAAGTTACCATGTTATAATGGCTGCTTTCATTATCATTCTTCATATGTTCACGTCTGATAAAGAAAGTAACTTTCTACCCTGTCTCTCTTCAATAAGGCAGAGATGTACAGTAATAATACAGCGACATGTGGGAATCTACCATGCTTACATCTATAAACTAAAAGAACAAAGAGCTGCAGCCAGCTGTGCGAGTTTGTGGATTGTGACTGCACAAACCACCCTGTAGTGTTTGTCCACACACGCCTGTACAACTATGCATTCATGCGTAGTGTGTGTGTGTGTGTGTGTGTGTGGGGGGGGGGGGGGGGGGGGGGGGGTGTTAGTGTGTATGAGTGTAGAGGACTGTGAGAATAATGATGATCAAATATACAGCATGCATATGCACATACATCTCATTTTCTGCACACACCAGTGTATGTGCATCTGTGTGTGTGTGTGCCAGCGCACAGTCAGAGAAACTAGGTTACGTTTCCAGGGGAGGAGATTGGGCGTGACACGTGGCAGAGGAAGCCCTTGTGCCTGCTTCCAGCGCCTGCTCCAATGTGAAGTGACAGCATTTGCCTTGCCCCTAAACCACACACACATACAATTTTCATGAGCATTGTACAAAGCATGGCCTCACACATTTGGGAACTAGGGCATTGTTTGGTACCACTTTACAACTCAGCAGTTTCCCCTTTTGGGTAAAGGGCCGTTCATTTTAAGCTAATTGAGGCCCCTTTTCACAGCAGCGCCTTAGACAAGTGAACCCCCGGCTGAAGAGATATTTTTTACAGTGTTTAAATCTTGCTTTTGGAACTCTATCTCAGGAGGCAGGAGACCAAAGTTACGAGCCAGGAGCCACATTCTGATTGCTGCAGTAACAAAAACTGTTTTTGGTTAACTCTTCCCTCCAAGTTGGATGTAAAAAGACGGTTTAGAGTGCCAGAGATGTGTTTTCATGGCAGACTGAGAAAGAAAACTCAAATCCAATCTGAACACGGAGAGTGTGTACAAGCATTACTGGGGAATTCTGTTTTATGAAGCGTCTTAATAACATATAGCTCTACTGAGAACAAAAAGTGCGTGTATGCTGTTCACTTCTCCGCAGGTTTCACATACTAATAAAGACGGTAATTCCCATTTAGCTCAATGATCAAGATCTGTGTGTATGTGTTTATGTGTGTGTATTAATGGATGCTACAGAACAAAAAGCAGAGCAGGGATAATCCTTTCTAACCTTCTCTCTGCAGGTTTAGGGATTAGCGGGATGCTGGGAGCTTCCCTCTCCCCCCTCCTCTCTTCTCTTCCTGCCTCCCAAATGGCTCACTCCGTTTTGCACTCTCACTCCTCCGTCTTCATTCAGACTGTGTCAATATCTGTTTGGTGCTCCAACTTCCTCCTCTTCCTCAAACCTCTCTCACTGATTCCCTTCATCCTTCACTATCCCCTCTCTCCTTTGTCTTGGTGTCTCTTTGCTTCTTTTCTCTCTCTTTCTCTCTCTCTCAGACGGAAAAGCTGCAGAATACATTTCACAAAGAATCAAAGCAAAAGGGAAGATGGAACACCACCAACCAGGATTTCAAATATTTACATACAGCTCATGCTGTTTTTTCATTTAAATGCTCAAGAGGAAGTTTACTAAACTCCACTGTTGTTTGTGATTTATTACGGCAGGCATTTCCTCAGACAATGTGTGCATTGATGTACAAACAAACATACAATAAATGTATGGATGTTTTGGTTTGTGCGTTCTTTAATGTTGCCCAAAGTTTCTCTACAGTAGCATTTTCTTAGGATTTCTGTTTTTAATCATTTTTTTGTCTACAGGGAAGTGTGTTGTTTTAAAGAGTGACACATTGAGACACGCCGCTCAGTAGGAGAACAAGATCAACGGAGTCATAAAAACTTGAATGCATTCCCTTAAATGATGATGAGAAAAGGTTCTTGGGGTCAATCTGAAAGGCTTACTTCACCACTAAACTAGACTTTCAGGGGGGATGTGGAAATGTGTTCAGATGCACAATTTGCATGACCCCCCCGCAGCTGAACTTGTCACACTCGTCTGAAGAGTCCCGACTGACCTGATTTGCTCCGTCCTGAGGTGGAAATTAAGGGCCTCGACGAGAATGTCTTCAGTAAACGGCGGCTTATCGTTCTTGCGCTGGAGGTCGAAGTGTGCAGAGTTAGAGAGGGCATGGACACCTGCATCTGTCCTGCTGGAGATTGACAGAGATACTGGGTTGAGCGGCCTCAGCCTCCTTATTGCATCCTGCACACAGACGGAGAAAGAAAAAGCTGTGGGTTGCTAAACTGTACAAAAAAAAAAAACTTTTGAAAGATTTACTTTTGAATTCACTCATATCTTTCTAAAAATAGATAAGTTACATCAAAACAGTGAAAAAGGGGATATCAAATAGAGCTGTAAACAGCAGCATGATGTGACAGGAACGTCTGGGATCTTTGCTGTGTTATCTGTGTGTGTGTGTGCGTGTGTGTGTGTGGGCACTCTTTTTCGAATATATTTTTGTCCATTCTTATGCCTTTATTGGAAGTACAGCATTAGATAGATATTGAAAAGCTAACGGGGAATGACACACAACAAAGGTCCTCAGCAGGATGCAAACTGGGGACATCGCAGTTCATGGCCGACAATGCAGTTCTAACTGACAATTATTTTCCCAACTTGTGCATAAGCCCTCCTTTCACACTCCAAATTCAACTATTGTGTTAATCATTCCTTCGTTTCACAGGATCACAAACAAGCAGACTGATGATGTGCAGAGTAATCTGCTGTAAACAGCGAGAAGATGATTTATCCTCATCATTGTTCAAATTTGTTGGTTTAATAAAGAAAACAGAGAGGTGCTTCCGTCATTTAGCTTACCGTCACTGATATAAATGGGGTGGATAAAACAATCCCTGTTAGTATAAGGCAATACAATTCAACAGCACACCAAAACTATAGACTCCAGAATCAACTGGACTCAACAAAAACTGCGCATTATAACCTTCTTGAAGGTAGGGTTTATAACAGGACTGTTGTGTTTGACTGCTCCACCTTTAGCTGGGTGTACCTAATAAACAGGTAACTGTACCATTTAACATGGTAGCTGTTGCACAACCTGCCCGTCTGTGGAAATGAGTGTATTGCTCTTTGTGCATCTCGCTCTCTCTCAGTGTGGTTATCCCTAAGATAACTGGTATTCAGGAAGTAATCATGAACCAGACTAATAATATGATCTGCTCATGTTTCAGAAGCAATAAAAGGTAAACAATACTTAGATAACTTACTTCGCCTGTTTGCTGATATGCGAGAGTAGAACTGATGTTGGAAAGAGGGAAAGAAGGGATATGTTTACGAGGATAAGATTTTACACTAATTTAACTTACCTCCAAGTGGTCCTGGACCCCTTTCCTTATCAGCTGATGTGGAGGCACTTTCACAGCACCTCTGCAGAAATAATAATAATTAATTACAAATCTGGCCATCTGGACCAGGACTCCCTGGCAGATGATATATTGTATCTCAATGGGTCCCTTCTAGTTAAATAAATATAATAATTCAATAGTAACAGACCTTATAATGTAACCAGTTATCCTGCAGTAACCTACCTGTATTTTGTCCCAATGTACTGAAAGAAGATGAGGTAACGTGTCCAGTTGTGCATGGTCTTTCCCAATGTCTGTGACACTTCTTAATCATACTGTTCGCCTTTGACACAAACACCCCGTTTTTAAGACGGAGTCAGCGGAGAACGACTTGTACACAGTTGGATTTGTAGTCCGGAAGAATATTAGTGCAGCGCCTCAAGACAGCAGGTCAGTGTGTCATTCTAAACAGTATTTTGTTCTAAATATTAACTCGATAAAAGAACAAACATATACGCATTATGTCATGTAGACACACCGTGATATTCAGCAAGTCACACAAACTGACACATGGACATCCCGCTTCTGCCCATCTTTGGCAACATGCGCTGCCTGCACAAAGTGTTTTCTGCGCGCATGCGCTCACACATGCGCCTTCTATGTTCGCTGCGACTTAACTACCCATGTAAACATGAATGCATAGATTCTGCAAGGACTCTTTTTGACTGTAGTCCTGTCGGTCCCTTTTTGATTACGTCATAACACGCAGGGGGAGGTGTGTGTCGTCCTCAGAGCAGCCGCAACGCCATCTGCCTTGAACATAACTGAGGCCAGAGACTATAAAATTTAGTGGAGATGGTTCAGATGAGAGTAGTGTAAAGACAGTCAACACGAGGAGGATTAGGACAAGAAAGAGAAAGGAAAACAGATTTATTACATCTTAGTAGCCTATGGTAAATACACGGACTTGTTCATTTGTTATACTTCATTATTGCACAATAAAGAGTCAGAAATCTGAGATTATAGTCTGAGTTCCTCGACTAAAGTAAACATTTCAGGGATTCATCTTAAAGCTCAATATTTTTTCACAAGGTTCTGACAGCTAATACAAACTATATAATAATAATTATTACAAAATTATTGAGGAAGTAGCCCTCAGGTGAGCTTTTAATTCATTATCTTTGATTGCATCCAAGTTTTTGCAGAATATGTAGCAGGTTATGTTGTAACGATTTAAATTAAACATTAAAATAATCACATTTCTTAAATGAAACCGACAATAACATTAGCATTACTGTAAGATCGTGGGGATGTCTGATGATGGTCGGTAGTACACCAGCCAGGTTTTATAAGTGAGCTTATGTGGGGAGGCTTCTGTTCAAGTCTCAGCTAGTTGTGTAGACTTTCATCCTCCCATGATCCCCCCTGTCTTTCAGAGGTGTTACGGCGGGTTGAAACTAGTCGGCGCTCTCCTCCCTCCTTCAGTCTCCACGGCGCAGCCACTCTCGCCTGTCTCGGCAGCAGTGTAGTAGTAATCAGCCTGCCGCGCTCTGAGCTCGCATTTTGTGTCACGGTGCCACCGGGAGAGGGGCGACAGACTGCTGTGTGTCAGGGGATACCAGTCACCATCCGCACGGTTCAAGCGACATCCTGCCGCGGGCAATGACATTGGCAGACTGAAGTGGGAATACACGAGGAAACGCAAAAATGACGGTGGACTTTGAAGAATGTATTAAAGATTCACCCCGATTCAGGTAAGGCTGCTCCTCGGAGGCACATCACAGTGGTCCGCAAAAATGGCACACCTTCTTTTACGCGTGTTTTTTGTAAAGACTGGGACTGAACGCTTCCACTCGTGCATCAACAGGATGAATAAAACAAGATGTGGCGTTGGATGTCTGGTTCGCTCATGTGTTCAGCAGCATGATGCCGTTTATTTGTTTTTCATTTTTTTGGTCTTTATTTCATTTTTGATCTTCAAACTTATCACAGTGATTGTTTTTAATTGTCGTGTTTTGTTTTGTTTTTTAATTAAAACATGTATTTGCTTTGTGGTGCATTTGCTTGAAGGCATGCGTGTGTCAGTTGTTCCTATGTGAAGGTCTGATTTTTGAATGTGGCTTGTGACGTTAGCTCAGTGCTTCTGAGAGGAGGGACACTCATTGCCAAGCACAGCGAGGATCCATTTTGCATGAGTGTAAAAAAAAAATAATGTCATGCCATAATCAACCCCCTGATATGCACTTAGAAAGGGGCACTCCTTTAATGTGGCCTAATACGTGGATCCTCCTGTGTGTGAGTGAGATTTGCAGCATGGCATACAGGTTGGGAGGAGGCCCTGCAGTCACCCACCTGTGTATCTGTGGTGGGAGACTGGAGAGGAGATGCAGCAGCAGCAGCTTTGGCCTGGCTGGCAAAGAGGCAGCAGGGAGAGGAGTACAATCTCTCTCTGCAGAGACAGAGCTCGTATCCCAGGCACAGATCCAGATGTTCGGCCCCTTGCCTGCTAGCTGGAGGGTTGTAGCCACACTCAGTCCACGTGCCAGTCTGGCTGCACTCCGTTGCATGCCAATGGGAAACCAGCAGAGGACATTCTAACAGCATTTAGGCCGGGGATCCCCCGTTAATTATGCCAGGGAGACAGGCGTAGTATCATTTATTCAGTTTTTACTGAGAAGTAGCAGAATTTTAGTTTATTCTGCTTAGAGATGCATCTTTTTTTTCTGTTTTCTCTGTATTTCTGTCTTCTCTTCTGTTCCCCCATGTCAGCGTCTGTTGCCTGTTTGCTCTGTGTTTTCTGTGTTTGTCATTTTCTTGCTTCCCTCTAACTCTTCCTGTCTCTCAGACACATCTTATCGTGTTTGACCTCTGTGTGACTAGCAGATTGTGATTCGAGTGAGCATGCAGACAGTGGAATGAAAGAAAGAGACAGAGGGAGAGAGACATTCAGTTTGCTGCTTAGATCCCACCTCAGTGATGGATGGCCGAGACAGAAGGTCACAGGAAGAGGGAGAGAAGCAACACACATTCAGACGCTTCCTTTTTTTCTGCCTGGTTCACTTTCCCATGGTCTTATGAAGATTTCTGTTTGGAAAATTCCTCCACTGACAGAGGAAGCTGATGTTTCCTTGAGTTTACAAGCAGTGGGGAAAATTGTGCTGTGTAAAACTGTGATCATGATGGTGATGATGAAAACAATTATAATTATAATACTGATCACTATTTCCTTTACATACAAATAGCTGTGATGCATTCAATTTGTGAAACTGCCCTCAAAACAATGAATAGTCATCATTATTTTCCAGTTGAGTACATTTAAAAGTACATGTTTGGAGTTTAATGTTGACATGGAGCATGGGAGACCTTGTTTTTCGTTTCTCTGTGTACATGATATTATCCAGGTTTCTTGTCATCCGGTTGGTGCAAGCATGTCTTGGGTTTGGTTTCTGGCTGCCTGGACACTCAGGATACCTGTGTGTATGTAAACACACACATTGTGTCCTTCCCAAAAAATGATAGTAGTAGTTGAAACCAGAGCACAGTTTTACCTCGCGATAAACTTATACGAATATTGAGGAGCTATTCTCAATACCTAAAGAACTACTAATACATAAAGAAGGCATTGTCCAAAGAGCAAATTCATGTGGAACAGAGATTACCATGAAAGAAAGAGGAAATTTAAGAGAACAGTGAAGGTGATGGCAGTGACAGTCAAGACAGTGACAATCATTTTGAGGACTTTTAGACCATGATAATGGCAACTGCCTGACAGTTTCAAATCAAGATTAGATCCTTTTAAAGTTTAACAGCCTAATAATCTGCCACTTCTAAAAAAAATGGCAGCAAGTCTATAATCAATGTTGCATGACTTTGCCATTTACTTAAGAACAGTGATTGCATAAATTCCTATTATATTGGAGTGGCATGTGTCCCAGGTTTCTTTCTCTTCCTTGTTGTGTCATTCTGAAGAAACAGTGGAGAACCAGTGTTGTCTGTCTTCCCACACATGGCGCTAAAACAGCTCACACTCACGCTCTCACTGCAGGTCTTAACTTGTTCCAGTCCTGTATGTGCGTATACATGATTGGGTGAGCATGAAATAATTTTTAAGGTATGCCTTGAACTGCTACCTTTTTGTTCTGTCTCCCTTTCACTTCTACTGTTTACTATACTCCTCTTTCTTCTCCTGCTTTTTTATTCAGTGATCACCTGCTGCGTTCACTCATTCCATAACAAAACTTGAGATGAAGCCTGTGCACCTGCCAATAGTTGCTGGTGCAAAATGGCTGTCATCTGATTCTCTGGGGACACTGCTGTCAGATGTTTGCTACCACTGGTTCAGTTTTTGTCTACACCGAGGGTTCGTAGAAGTTATGTCTGCGGTTTAAATTTGATGGCACAACAGAACTGTGGTCGGACAAGTTCACAACAACCTCATTATTATAAACTAAAATCAATTTACTTGAACATGATATTTTGATAAGCAGTGCTAGGTGTAACGCATTACTAAGTACATACATGTTACTGTGTGTATATATTTGTAAATCACCTGATAGACCTACTGATCTTAAAGGGAAGTATTACAGGATCTTTTAACAACTTATATTTAGGTCTTTCATTGACTATATTGTTATAAGTATTAATATACTTATGTGGGTGTGAGCTGTTGCCAAGCAACAGCTGCTGTAAGGGAGACAAGTGAGAGCTCGGAGAAAAAAGGACAGAAGATGTGAGAATGGAGGAGGACAGCGGGCGCTTTGACAAGACACCGTCATTACTTTGAATTTCCCAAAAGGGGAAGAATTTCATTGTGGCAAGTAGGTTTTGTCTGAAGGTATCTGTTTTCAACTCATCATGCAATCTGAGAGGTTTGTTCTGTCCATCCATCTTCTTTCTGGTTCATACAATTATTGGGTAATAAAGTAGAGCGATTTAAAAGGTAATTAGATATATTAAAGTTTAGTTATTGTAAGTAACTGTGGTCCCAGAGTCCCGTGTTGAAACCCTCACTTGATACCAAGCTTACTGCAGGTGTGTCTCCACTGCATTATGGCATAAGTGCCATATGTAAACTAATAACAAAATGAATATACCGGATATGGATAATAAGCCGATGTTACCTCTAGCAATCTCATGTCAGTGAGTGTACAGCAGGGAGTTTGGAGAACCAGCCGCACCTGTCTGCCTCTTTCTCTATTCCACCCACATCCAGCATACAGCACCAGGCTGTCCAGACAGGTTGAGTGAGTGAGTCAACAGAGAATGAGACTCAGAAAGTGACAGGAGGACACAGGCAGAGTGGACGCATTGTGTTCTACCTTATAAACCAGAATACAACTGGTTTTAAGTGAATTTGTGACATTAGTCCAAGACATGTAGAACAACTGGAGTCTTGTTGAAGATGTTTTATAACACAGCGTTTACAAGGAATGACTTCAAAAATAATTTTCTGCATAGGTAATGCAGACTGTTATCAGTAATCATCACACTAGGACTGGATAGGGTTGTGTGTTACACGTATCACCTGAACAGATGCCAAAGCTACGTGCTAGTTTACCTCATATTCAGATATCAGCTTCAGCATCACGCCACACAGCCAGCCTGTTAACAATAGCTAAATACATTTTTGACTTTGGAAATCACATATACAGTTGGATCAATGTTTAAATCTTCTATTTATTCTAATCATATCTGAGCAGCATAGTTGCCTGTTTAGAAGGTTCTCATGCTCCTGCACTCTTTTCTTTGCAGTGACTGATATCTGCTGTACCTATTTTGCTCCTGCCAGGTGTATACTTCCCCTGTGGTTTCTATGTTTACTTGCAGGAATAACAGATGAGCGGTCACAACCAGTCGGTGCAGTCAGTGTGCTTTTTGATAGAGGCAGCTCTTAAACCCCACATTCGGTGGGAAAGGTAAACAGTTAAATCAAATATTGTGTTGACTGAACCAAAGTGATTATTTTTTCATTCCCTTCATTTAACACGTTCTCTTACTTATAAATACGAGACGTTGTCACCTGTGATGCTTCTCCAGTCCTATGTTGGTTGTGTTCAACAAACAAATCTGTATCCTTGAATAGCTGGATTCTATGAATTACTATGAAATAAATTCTGTTGAAATTCCAGCGAGAGAGATTTTACCTTATCAAATATACTTAGATAAGTGGATAGAACTCATTAGTGAACTGGATTTGATAAAAGATTTGAAAGCACTAATAAAAGAAGCTTCTGGCCCCTCTTATGTGATTTCCTATATTATTTTAAAAGCACTTGTCCATTTATTGGCAGATTAAAGTGCTTTTTGATGCTCTAGATATTTGTCTGGCGCCCTGGTTTCTCTTAACGGTCTGGATTTTTATTCCCTACCTGCGTCATCATCGCCTCTAATCCTCCTTTTACACACACCATCATTTTGCTTGTCCGAGCTAACAAATTTGTATTTGTCAGCAGCCTGTGAAATATGTAAATGCACACCCTGCTGCCTCATTGTCGGAGGAGGGAAAGTAGCACTGCTGTTGCCAAGGGTGACCAGTTGCTTTGGTCAGGGATGTCGGGGAGAGGCTCATATCTGTCCCTTTCAACACAGACACACACACAGCTGTTGGCAGTGTGTGCCAGCGGAGAGAGAACACAGTGGTGTTACATGCAGAGTAAATGGAACGGCACACGTGACCTTGAAACAGAGAAGATGATTTTACAGTAGAAAAGAAAATGCATTAAAGTGCTGAATAAGATGACCTGTTGCCAAAGTAGGCTGACGTTGATGTAGTGCATGTTTGCTAATGCAGTCATGCCTGGAAAGTGTCCCAGACCAAAGCCATAGAAGTACCAGCTTTCAACTATACACACAATGTTCTTGTCTTTAAATTATTTTGGAGAAAACCTCTTTCAGAGTCACCGTGACCCCCTGAATTTCACCAGAAATAGACCCCTTTACAACATCAAGTCCTGGGCAAAATGTTTAGAGAGATTCCAGACCACTCACGTTAAGTTGCTAATGTCAAGACACTCATTTCCAACCACTCTTTAATGCATCCACATACGCAGGAGATGTGCTCTGATAGAAAGAAAACGACCGTGCTGGCCTAGAGTCCCTATCCTCTTACCCTCCATATATGGAGGCTCTCCATTGGCGTTAAAGCTTTTATATCAGTCCTGTTTATTGTTATGCTGAGCTAAAGACAAATTTAACAAAATTGCTCTGCTTGAGGATTCCATCTTTTCTCTTAACCACTCAGTCCCAGGACTTCAGTCAGTGTTTACCGGCAAACACCAGAAAACAGCGACCAGATCTCTTGCATTTGGCCCTCATCTTGAGTGATTTGTCCCCAAGAGGCAATAAGGTTTTCTTTGAAGCTATAGGAAAGTCAAGCTATTTATTTATGCCCGACATGGTCCCACACATGGGTAGGGTGTTTTTATGTAGGTTCAATATCTCTATGGTGGGTCTAAAACAGCGGTCGGCATATAAGTCTGGCATCGGGCCAAATTTTTGTCAAGCCATTACATGGCGGGCCAGAACAAAGTCAGATTATTTCAAATCTTTGTATAGGCTATTTGTGTGCATGTTTAGCTCAGTCGGTGCTGTGCGAGACTCCCCTCTGGAAGGTTGTAAGATCGATTTGAACTAACTGCGGGTATTTTTTTCTCCCTTGTTAAACAAATTGATTATAAGGACACTTTTTCACATGCTCACAATAAAGCGTGTGCTGCAGTGTGTGTGTGTGTGTGTGTGTCACACGGCGTTTGATCCGAATTCATAAACCTACGGACGCTTATTTTCATTTCCCTGAGGAAATTCAGGGGAATCCAATCACACATTTACTGACGGGTGTGTCAGGCAGGCAAGTCTCTTTTGAATGTTCAGACCTCTTCAAAGTAAAAGCTCTCAGTAAACTTGTCATAAAGCATTGCTGCACAAAAAGTTGTCACGCTTTTATTTTGGAGGCACAATCATTAAAGAGGAAGTGATTGTGTGAGTAACTGTATCTGTCATGACAACAGCCCGCTATCAATTTATTTATTTTTTATTTTTCTGCTATCAAAGCCGCGGGCCAATTGTTATTGCTGGTGGGCCGGTTGTGGCCCGCAGGCCACCTATTGCCGACCACTGGTCTAAAACATCGGCAGAAGTTTATGGTCAAAGTCTTTTTTTAATCAGCCAATGTAAATAATTCTAAAATGTGCCATTGTGAGATCCACATAAAGTGTGAAAAATACAGTGGACAGATCTGACAGTGTGGTTCTTTACTATTAAATTGTATCAGTTTGAATATAGATGTTCAATTTTATATATGATTTTGTGAACCCTAAAAAATATATGTAGTGTAAATATTTTTTGAAATTCACTGCTGATGTTGTGAATGGGGAATTGAGACCATGTAAATCCAGACAGATGGTTTTTAAAGTAGAAAACAGTTGTGAAGAAAGCCTTATGCTAATAACACACTTGTATTATGGGATCAAAGCTGCAGTAGATGGAGGATCAGGGACACAGTGATATGGAGGATCATTTTTAGTAAGCTCCTAAAGATGTTGGTGGTGGGATCAGTAACTGTCCTCCTCCTCCTCCTCCTTATCCCCAGGGGAGATACCATTAAGTCACAAATTGACCTTTCAATCTCAAGTGTCACAAAAAAACAATGCAGAGTGTTGGGGTTCATAACACTATCTGACATCCCCCAGCAGTTCACATAAATATATTTTAGTTCCCACTGTGTGTGTAAAAGGTAGAGGCCTCCGGCCTGTGAACTGCATGTCTTTCATGTTAGAAGCATGAAAAGTGCAGTTGTGGCAGTTGAGATGTGTCGTTAGTAGGCAGGATGATAGAGGTTTCTAGATTTGGTTCTATTGGCACTCCAGCATCTATGTATGTGTTTTCTGACCTTCTAATGTGCAGATTTGTGGCACTCTTTCTCTCCTCAACAAGGAAAACTCACTGTTGAAATGCGGTGGACCGGCTGAACAAAGAGGGCACCCCCACCCATGTTGTTTTGCAAACATATGTGCGTCAAATTGAAGCCCCTAGATGATGTCAGATAAAATGAGCGCATGTGTTTTAGTAAATTAGAGCCATGTGGCATCATATCACCTAAAGAAGTTCAAATGAGAAATGGCACAAAGAGAGGCTGAGCACAGTTCCTGTTTCGGATGTTTTTTGAGTCCAAAAATCTTGAAACAGTAATTCCAGTAATCATTTTTGAGAGCTTTGAGAGCTGCCCCAGAGCCTGCAAGCTGCACATATGCCCACACAGCATCTTCTGCAGCTACCGAACTGTTTGTTTGGATACATGGATCACAATTTCTTCTCTGCTTACAAATCTGCAATTCCTGCTTGCTTACCTGCATGCCTCTCCCATGAGACTAGGTATTTACCAACAAAAAAGATGGGATGGCTTAATCCAGAATGATCATTCATTACAGAGGCCCAATTCAGACGTCAAAGACAATAATAATAACCAACATGTAGACTTAAGAGGAAATCTTCAAGCTCTGCCTGAATAGAAAACATCACATTAGAGCAGGTGTGTCTCTGCGGGCCTCCTGTCGTTGATGATTGATTGAATTAGGCCTGCAACACTTCAGGAATGCTCAACAGGGATTTCTGCCTTGTCAGAAACCCTCAACCCACAACAACGTTGATTTAAAAAACAATCAAGGCTTGTGTGTTACCAGTGCTGGCATTAATCCTTGTTTTTGGAAGCTGGAGAGGGTACGCTTAGTAAGTTAGAAAATAAATTGTCAGGAAATTATTTAATTTAGTACCTTGCCAAGCTACTGTATTTTGTGTTATGAAACTATGGTCTCAATCAGAGGATAGTACAGATATTTGAATGTTTCCTTATAGGTTAAAGATTTGATGTTAAAATGATACTTTTATTTACTTGATGTGAAATCTTTCTCCACATTCCATTATTCAAATTTCTGCTATCTGACACTGACTATGTGATCTAACATACAGTCAGAGTTATTCTACCAGGTTTGGAAGTCAAATAGTCTCCATCAGAAACAGCATGATCTGTATTTGTTTCAGGTTTAAGAAAAAATATTTTCGTTGCACTTCTGATCACCATGATTAAACATGCTGTGCCTCTCTGGAGCTTTTTACACAGTGAACAGCTTTCACATCACTATATGCACCACTGATGCTCAGTCAAAATAACGTGATACATGATTTTTAATTGGAATGTTCATGTGGCTGACAAAATCTTTAGAAAGCGGTGATGAGTGCAGTATTTGGAGCCTGTATGTGCTTTTCACTGTCCTTATCTGGTCTGCATTTGTGTTACACGTGCATGCACACATTGTGTGCCTGCTGGCAATAAATGTAGGCTAATCATATTTTCATATTCTTGTCTCTGCCTGCCTGTCAGGCATACAGTAGTTTGACATGTTCATGAGAGAGCATCAGTCCAGCACGTGGACACTTCCAATGAATCCACGGTGCTGCCGATTGTCTGCTGCACGTGCTGCTGGGGGACTTAGTGTGGGACCCATATATGAAATAGGATTATCAGTGACCACACTCTCTGATTAAATCAACTGGATAGCCTATACACCCTTTTAAAGCTCACGCACTATCAGCTTCTTAACCCTGAGAACCTCAATACAATTTCCCTTCACATTCAGCCATAGTGCACAGGATAACGTAGAACTGCAGAAATTGGTTTGACACAGTTCACGACTTGTGACCCTTTGATATCTTGCACAGAAGATTTCTGTGCTTGTTGAGAATATTAACATTTTTCCAGTTCAGGTACCATTCGCCATGGCTTTAAGGTTTGATCCTTAACATCTGACCTTTAGCTTATCTAGCCCGAGTTATTTTATTGGTCTGATTTTCTAGATTAAAAATGAGGGCAGTAAGGGTGGTTGTCATGGATGAACACGTGCATTCAAGGCTTTGACCCTGACCTGCTGCTAGCTAATTTCAACAGCTAGATACAGCTGACGACATCTGCCAGCTAAATAACATTATCTCCATAAGATTGTTGAAAACTCTCTCTCTCTGACTCATTTAAAAGACTCTTCTAATAGACTTTTAGGTTTCCAATTATCGAGTTATGATTGATGTTTAGGTAGATTGTTTAGGTAGACTACAATGTAATATGCTATTAATTAGCAGCATGCACTCTTTTCAGTATTTGTGCCATACGTTGCTCACCAGTCAATTTAGCTCAAATCAGGGACATCAGACAATGTAAAACGAATTCTGGCTATTATTTTGAAATGACCTTATATAAAACATTGGATAACAACTCGACTTCAAGGTCAGATAGGTTCGTGGCAGATGTAGTGGTCCTAGCTATTGAGGCTCAGAACAAATTTGATTTCTGTCATGAGTGTCAAGAGTGAAAAATGTAGCACAAATTCAACCTTCTCACAGCTCTCACTGCAATCATTCATCCCCACTGAGATCAGGATCGGGTGGGGGGTTTGTTAAAATCCTGCCAAGGCATGTTGAAAAAAAAAGGATCAAAACTATTAAATAAATTGCCTGCATCTTGTTCCTGGGCTGCTTTCTTTATCTTGGCAGTACGTAGTATTTTCTCAGGGAGAAACGGTTGTCTATCCTTGGGTGTCTGGCCCAGTTTAAACACTTCTTTTGTCTTTACTAAACTGCAGATTTCAAGCCTTTTCCGGTTTCAACACCGTCTTTGCTGGTTTAGCAAGTTATGGCAGTAGTTTCTTTTGTCATAACGACTGACTGACAAACGAGCAGACTGACAATTGGTTTAGGTGTATTGAGTTGAAGCGCTCAAACTGTCTGAACTTTGAACCTCAAAACTTGCCGTGGAGAGTTCACTCCCAAGGGAGTTGTTAAATCACACTGGGTGGAAACAAGCAGGACCAGCGTGTAATATGTGGAATGCACCTTTGTGGCCAGACTTCACTGCTGACTGCGACGCATGGACAAACCCTCTCAAGACATTAGGAAGTGTATGCACATATGCATTAAGCTATTATTTGCATGTGCAGTACACAAATTATAAATGGTCGGTACGCAGCATATGGTAGTATAGGGTGACCTTAATACCGTCGTATTCTGCAGGGTGAAAGGTCAATCAGTCAGTGGTTTCTCACTGCAGAATCTCAAGGTCCTTGAGGAGAACATGTTGTCTCCAAACAGTGAGGTTTTCGTCTGCAGGACCACAATGTCCAACTTCATGGTGGCTTTTTGTTTGTTTTGGATCTTTCATGCACAATTTTGCAATTCTTTATACTGTAGAGTTGAAGGATCAGTAAATAACTTCTCATCCCAAAGCATTTCTTGGTCAGGGTAAACCATTTAAAAACTAAACTCTGCCATAAAATATCATCTGCAGTCCACATTTTTTGTTTACACCCTGTTCAAGTGGGTCAAAACTTAGAAATGTATCAGGACAAGCCAGTTCCGCCAGACTGACACACACACACACACACACACACACACACACACACACACACACACACACACAAACAGATTCTTCAGTTGTTCATCTCTTGATCATTCGAGATCCTAGTAGGTCAAAGAAATCCCTGCCTCTGACGTTGGTATGACTAACAGTTGGTTTCCTGTAAAAAGAGACATTTAGCCACAAGTAGACGTTTGTTATCCTCACACAATGTGGGGATTATGTGGTGTCACCGAGCCCTTCAAAAACGACCCAACTGGTTTAACTAATTGGCAGAGAAAAGACCAAAAAGATCAAGAGTGAGACGTCACACAGACTGTCATACCTCTGACTCTTGCACTCAGTGATTCTCTCTTTCACAGTTACAGACATTTCTCTTCCTTACTTTTTTTCTCTTGACATCTATCCTACAGGTATTCTGTCCTGTTCTCACCCTTTTTTTCTCCTCCTCCTCTCTCCTGTCCTTCCGCCCATTATTGGTAATACGGATGTGGGATGAATATGAATCAGTGTCAGGGCTGCAGCAGCAAGGCGGATTGGGTTTCAGGAAATTACCTGAGTCTGTTCGTGTGTCTGTTTCTAACTGGATGAAGATACATGAAGAGATGGAGGTAGGGCTGTGCTATATGACAAAAAATTCATATCCCGATATAGCTCATTTCATATCCCAATACCGATACATATCCCGATATAGATCAAATTAAAATAAATTCAATGAAATATGGCATTTCCAACTGTAACTCTGGATATTTCTCTGCATTATAAAGGTGACTCAAGCGATTTAGGAGAAATCCAACACCATGATAAATACCATGATAGAGTGAACAACGACACAGCAAATAATTTAACTAATGTTAGCTAGGTTGTGTAGCTACTTGCTGCTGCAAAGCTACCATGAGAGGACGAGACGAGTCCCAGAGCAGCTCCAGACAGCAACACTCACAGCTCTCCTGCTACTACAGCTAACATCACAACAGCATGTTGTGAACGGACCGCGGTGAAGTTAGTTTCAAGTTTGAAATTAGTTTTACTTTGGACATTCAATAGATGTGGAATTCCAACTTCAAACTAACTTCACGCCGTGCAAAGTGCCATTCACTCACCAAAATATTACAGTAAAGTGTGGAATTTGCGACACAACAATAAACGATAGAGCATAATTGTAACCCTATCGTCAAACAATTGATATCGTGATATCACATAGCCCTAGCTGGATGGATGATAGGAGAGAAAACTGATGGATGGACATTTAGAGACACACGGATGGGTTGATGGGATGGATGGACTCAGAGGAGGTGTAGACAGTGGTAACCTGCCTGATATATCAAACATTAATAAGCTTAATGCATCATGAGTTACATGGTGAACTGGACACACGCATCCTGGCGGCAAAGCATGAATAAAAACACATGCATTAACAGTCGCAGCACATTATGGCAAAAAGAAAGAGGACTGAGTCCAGTAGAGGAAATGGACAGCTGTCTTGGACACAGCTTCCCTGAGGTGACAAATGAAATAGTCATGCAGTCCACTCTGGCTCATTGCCATCTCATGCAAACTAGAGTGATGGTGTGTGTGTGTGTGTGTGTGTGTGTGTTGACTCCCGCTCTCTCACATCTGGGATCCAGTTGAGCAGCTGGTTCAGATTTGGCCAGACTTTCTCTTCCTTAGTTCTGCTCTCTTATTTTTGTGAACTGTAGTTTTCCTTTAAATCTTATTATTATGTTCAGCTTGTTGTTTCTTCTTCCTGTTTACTATTGTGCCTCCTTCAACTCTTTCAGTCTCTCTTTCTCCTCCTCCCAACGTTCCTGTCACCCGGCAGTGTGTGACGTTGTGTGGAAGAAGCTAACCAGAATTGCAGCAGATTTTTGGACCACGGACTTTTAACTTCCGCTGTCTTTAGTAAACACCAACATTCATCCATTTTGTTTAAGCGTTTTGGATACAGTCTGACATTTATCACTGATCATACCCTCGCAGGTTGTTGACACAGCCTCACTGTGCATTTGGCAGCCCACCACCCTGAAAACCACAACTGTGATTGACAAACCAGTCTTCTGTAGAGACATGAGGAGAGATGGGGAAACACCAATTGCTCTCATTAAAAAAACGGATGGATTCGCTTTTCACATTTCCTGTTCTTAGGTTATTCAGCCTGAATCCTCGCCTCAGATCTCTGTGGAATTCCTTGTAACCAAATGAAAACATTCCCATCTGCCATGTCAGCAGTCCCGCACTTTCTTGGATCTATCATTCCTGCCCCCACAAAGTCACACACACACACACATACATACATACACACCACACATGCACTCTTGCACTCTTTCACTCTTTCACATGGGGAGTGCTTCCTTCCATTTGTTAGATGGATTGCCCATTGCATACAAGTGGAAAAATTCTAGCAGCTGAAGCAAAGTCACTGGTTGATAATGGACAATATGTCTTGGAGCCGGAAGGAGGGATGACCATGCTCAATATACCATTGCTTTGGTATGTGAGTGTAGAATCATGGGAATTACAGTGTGTGTGTGTCACTGTAGAGTAGACAGATGTATAGCTAGCTGAACAGGGAGGTTCTGTAAGAGAGAGCCGGAGAGGAGGGAGATGAAACAAGCATAACTAAAAGTTTCATGGTGACTGCAACATGCGGTTTACTTTGGACAAGAGAGCAATAAAACAGATGGGCGGTTAGAGCTCCATTTTCCCCCCACAGTTGTGAATCTGTTTGCATCAAATAGTGGAGGTAGCATAGTTAATTCAAACTTTTTAACTCCTCAAGAATGTTACTAGCGGTTACAACATTTGACAAAATCAATATTTTGTATAGCCTAACACGCCAAGTCAAGAATGCGTTTTACCCTAAGGCCAGCATTACATTTCTTGCAGCTGTGTTTCCCCCTTGCAATTAAAAGTAGAAATGTTTGAATGTTGTCATTCAAAACACTGACAACATGTAAGCTAGAGGAGCAGCTGATACTACAGTCAGCTGATTGTGTAAACAACAGCAACAGTTAATGAGCGGGGATGACATGTCATGATTTATTATTTTCAAGGCTCGTGTTTTAACAGGATATGAAATTGCTCTTTAAATAAATGAAGATCGGCTGTCATCTTCCCTGCACATTTTACTTGTTGTTGTGTGTAGCTTTTTGAATGCAGTTGAAAAATCAGTCAGCTAAGACTTCAGTTTACTACAACAATTTCCTAGAAGGGAACTGATATGCACCTGTAAATTCAAAGGAAGGTTCTACCAATTTAATGGAAAGTCTGAGTCATTTATTCCAATGAATTTTAACGTAGCTGTTCTCTCAAGGAAAATCCCCTAAAAATGAACAACTACTTATAAGCTCAATGCAACCGAGTAAATGCAACTCATTAGCACTATTTTACATAGTTCTTTTAAGGAAACATCTTAGAAAGTTATTAGAAAATTATGGGACCTGTAAAATAACCTGATGTTACATATACCTCATGTAAGATAACCTGAGAACAATCACAATAGAGCCGTTGGTTATAAAATGACAATACTTTTAAACGGTTTGTCTCTATTGCTCTTTTCACTCTTTTCATTCATTTATTCATTCATTATTTTATGAAATCATCACCAACACTGTTTGTTTTATAAGCTAAACCATGACACTGTAAAATGTGTATACTGTACGCACAAACATGTACACACATGTACTTTGACAAAACGGCATACATGTTCCAGACCCCAAGCTCTCTGTCCTGCATGTTTCTCTAGCTGTCTCAGTGTGCGGGGGTCTTACGTAAGACCACCCCTTGAGTTAATGTGAACTTGTCTGTATTCTTTCTCAAGCCCTGAACCTTACCTCCTCTTTCCATCCAGACTCTCTTTGCTTCCATCACAACAATAGATAGTCTTCCAATGAATGGCAGTGGGATTTTGGTTGAGAAGAGTTCAGTATTAAAAATGAAAATCTGGACATTCAGTATTCCTTGGAGCGAATGAATCACCAAATCAGGCCAACAGAAAGTAGACAATTGCAAGAGGTAACTGAACCTGCCGTACAGTGCTAGTGTTCATTAGATGTATAAACTTTATCCCAAACTAAATCTGTCTGGTCTGTGAACTCTCTGTCCTGCATTCCCAGATTGTCTACATCGCCTCTTCAGCAGATTCCATTTCCTTTCTTCCATCATGCACAAACACTCGAAGATAAGGGACCTTTTGTGCATGTGTGACTTTTAAAAATGTGCTGACGGGTCATTTAGGATTCTGAGATTAGACTTGAGAAGTGAGTGTTTTCTGAAAGACCCAAGTGGAGAAAGACATTAATATGCAGTATGCAAACATGAGCCTAGTTTCACAGTTCAAATTGGCTGAAATTTGACTTTTATGATTAGATGTCATTGCAGCCAAAGTGTGGTGCACATTTACATGCATGGAATAACTACAACTGGTCAAATCCCAGTTTTAGTATGGTGAAGCTGAATATAAAGTGAAGTGACTTTTAATAAAGGAAGAAAAAAATATTAGCAGGATGCTTTCCACCATGTGTTCTATATTGCTGTGTAGGGATGGTCAGATGGTAATGACCCAAAGTTGAAGAAGTTTACATGTAACAGTACAGGCATTTTAAAAGGTTTAAGTACAGAAATACAAACGTTATGGTGCTTTTCTAATTAAGTTACTGTATGACATGCATAAACTTTAAACTACACTGGATAATCAGATTTCTCAAGAGCATAAATATCAACAACAGTCTTATTATTCAAGTTCATGTATAAGTAAACCACAGCTAAACTCAGAAAACCAAAACCAGACCTTATGTTACTTTGTGGCCAAGATCTGATCAAATTGCGTGTGTGAGATGTACGTGATCACATGATTGCTTAATATCAACCAGACAGCCAGATTGGACCTCTTCCTGAGTGTTTGGCACTGATGGACCATTCTTAGATGGATAAAAGCCTAAATCGGTGGTTGTTTCCTCTTTGGCAGATCTGACTGTGGTGTCAGCAGGAGGCTTATTCCGCTGATGTTTGGTGAGTGCTGCCAAAGATAACAGGAGGGAAGCAGGCTTCTTTCTTATGGTCCACAGCTGGTTCAAAGCAGCATCTCTTCTCTCTCACACGTAACCAAACACAGAGCCATAAATAGACACCTTAACCTAGAACATATATCTTTAGTTGCTGCTACTGTAGGTTAGAGTGGGAAGAGTGATATACTCAAATATGAACACACACTGTTGCACTGCTTCACCTATTTCCATACTGAGCCATGACCTCTTCAGTGTGGCAAACATAAACCTGTGTCACAATAGAGAAAAACTGTTATTTACAGTTCTGTTGGTCACACACCATAGGATCGAAGCAATGGGCATTTTTCTGTAAAAAGAAATCAAGCACAATCATAAAATCTGATTTACAGAAATGTCATTATTACAGATTTAAAACATTTAACTTGTGAGTGGCATATGTCGTGTCTTGCTCTGCTTTTCCCCCAACATATTCTGTGTTTCTCTTCTGTCTACTGTAAAATAAAATCAAAATGGAATAAACAAAAATAAACAACAACTTATCTTTTACAGGTAAGAACTATGAAATGCAATGTCTCAGTACTAGAATTATGTCTGGATACCTTTACATCGAGAGATGATAATAAACATTATTATTGAGTTATAGTTCAGCCCTACAAGACAGAATTTTGTAAACAACAGACCTCCTTAGTGGGATCAGATGTATGACTTTGACAATCAGCCAGGCATATGTGTGTGCTTAAGTATGAAATGTGTTAATAAAGTATAAACTCCGTATGTTTGCTTTGGCTTATTTACTTTATATATGGGGTGTGTGTGTGTGTGTGTGTGTGTGTGTGTGTGTGTGTGTGTGTGTGTGTGTGTGTGTGTGTGTGTGTGTATTTGAGGGCTGAATCAAAAGGCAGGCCTTATCTGTGCTGTCCTGAGTTAAAAGGAACAGTGTCTCTTTGTGCTTTGCAAAGCCCGAGGAATGCAGATTTGGCTTACCTTTAAACTGTATATTATCTTTATCACTTTCTCATGTGTCGACATTTTGCAAACCTGTTGGGAACAGGCGGGGATGCGTCCTGCTTTTCTTTTGACAGGTGTATGAAGTACAGCTACCACTTGCTGTGTGTATAAAACACAAGTTTTAACAGGTGCTTTGCAGAGGTGGCTTGAATTCTTTTTTTCTGACCATCTCTAGTCAATTTTGCAGCTGACTGCTTTTATTTTTAGTGAATTCTGCCTCGCTTTGCCATCTTAATGTACTATGTCCTCCAAAGCCTGTTTCGATGGAAGGAAAGGGCTAAAATATCCTAAAGGACAACATGCACTTTCATTCTGATTAGAGTTTCTCTTTCTGGCTTTCAGCTCCAGGCGTGTGGGGGTTGTGATACATAGCTGTGTTAGTCATTGGCATCGCAGCATCATATTATCTCTTGAGCTCTTACCATGTAGAGTCATCGCTGTATGGTGAGAACATCAAGTGTATTTGACATTACAGAACTGTGCTTTTAGAAGGTGTTATTGCTCTTTTGCAAGAAAGATAACAGCAGTGAAAACATTTGTCTGTGCGGATGCATTTGTTTGGATGTGTTCCTGATAGTTCTCATAAATGCGAGAATTGATTCCTCCAATGGTAAGAGGCAGCTGGATACAAATTCAAAAGACACAGTAACTTCATTTCATGGCTCAGCTTTTACTTCAGCTACAGACATGCATAACTGCCGATCCTTGTAGATCATCAGCCCAGCTGAACTGCTCTTTGTCTGTGTGTACAATAGCCAGCCAGGAGCTACTGTATCCACTACATTTAGTCTCTTGTGTCTGTCTGGGGAAAAAAGTCTTGCTGAGACATTTATCACACTTTGCCTGCATTCATTCCCTTCCAGACTAATACACAAATGTGATGTAAATATTTAGCTGTGGCCCTAACACAAGATACCATCCAAGTCTGTTTGTCCCACACTGTCTTCTGGACTCTAAAAGGAAATGACCCATTATCCTCTCAAGTTTTTTGCAGCTAACACCAGGATTCCACTGACTTCGGCTACGGCACGTTACGGCTGCGCCACAGTTTTGATGCGTCCGTAGGCTGCGTCAAAGTCCACTGGAAGCGTTTCAGCAGCAGAGCGTGTAGCCTGCCCCACATTATTGATTTGTTATTAATTTGTCCTTTTTGTGCTTCTACTACCTTCTTCACAGCTCTATGTGACCACGTTTCGTTCCATCAACTTCAGGCTGGATTTCCCACAAGGAGCATTTCAGAATCAGAGCGTTTTGCCTGCCTAATTTTGCTGACATGTTTAGATTTTGTTGATTTGGTCATTAGTGCTTGCTTTTTGTGCTTTTACTATGATTAAGTAGGCATCGTATAGGGCTGAAACGATTCATCGATTACGTCGATGAATTCAATTACTAAAATCAACACAAATTCTTTGCATCAATGCTTCGTTTAATCCATATAACTATACAGCACACTGTTTCGCACAGACGTTTATGGTCGGACATCGCGCTTACCTGTGTGAACACGACGTGATTATGATGACGCTGTTTGCAAAATAGAGGAAGAGAGAGAAAATAGCGAGGGACGAAGAAGTATTCAAAGTATGGGATTATTTCAAGCTAAAAAAACAAAAACAACTCTGTAATGTCACAGTCCGTCCACAGTAAAATGAAACTTAGGTGGCCTACTGTTACAGTAACAGCACGACGGCACCTGATCAGAAAGCAACCGGTGTTATGTCAGCCGACCACAGACAATGTAACAGTAACTTTAGCATTTAACTTAGATCATGATTGATTGTTGAGTTGAAGACTAGCCAAAGTAAGCCGCAATCCTCAGCTGAAACTGTATACAAGTGCGTTTGTTGTTCTCCTGGTTGGGCCGTTACTTTGGGTTGTAACGTCACAGTCATGAGTTAACTGGGTGTCGGGAAGCTGCATCTTAGTGTATAGCACTTGGGTGATGTTTGTGTTGGTAAAGCAGTTGTCTCGTTGTTGCTCTGTTGATGTCAATTCATCGATGAAATAATCTGTAGAATCTTCAAGTATTAAAATCATTGTTAGCTGCAGCCCTAGCATCGTAGTTAAATTATTTCTTTTTGTGTCCGTTTTAACCGTGTTATGAGGTCCTCAAAAGAAAGTCCAAAACTAGACTCCCGTTTTCATACAAAAAACACACGTTTGACGTACATTTCAGGGGAATCCACAGCGCACGTCAAGAACACGAGTTTTTAATCGCAAATCACACGCTTTTGACGTGCGTTTTGCTGTCAAATCACACGCTTTTGACGTGCGTTTTGCTGTCAAATCACACACTTTTGACGTGCGTTTTGCTGTCAAATCACACGCTTTTGACGTGCCATTGCACAATCAGACGCTCGACCTGTCACAAGTTAGTGGTGTGGAGAAGCAGGTTGGAGGACTCAAACGTAGGACACGAAGGCCGACTGGTGCAGTTCAGTGATTTATTAAAACAACTAAAGGCAAGCACATTTACAGAGTGGCTGATAAACAGAGTCCCAAACAAAGTAATCCAACAGAAGTTCAAAATCCAAAACAGCGTGAAAGACTGCGCAGAAACACTACAACACTAGGTATACAACGTAACAGGAGGTAATGACCCAACAAAGACAAGACAGAAACACCAGGTATATATACACAGGGACTAACGAGCAGGGCGGGAGCAACACAGGTGACAGGGATCAAGGTTAACGAGGCACAGGCAGGCAGGGAGAGAGCAGGGGAAAACAAAGAGACAGACATGCAGAGGGATCACTGGGGTAACAGACATGACAAGGGTTACTGAACACTAGACGATAGACAAAACAGAACCCCAAAACCCAACAGACCAAAATAACAGATAATAAACTAAACTCAAAAGTGCAAAACAAGGTATGGCTGACATGGCTGAGTGTGACACGACCAGGCGTCTATGAATACTCTGGGTTGCCGTACCGTAGCTCTGTGTTCAACCTGATCTCATTTCAGGCGTCACATATATACGTGGCTATTGCACGCAAAACGGCGATTTTGGGTGCGTACGATACGTTGCAGTTTGCAATAGTGTTGCAACACAAAGGAGGCTAACCCTACCTGCTAGTACAGCTGTAATGCGCCGCAGAGTCAATGGATTTTAGGGGTAATATCTGTCTGGACATTGGTCTTATATTGTCTTTCAGCATGACTGTGTCTGTTTCTACACTCCACCGCTGCTCTGTCATCCCTCACAATCAGGTGGCTGTTCGGTGGGATGGATGCAGGAAGGACAGAAGCAGAAGAGTCCTGGGAACAAAGTGCTTGCACTCCACAGGGGGTCTTTTTCCACCCCTGTGTTTCTCATGCAGGCTGCATCTGTGTGCATGTCGGCTTCTGCTTGTAACCCGCTGGGAGGTCAGCAGAGGGTAAAGAGGTTGGAGTTTGGGATGAGCGTGCAGTCCCACTTTAATGCTGTCCCTTCTGCTTTCAGCCTGTGCTGTGTCTTTTTTTTTTTTGCCGAGCTGCATCATCGCAATTTCTCAACTCAAATCACAAACGTTTTTAGGTTGGGTAATAATGCCTTACTTGCTTGGAAAAAAGAAGCTCTTTACTACAGAGGGGGTGCTGCTGTCGTCACATTAAGTGATCTTAACATACCTTTGCTTAATAAGAGTTGTGGATGCGCCATCTGTCCATCTTCCAACTATTTCTTTAACCCCTAAGATGTCATTTATACTATGTGGGCAGGAAGTCTGTGAGTACGCATTCCTCAGAATGTGAGTGGAGCATGATCAAATGCCCTCGAGCCCTAGATAAGAGATTTTTTTCGTTATGGTAATCAGAATTATTAAAGCTCAAAATGTGCTGACATTTCCTACCACTTAAATGCACACCAGGGATAAGCATGGGATCAGTAGGAGGGAGGAAAGCAGCTGTGTATGTGTGTCTGTGTGCATGTGTACATATAGTATATGTGTTTATAGAGGACATTTTAGAGTTTGGTGGAGCAGATCACTGATTTATAATTTTATAACCTCCCTCCTGTTTCTTTCGCCCACACAGGTTTAAGTTCTGGCGACTGTACAGTTACAGTCACTTGTGATGATGTAACTCACGTTGCATTTCTCTAAGTCAGCAGAGCGGCTTCCTGTGGAAAACAGAGTTTTTCCCAGTCCCTCTCTCTTGGCCAGAGAGGAGAGAAAACGTTCTATTTTCCAAGAAAAGGCCGTTCCACCTGGCTTGAGTTGTGGTTACAATACATTAGAGAGAAATGGTTTACTTCTGCTTCGCACTCTGAAGCCTCCAACACACTTCCTGTTGGCATGTACTCTGGAATGATATAATGACGTTTGCACATCCCAGACTGCTCTGCCAGAAATATTTACAAATGCATGTTTATAGACAGTGGTGTACAGAGCTCCTGCTCATGAGTAATGAAAACAAAGATGCATCATATTATATGGCACAGACAAATGTGCAGCAACAGTTGTAAATTATCCTCTGCTTCTCATAGGATCCTGTATACTGTTAGACTGTAACTCAATCAAATACAGGTGCTGGTCATATAATTAGAATATCATCAAAAAGTTGATTTATTTCAGTAATTCCGTTCAAAAAGTGAAACTTGTATAATGTGTACCTTCACTCCACACAGACTGATATATTTCAAGTGTTCATTCCTTTTAATTTTGATGATTATAACTGACAACTAATGAAAACCCTAAAATCAGTATCTCAGAAAATTTGAATATTATGAAAAGGTTCAATATTGAAGACACCTGGTGCCACACTGTAATCAGCTAATTAACTCAAAACCTTTAAATGGTCTCTCAGTCTAGTTCTGTAGGCTACACAATCATGGGGAAGACTGCTGACTTGACAGCTGTCCAAAAGACGACCATTGACACCTTGCACAAGGAGGGCAAGACACAAAAGGTCATTGCTAAAGAGGCTGCTGTTCACAGAGCTCTGTGTCCAAGCACATTAATAGAGAGGCGAAGGGAAGGAAAAGATGTGGTAGAAAAAAGTTTACAAGCAATAGGGATAACCGCACCCTGGAGAGGATTGTGAAACAAAACCCATTCAAAAATGTGGGGGAGATTCACAAAGAGTGGACTGCAGCTGGAGTCAGTGCTTCAAGAACTACCACGCACAGACGTATGCAAGACATGGGTTTCAGCTGTCGCATTCCTTGTAAAGCCACTCTTGAACAAGACACAGCGTCAGAAGCGTCTCGCCTGGGCTAAAGACAAAAAGGACTGGACTGCTGCTGAATGGTCCAAAGTTATGTTCTCTGATGAAAGTAAATTTTGCATTTCCTTTGGAAATCAAGGTCCCAGAGTCTGGAGGAGGAGAGGAGAGGCACAGAATCCACGTTGCTTGAAGTCCAGTGTAAAGTTTCCACAGTCAGTGATGGTTTGGGGTGCCATGTCATCTGCTGGTGTTGGTCCACTGTATTTTCTGAGGTCCAAGGTCAATGCAGCCGTCTACCAGAAAGTTTCAGAGCACTTCATGCTTCCTGCTGCTGACCAACTTTATGGAAATGAAGATTTCATTTTCCAACAGGAATTGGCACCTGCACACAGTGCCAAAGCTACCAGTACCTGGTTTAAGGACCATGGTATCCCTGTTCTTAATTGGCCAGCGAACTGGCCTGACCTTAACCCTATAGAAAATCTATGGGGTATTGTGAAGAGGAAGATGCGATACGCCAGACCCAACAATGCAGAAGAGCTGAAGGCCACTATCAGAGCAACCTGGGCTCTCACCTGAGCAGTGCCACAGACTGATCGACTCCATGCCACGCCGCATTGCTGCAGTAATTCAGGCAGAAGGAGCCCCAACTAAGTATTGAGTGCTGTACATGCTCATACTTTTCATGTTCATACTTTACAGTTGGCCAACATTTCTAAAAATCCTTTTTTTTTTGTATTGGTCTTAAGTAATATTCTAATTTTCGGAGATACTGAATTTGGGATTTTCATTAGTTGTCAGTTTTAATCATCACAATTAAATGAAATAAACATTTGAAATATATCAGTCTGTGTGTAATGAATGAATATAATATCCATGTTTCACTTTTTGAATGGAATTACTGAAATAAATCAACTTTTTGATGATATTCTAATTATATGACCAGCACCTGTACTTATACTATCCGGTCATGCAAGGTCATAACACACATGAAAAGTTTTTTTCCTACACATAATCCGACACTTCTGATCAGTTACATTTGAACTGACACTTCCAGCTTCGTAGCACCAATTATAACTGACATTTCATTTTCAGCACGGCGCCTATATTGTGCCTATATTGTTTACACATTAACTGACATTTCAACTTCTTTCAAGTTTTAATCCTTAAGATTTCAGTCCTGGTTGACACCCATAGTTACCTCATTGTGCAGCCGCTTTGACAAAAATACAACAGAAGATCTAATGTATATGTTTACAGTGCAGCCAAACAAATTCAAGCTGTTTTAATAATGAAGAAGTCAGTCAATAATAACTGCACTGGGATTTGATTTCATGCTGTTCACAATGCGAGCAATTTTACACACGATAGTAGGACAACGTAAAGTTACTTTGCCATGGAGTTGAATGTGTGCAGCCTCCCTGCAATGTTTAAAACTCATCCGGTGTCAAAAAATGCCATGTTTTGTAGACACATTAATGATGAATGTTGCATTTGTTGGTGTGGTTTCATGACTTCTGTCACATGATTAACGTGAGTTCAGTCACGTGAAGATACGTGATATACGTTTAGTGACTGACGTAATGTTTTTCTTGTCTTATTTGAACTAAAACCACAATGTTTTCTAAACTAACAAAGTAATTTTGTTGCCTACATCTAACCAAACTGCGACCATTAACCATGTGTTTAATGTCATGTGACTTGCGTCCCGTAGGTAAAGTCCGGTTGCACTGGTAAGTGTGTCGTTTTGGGAGGCTTTGGAAAACAATATTTTGTGCAGCAAACAGTGAAGCTGATATTGATGAGATATAAATGTGCTGGATTGGCAGACTCTGCCACTAATAATGAAAACTACCAAATAGAGAGATAATAAAAAAAATGGAAATTAAATGGGGTTTTTAATTTCATTAAAATCTCAATGATTAAAACTTTACATGCTTGAAATTAAATTTCATTCAATTTTCAGCATATGAACATCAACTGATACTTCAATTATTGTTCACATACAATGTAAAATATAATTGAAAAATGCAGTCATTGTGTTGGTAACTTCATACCTTGATTAATGCTGCCTTTAAATGGAATTTGTAATGTTTTCAACGTGGGAGGACAAGTACACAACGTTAAACTGGTTTAGGTTGTGAGACACTGATGGACGTTGTAAATAACTCACAGCAATCAAATCTTTCAATTAACAAAGTCTTGATTACCACATTACTGTGTTGTTCTTGCGAACATGGTGAACACAACCCCACCCCAGAAAGGCACCTTACGTCATGATATTGAGGAAACAGCTTTGTTTCCTTGTTGCTTCCTCTTGTCTTGAACACAAAACTCTTTAATTTGTGATTAGAAGAAAACCTTTGAGATGAAAAACAGATGAACATGTGTTTACTGTTTAATGAAAAATATGGTTCATACTGGCAGAGCATCAAAACAGAGACGGTGAATTAATCTCTCCAGTTGATGGAAACGCAGATGAATAAGGCAATGACCTACAGACACACTGCATTCTGGGATTTGGTGTACTTAACCTACAATAACTGGAGGAAACTTCAATGCCACTTTCTCACAAAAAAACAATTTATAGGTTGTAACTAATGACTTGACTTATTTATGTTAATAATCTATTAATCTTTTGCAACCCCCCTCTAACATGACACTTGATTTGTCTTTTTAGCTATTTATTTCAGGTCTCAGGCATTTTGGTAAAGAGTTATTTATATTTTCTGCGGACTTAATGGATTATTGTAAGAAATCTTTATTAATGACTTACTAATAATTGTAACTACAGACATAACTAGCTAAGTAAAAGTTTAGGTATTAATTTGTAACTGATCTATAAAGCATTACTAAATGATTACCTAATAATAAATAAAATCATTAGTTGCAACTTAAAAATGCTTCATAAAGGGTGACTTATAAGAAAGTGGTATCAAAAACTTTTTCTCCGACCTGGTGAGAAACAGTGCGACTGTCAGAAACGCTTTGAACAGCAGTGGTGTTCACTTCTGCAGCTGGCTGTGAATTCATGAGAATGATGTTAAATAAGGATTTCTACAAAGATACAACATATAAAATTGTTAAATATAGAACTTTAGGCTTTTGAAAATACATTTAATGCTTCTCTCCCCCCAAACAGACACGACAGCTTGGCTTCTGTTGTGAAATGGTTTGCTTGTTGTTTCATTAAAACCTACCATGCTGACTGCATGATGTCCAAAAGTGGCACTGGAAAATGTAAAATCTGATCCATGATGCATAATGGAGTCTGGTGGAGAAGAGTCAGAAATCATTAAGAATTCTGCAGTTTTTGTGATAAAAAGTAGAAACTTTGCACACTGATATCAAACCTCTAGGAGAATATTTTAAAGTTGGAGATGTCATCTGTCCACTGTGAAGCCGTGTATTTGTTATTTGATATTAACTCAACAGACGAGACATACATCAATAAACTCACACTAAAGGCTGAATTCCACTAGACAACGCTTGTGAGTCCACCAGATGTGCCGCAGCGCGTTTCAGAAGTGTCTCTCTGCTCTGCTGCATGCGACAGAAGCATATCAAACCGGGCAGGAAGTCAGACACAGAAACGATGTAGAGAATCTGGTCAGTTTACAAAATAAAACAACGTGTGCAGACTCCCAATTGGATATCAACAATAAACACAATTTAAAACAGACGACAAAATCAAGAACAAATTACCAAATCAACATCTGAGCAAGTCAGCAAAATCGCTCTGCTTCTGAAATGTTCCCTGCAGGGTATGAAGACAATTGGAGGACGGAACTAAACCGGGTAGCAGGGAGCTGAGCTAGTAGAAGCACAAAAAGGAAAAATTAACAAGTCCGGCAGGCAAAATGCTCCACTCCTAAAATGCTCCTGAAACACTTTGAGTTTAATCTGAAGCTGCACAGAGGGTGGAAAAAATCCATCTCGCAGCCAAAATAATGACGCCGCCGTGTCCAGTGGAATTCAGCTGTTAGTCTACATCCATTCTAGCGGCTCTGTGAGACTGTAATTAGGCACATGGATACTTTGAGCTAAGGGCTAATGTTAGCATGCTCACAGTTACAATGCTAACATGTTGCAGGTATATTGTTTACCTTACTCATCATCGTAGTTTAGTATGTTAGCATGCTAACAATTACTACTTAGCCAGTCAGTTCAATAAATTATCTGGGACCATGAATATCTAAACTAAACTTCATGAGAAGACATCCAATAGTTGTGGTGGACCAACTAACATCCATAGAGCCACGCCGCAAGCATGATTAAACTAATTGATAATATATGTAATTTATATTTTGATAAATTCATTCATCATATTGTGGCTATTTCATTCATGCTTCACCATCAGCGGCTAATTCATCAGCTGTTTGGCTAGCAGCTGACTAGTAACATGCATAACTGTACAAATAAAACGTGACTTGGTGTGAAAGCAACTTCAGTGAAACAATATTCATGTTTAAAAAAACATCAAAATAAAGTTTTATGATAAATGTTATTGTCTGAGGTTCATTTAGTGTCTGTGTTCAATCTTTGTGTAACTGTACGAATAGTTAAATGTACATAGTTTTCTATAAAAGTACATTCACCTGGCGTGTTAGTTGTTTTTCCTGCCATGGCTGACTGACAGTTTTCCCAGACTGCTTCTAATTGAATCTTTCAAATATTTCTTCAGGTTTCTGCTAAAAGATTTATACTCTTATCATAAAAACTGATATGATTTTTCACCTTCTCCACCCGACTTATCTTTTCTGTCCTAACAGAAACATCACCAGCTTCATCAGTCCTCATACAGACACATGTTTTATCATTAACTCATGTACAGTTTTACTTTGCTCAGTTAAGTCACTTAATGTATAATGTCACAATGTGTTAATTTCTTTACATGGATATGGTGGTGAAGGGGGGGTTCTGAAAAGTCTCTGCCCCTCTAAACCGTCTCATTGTTGGCTCTGTTCATCTTTGGTCTGTAAAAATGAAACAGAGTTTTGTGCCAAACAAAAGAAATCAATCCAGCAGCTCGTCATAATCCACTGCAATTCAAATCTCCTCGAAATCAAATGGAGTCACTTTCTTCCCAGAAAGAAGAACTTCCACAAGTCACTCCAAGCATGAAGCAGGACGTGCCAATGCCTCGCTCTTAGTGGCTGATGATTGGTCATCAGCAGCTGTGGCGGTGGCGGATGCTGCTCCGCTTGGCGATGATGGGTGATGGCCGATGGGAACCAGTCTTTCTCTGGGGAGCGTCTGTCCTTGCCGCCGCTGTCATGAGACCTGGAGGACAGAAATGAGCAGCATTAGGATAGAATCTGCCGCAACCAATCAGAGCGTCTGCAGGTCTGAGCAGAGTGGAGACCGCCATCGAGAAAACATTCAGCTACATGAGCCTGATGAGGACATGTTTCAGTATGAAAGAAGTTCAAGAAGAAATTTAAATTCATATTTAAAAAAGTATATAAAATCTTTACAATACAATTCAAATACTTATTATCAGTATTAAAGATCTCATGTACAAAAATCTATATTAGTACTATATATGTCTACAAACACAAATAACACAGCCTCAGTGTCATTACATAGAATGGCCCATTTCAGAATAATGTGTATTATTTCATTGAATTTTAAAAATGGAATTATTGCTGCATTAATGTTGCAGCTGGTAATGTTGGTTATTTGATTTAAATTATATTTCTTCTGTTAGGTAGCTTGTGAATTTTCCACCATGATCTTTTGTTATCTTATTTTAATCTATAATAATCCATCATAATTTATTTGTTGATTATATTTTGTATTATGAATCAGAATTTGCAAAGTAACTAAAGTTATCAAATAAATGTAGTGTACAGTAGAAGTAAATAGAAATACTCTTTATGAATTTATATTAATTTTCAAAGGAATTAGTTTATGTTGAATGTATTTACTGATCATTATATCCTCTAGATTTTTTTCTAAAATTTGTGCAAGAAAGAACTCGTTGTTACTCACACCGCACATAGTTCTCCGCATACAGAGGAATGAAATGTGTTCCTTCAGTGACCCAGTGTACACAAGGAAAACCAACACAGACTTCAACAACTTCAATTCACTGCACATCACCCAAAGAGTCTCTGCACACTTTACAGGTTGAAATATAAACATCAGACACACTGCTATGATGCAAAAGACAGAGAGAAATACAAACACAATTCTAGTTTTGCTTATTAGATCAAGTGCAATGAACGCTGATATAGATAAGATCTGTTAGATCAGTTCATTATAAAACTTCAAAGTGGCTACTATAAATAAAATATGTACAAAATAATACATGTGAAAAGCATAAAAATAAAGTTGTTGATTATACAGCAGTTTAGCTTGAATCTTCTCAGCTTCATGTTTTCCTTCTAGCTGCTGTTATCGAGAGCCTCACACAAACTGCAGAATTAAAATCCACACAGTCCTTCATCCAATTAAAGCAACGGAGCAGGAAGTCAAACTGAACACAGAGTCACTGACAAGATGGGACTTTATACAACAACACGCCTCTGCATGTTAAAGGCATGGAGTGGGGAGGTAATGAGCAGAGAAACTGAGGTAAAACAAGGTAACACTGATTAAAAATCAAGTTTGACTGTAAAGCTTAAAAAACAATAAAAAATGTTGTCAAAAATTGCAGTCAGCTGTATTGACTGAACTGTCTAAGATTAAAAATATGAATTTTATAATATGAATTTTATAACAGCTGCTGCTGAGTTCATAATTCAGCTAGAACAAACAAACCATCCATTATTAGCATTTATTTTTTAACCTTCACAGACTCCAGCAGCTATAATTGATATTTTTACAATAAACTATCAAATGACAATGTGAATGTGGTCTTTTTTAGTAATGAACCTACAGAGAATTATCACCTGATTCTGCAGCTCACTTCAGCTTTATGGAGCTTCATAGTGAGTTTCAGCTCTGTTTTTAGTTGCCAGATCCACTTTACTGTTCTGGATCACTGTCATCGCTCTCATAGCAACAAACAGCAGACATAGTAGGAGACCAGCTGGTGAAGGAAGTGGAGCATTTAGCAGCTAAAGAGCCTGAAATTTCCCTCAGGAGTTGGTAGAGACCAAAAACAGAGCTAAAAGAGAGTAATGATTGGACTTACATTTTTAAGTGACATAAACACGCCTCCATATGATTGATAATGTTGCTGTGTAACTGCTGGGCCTGGATGATTAAATATGCACAAGTTTGCAATTTCAACTTAAAAGGCTTTTTTGTTTAAGCATTCTTAAAATGAATTTGCTTGCAGACTAGCTTTGCCAGGGTTTCTCTAAGAAATACTGGATTAAAATGTGTCTGTAGTTGGTAAAGGTAGTAAATATTTTAATAATATTAATTATTATTATTATTATTTATTTATTTTTTTTAAGAATAAAGCTGGTTTTCTATATTTTTTTGCTGCAGACCCAAACCACGTCTATCAAACTTGACTTCCTACCTTGTCTTTGGCTCTCAGCTCCAAGCCCATTTAAGTAGTAAATCTTTAAAGACATCATATAAATATCAAGTTTCACTTTTAACAAGCTCAGTAATTTCTTTGAGCTTTCTGTTATTACTCTAACAGGAGTAAATACTGCATTTGTTGGGGACTACTTTTGTTAATGAATCCACATTTGAGGCAGCAGCATGGTGTAGGTGAGATTGAGTCTACAGTGTGTGTTCATGATAATGAAGGAACATGTCACTGAGTGCAACAGTGTGACTCACGGATGTGTTTTTATTATTTTTTGGACAACATTGCAGCTCTATGACTCAGAAGAAGAACATATCAGACTATGAATATACACACAACACTAGTTAGTGGGATTAATTCATGATGAATTTTTGTGAGATTTGTTGACAGGAAGACAAATAGAGAATGGTAGGTACAGATTTATCGATTAATAAACCTGTAACTGATTAAATTAAATTTTAGGTTCGGGAACAGATAGGATTAAAACAAATCCCATTTCCGCACAAAAGCATTTAAGTACACCTTATCAGCTCTCTTCCGCTTCCGCTCAGTTTTCACATCCCTCCCACCCAAACTGTTTCTCTTTTTTCATCTTTGTCGTTCTTGTCTCAATTTCTCTGTCTTTTGTTTGAACACAGGAACGACTGGTGGCGCTATCCGAAGAGATGGTTCCCCCACTCAGAGTCTCGACTCTGCTGGATCCCTCCTGTCTACCTGCCACTGGCTGACACCATGCCATCATTCTCTTCCATCCACAACCCTGATTCCTCCCTTTAACCCTTCATCCCTCCGTCTTCTTCCTCATCCCTTCATCCTTGCATCCCTCATCCCTCCATCTGGACCCTTAATCCATTCCGCTTACATCATCTCTCCTCTCCTCTATCCATGACATAAAATCAAATATTACGGATCCATATCTTAAGTGCTGTGGTCTTTGTTGGTGAAATAACGTGAACTTTACATTTAAGCTGCATTACACATGACCAGCATGCTTCATTTGCTCTTCTGAATCCTAAACTTAGTTTTTAAACTACACTACACTTTCATATGACAGCGGCTCAACATATAGAGTCTGCATCTCATAGAGTATGGACATGTCCTCCTGAAGGCTCTGAGCCTCGGATTAAAAACATGAAGCTCTGGGGACGAGCATGGACACTTCATTTCTGTCCCCTCTGTGGAGGCAAAGCTCTCTGTAATTGCTTCTAGGTAAAGACTCACAAAAAGAAGAACAAGAAGAAGAAGAAGAAGCAGCAGCAGTTGCGGCACCTCTGAGTCGCTCAACCCTGAATTATTCATGTCCATCCTGTTTCACTGCAGCTGGAATCCTAAAAAGAGCCAAAGGAGTCAGACAAGGACGAGTTGGATTACACTGAGAACCATATATCACTCTGAAACAGCATCAACATTCACACTGTCCCTAAATGCTCCGCTCACAACTGATTAAACATGGAGGAGGAGGTGTGTTTGGAACATTTCGAATGCATTGCTTCATCTCATGCAGTCAGAGCACACCTGAAACGTTGTTGTAGGAAAAAGAGGTAACACTCACCGTTTTCACTGCTGCTGTGATACACTGAGCTCAGGTCATCCTCAAACCAAAGTGAACACTAAAATAATCACACAACATAGAAACTGCGGCCCATTTTCAGTCTTCAGTCTTGCTCTAGAGGACACAATAGATAGATCCCTTTTGGGACTTCAGTATCCCACAATCCAGCATATTAGTCACTTTTCCTCCCAATGCAATGTTTTTAAACGTGTGGAAAACACCATACATGCATTGCTGGAATCAGCACAACTTAATCTTTTCAGTAATAATACTGTCCCTGATGTCCATTGAGGATTAACGACCGTAAATCTGCTTGGAAAACATAACATAGGCAGAGACTGTTAGCAGCAAATGTATCATTTTTTCTGAAATTTCTCTGGACTTAAAAAAACACCACGTTAATCCATCAAAAAATGCCTGGATGGGTCCTGATCCCAATCCTGCTGGTTAAGATTAGATAGACTTTGATCACATCTGAATCCAGTATCGAATCCAAATCCTTTCAAATCCCCATAGGTTTAGCTTTCACAAAGTAAATAAATTTATTAAAAAAAGTAGTTAAAAGATCATCTTTTGTTTTGTGTGTCAGTCTAATTTATGTTGACAAAGTGTCACTTCAACCTAATAATAGCCGGACAGAAGAATTGACATGTTGATTAAATATGTATGTAACACACTGAAATAAGAGCTGGGGCCTAACGACCTTTTCACTATAATTTTCACCAGCAACTTGAAATCAAATCCTGGAGGTCCTGATATGCAACTTTGAGGTGGATCAGCTTCATTTATTGATCTGATATGAATAAACGTTGAACTGGAAGATTTTCCTAAAAGTGAGATAATCAGATTCAGATAATTTCTCTAGTGAAGAGTTGCCACTAAATTGGTCTTGTTGGACTGCAAAAAACAGTGCTCCCATGGTTAGTACCGTGGTGTTTTCTTTTCCCTGGATGAGTACAGTCACTAGCTGCAGAGAGCTCATTTAGGATTTAACATTAATTATCTACAGCTGATTAAAATCTGCAGCTGGTGACGTTTCTCATTTTGATCAAAAAAGTGACATTGTCAGCACCGTCTAAAAGTGAGGAGCTTCTCCTTGAATTATTTCTACTGCCTAATGAGTTTGGATATTTGCCACCTGGGAACCTGTCTATCAGGACCTAATCTTACTGCTGACTGACTCTGGACATCTTTAGTCTGAAGTGAATGTGAATGTAATGTGACCGCCTCCAAACTGCCTCTGGCTGTTTATAGGAAGGTTTTAGTCAAACTGACCCCTGAGAGTTTCTATCTGAGCAGAAAACAAGGTGAAAACAAGCAGCTGTAATCTTTCTGGTTCTAAAGAAAAACAATTTACAGGATATTCTGTCTCTGATTTGCATCATGCTGTGTTCACCCTCAAAGTAAATAGTTCTCCTTTTCTCCAAGGAGAATAGGATTTCTGTCCGGTTGAGCAGACTGTGATTTGTACCTCTATCTTTTTTCTCCTGGTGTGACTGAAAATAAATACAAAGTACATCTCTGCAGGTTTCGACGAGACAGGACACTTCAACATACAAACATAAATTTTTTTCAAGGACAGTTGTGTCTTGAAGGCGAACTTGAGGCGAACCGATGCAGGTAGACACAAATGAGTTCTGCTTTCTGCTGCGACGCCTGATTACACCTTTGCAACGGCAAATTACACCCTTGCTCCACAAACTGTAATGATCATGTACGGACGTTAGAAATGAAATGTCGAATGCTTTCAGCTGCGCCAAACTGATTGTTCTGAAGAGCTGAACAGCAGTGTGCTGGTCTGACCTCTTCAACTGAAACCACATGTGGCTCCATTGAACTTTATTTTAAATAAAAACAAGTTCTTATTAACTTTACAGGTAAAGTAATAGACATATACTTTATGTATAAAGTTTTAAGTTGACGGTTAACATATTTTCACATCCAGCAGTCACAGAGCAACATGATCATTCATCTGATGTTGTGTTTGTGTCCAATATTCTCTCTCATTTAGCTCTGTTTATGGCCTCCACCAACTCCCATAGGGAAGTTCAGTCGCTAAATGTTCCACTATGTTCACCAGCTAATCTCTAACTGTGTCTGTATGATGTTTGCTGCTGAGCAGGTAGTGTTCAGGGTTTTTACAACTTGGTCAACACCACATATATGTATGTCAGAGTTTACTGAAGTTGAAATTAATACAGAAGCAAACCCACTGATTGGAATTGATTTCAGGCCGACACTGTGTTGTTACAAACATAAGACATGTCAGTGTGAATTTAAGAGACAAACTGATATCATCAAATTGACCCAGCTCTGACCCAGTTAAAACAACATTAACACAACTGGACCTCGCCAGGTGATTGCAGCTTCACCTGGTTTGACTGATCAGAGCTTTAATCAGATAATCAAACACTTCCTGCCTCCTGCTGTCGATTTCACAAAAGCAGCTGCGACCACACAGTTTAAACCTGTGCTCTTGATTGAATTCAGCTAAAGCACAAAGGCCCAATGGGATCAATTACAGGAAGAGGATCAGAATGGAGCACCTGTCCCGCATTGCTGTCTCTTTTCCCCCAATGGGAGAGAGTTTTTGCTCACAGCCAGGTGTTCAGACAAACAGATAATAGAACCGATGGCGAACAAAGGAAACAAACAACCAAAGATTCACTGAAAACACAGCATCAGCTGAGCAGTTTACTGAATGTGAACACAAACTGAGAAGGAGTAACCCTGAACACGTACTGTAGTGTGCTTTTGTTGTGTCTTTTATTCCTGTTTTGGTCTCAGCTCCTTAATTCCAATTAACAGAAATCTTCATCTTAACAGTGTGCATCCAACTCTGTGGCAACATTTTGAGGAAGGCCATCTTTTTTTCATGGCAATGGATTGTCAGAAAATAGGAGTATTATACCATTTTGATGCCCTTTTACTAAAATCAGTGGAAGCGAGAAAAGTTCAAACAAACTTTCCTCATTTTCCAGCAGCACAATAATAACCTCTCTGACTCCTGCACGCTTGCTCAGTGCGAAAACGGGTTTCTTGTCGTTGAATAAGTGCGACTGGCTTTCTTTTCAGCTTCTCACATGCTCACATCTGCAAAAAGTCCAGAAACTTCAGGCTGAGAAAGTTTTGCTGTGACAGCAGAGTGGCTGGATGAAAGGAGAGATCGTTACAGGCAGAGGTACAACCAGTTACAGGAAGCTTGACTTCCAACACATTCTCACTCCAAACTCGTCACATATGGACGCTTAGCCAAGATCCCTCATCACTTTTTACTGCACCCCTTTACTAAAAACAAATATGCAACGTCCGATTAGACTTTCAGAATAAAACACGTTAACATTGTGAAATGGTTACAGGTTTAGGCACCAAAACTACATAGTTAGGAAAAGATTGTGGTTTGGGTTAAAAAAGTAGGTTACTTATGTATGTTAGAAAGTTACATGGCATAAGTTAAAAAGAATCAACATTGATTCTTTCACACAGGAAATTAACACTGGTCTCCTGGGTGAAAGTCCACCAGGACAGTATGGGTGTTTCGGTTAGTTGTAAAAAAAACCAAAACAACAACAACTCAGTGATGACAGTCAACAAAGCCACATGGGCCAGCTTGCTATTGCAACTGACAAACATGGCACATAGGGTAAAGGTGACAGAGAGGAACTGAGATGAACTTCTACCAAGCAGAACTAAAAAACAATACTAAGCAAAATGAAAAGTTTTTTTGTGCTGAACATTGAGGAGGCAATTCAAGTTACTTCGCTTTGTGTAGGATAAAAGTATACATCGCTTTCATTTCACAGATAATTAGCAAAAAAAGTGCTGAGCTCAACGCAACAAAACTAAACTGATAGAACATGACAATAAGTCGCATCTAGAAGTTCAAGTAAGTCGGTTTCAGGTGCTGACCTTTTGATTGTAAAATTCTCCTTTTAACAACAATGTGAGGATTTTACATTTGCAGTGCCTGTAAATATGTTGTCAGATATCTTAAACTGATTTCTTGAGTGCATGTTAACATACTGATTGATGGTTTGGAGCAAATTTAACACTGCTTCCCAAACAGTAGAAGCTAAGAAGAAGAAGACAAGTGTCTCTGTGACTGATTGATAAAATGTGCCACTGAATATCAAACTTCAAGCTGTTTCCTGTTTGACAACCCTGATGATTTTGATGAAGTTGTAAACACAAGCTGTGAAAATGATTTAGTTTTATCAAAGTGAGTAAAATTAAAGCATCAAAACCAACCAACCAGTAGTTAATAAACGAACATTACTGCTTGCAGCTCGTTAACTCAAACCCAACTAACAGCAAACAAACAAATGACTAAAAGCATCAGAACGCAA
The DNA here is from genome assembly GCF_021292245.1 of Micropterus dolomieu. NCBI lineage: Eukaryota > Metazoa > Chordata > Actinopteri > Centrarchiformes > Centrarchidae > Micropterus > Micropterus dolomieu. The sequence goes on from NC_060167.1 coordinate 25,974,790, forward strand.
TAACCAGATATCAACAGAGACTCTGAGGAGAGGAGACCGTGTTGTTGTTGATGATAAAAAATATTATAAAGAAATTAAATCAGGGACAGGAGACAACAGAATTGAGCTTCGTCGTAGTATTAGTTACATATCACATTATTACTGCTCTACAACTGCAAATACAGCCTTCAGTTATCAGAGGTGTGAGTGAGTGTGTGTGTGTTGTCTGCTGTTTCCATGATAAACACTGCACCGGGAGTAAACTGGCAGGCGGCCTTGTTTCCAACATAATTGCTTTATGATGAATTGCGGCTGGTGATGAGAAACAATGAGCTCTGTTACTATTTATTTCACTTCCAAAGCAAAAACAAGCCAGAAGTTGTCTCATTAATATTGCAAAGCTGCGGCTTCTTAAAATATTAAAGCCCATTTTTAATATTCTCTGAGCCTATAGATGTTTAAAATCCTCCCGAGATATTACCGTCCGGCTCTGAAACACACAGGTGAGTTTTCAGGTGAAGAAACTTCAGCTTCTCTTCGGCTGCACTAACAAGAAACTTTTTTTTTTGATTGATTTGTAGGTGACAGCAGGTTACGAGTCAGGAACTGGACTTTAAGTAGGTACACCAGAGTCAACTAGATTGCAAAAACAAATTGAGAAAAGAAAGACCACTAGATGCTGAAGCATCATGAGAAATACAAAGGCTGTGTCCGAAGTCAGTGCTGTCGGACAATCGGTTGGTGGATTGTGCAATGCATGATTGTATAAATTGCTTGATTAGTGACTATCGTTTGTACATTACTTTTCAAAATCCATTCTGGGACACTGGGAGTCCACTACATAGGGTATAAAAATTCTCACTATATATTCGGCGAGCTCACAAGATAGTCCACTATATAGTGAGTAGTGGGTGATTTCGGACACAACCAAAGAATCACCATGCAAGCGTCTCTGTAAGACTTTACTTAGCTACAGTGGTGCTGTGGGCTAAATGCTAATGTCAGCGGCATGCTAATTGGCCGTTTGGAACTAAATTGAAGTGCAGCTGAGAGCCAGGCTACGAGCATGACTAAAAAAAGGAACATTAACATTTTTTCCCCAAATGGTGACGTTTAAAGAATGTGATTACAAACATGCACGTGTAAACCAAAGTGTGTGTCATTTGTAGAATCTATAGAAGAGAGTGGTTTTCCAAAAATGACCATTTACAAACCAAAACCAAAGTCACCAACCCTGTCTCCTACAAATTTTCTTTATACATTACTTTTTGTCCTAATTATGTTGTACTGACAAACGTAATCGCTGGAATATGTTCACAGGCAATGTTTATGCTGGAGTCGCAGGGAGGAGGTTTAGGTGGATGTAGGTAGGTGGGTAGATTTATTTTGTCACAATATAACAGGTTATATAGTGAAATTGGGTTTGTAACTCCCTTCTGCTACGTAGCAGACAATATACATTAATATAGAAGCAGTTATAAAAATAGTAAACTGAAATTACCTATAGTCAATGGAGCAGAGCTGAGGATGAATTAGAGTTTAAGAGCCTGATAGCTTGGGGGGGGAAAGCTGCTCTGCAGTTTGGTGGTGCAGCAGCAGAAACTTATATATCTCTTCCCAGAAGGCAGCAGGGTGAACAGGCTGTGGCTGGGTGGGTACTGTCCTTTAGTATCCTTTGGGCTCTGCGTAGGCACCTCACAGCACTGATATCACTGATGCTCGGGAGATGGAGTGATACCGATGGAGGGTCAAGCGCAGGGCACTGACAGCAGAGTCGAGCGTTTGCACTAAGTCCTGTGGTTTGATTTAGGCAACAAAAATGTTTCAAGTAACTGCAGATTCTATTAAACTGAGATGAATCTTTCCCTAACCTTTACCAAGTGCTGCCAGCTCCCTTTTTAACCATAAAAACATTTAATGATGCTGTTGTCACTACGAGCGGACATTATTGCAGACGAAATAAAACGAAATCTGTTGTCAGTGAACATTTTACTGATACGTTCAGTATCAAGATTATTGCAATTTGCCAGATATGTTGTTGCAAATCTGTTTAATATAGATGTAATTTCTAGCAGAGAATTACAATAAACATTTGAGACGCTGTCAGAATTTGATGCAGTCTGTCTTTGCCCTCCAAAACTCTACCCTCTGTGTGTCATCTCAGACCATTAACCATGTTTCTCTCACGACTGCCAACTTTCTCATGGGACTGACCAGAATTACACAGTGTAAAGAAACCTTAAGAGAGGTGTGGGGTAAGAAAATGTTCTTTCATGAGGCCCAACAATGGGTCTCCATTTAAGAGCATTCTCGGAGTCTTTCATCAAACTGTGTGAAGGAGCACTGTGAGTCTTTCTCTCATTAAATATCACCAATTAAATTCTCCACACTTTCTGTATGTCCCTGTAAGTAATTGAATGTGATTTGTTCTTCTGATCCTGCTTTCTGAATTTTAATGAACGCTGACTCCTCTCCTCGTGTAAACACAGTAGACTTTCGTGTCGGTCCGCCCACTCAGCGCTGCGTCTCTGTGATTTAATTTGCCTTACAGCGAGGCAATCAGATCTGCTGTCCTTCATTAGCAGAGGAGCTTGTTTGTGTGTAGCTCCTTTTAAAAATGAGATTTTGTCGTCTATGTATTCAGCACTAAGCTGGAGGCAGCAGGAGCAACAACGCATCTTTCAACCAAATGAAGGCATGAGAGAGTGTTGTGTGTGAGAGCTCGGGGAGACGCTCATCTGCTAGAGGACGAGCTCGGAGGATCAAACATCTTCTACCAGAATCCTCAGCTTCCAGTAAGAGCCGGGATCATCATCGAGGATGTATAAATCACCATCCACTCATGATATCATGCTGTCAGGCATGTTTTAGGATTATTTAGACTTTAAATGTTTTTACCATCTTGATTATAATTCAGATTCATTATGTATTTTAAAGGGTTAGGGATTTATTTATGGCTGCATGCATGGAGGCTCTGTTAATTAAGGGATTTTTCTAATGCCTTTTGTGTTTAGTTTAGATTTATCCAAAGCATCATATAACATCAAGTGAGCATCAAGTCAACCTTGAATTGCTCCCTTTACTGCTACTTAAACTGTATAAACATTAAATATTATTCGATTCAACATTGTAAAACAATAACATTTCCGAGGTTGTGAATTCTTCATATAGACTGCATTAATTGTTCATAACACTGTTGATTAAAAAAAAGATAAATGTATTTTTCAGTCTAAATCCCACAACATGTATCTGATTTCAGATGTCCTGCAGTGTTGCAGCTGTGTCTGTATGTCCTCAGGAGGCCGAGAGGGGACGCTTCATCGATCTGACCCTGAGTTTTGTGACGGCGAGCAGCTCTTCGCTCTGCTGTCCATCTTTAAACAACACGTTCCCTACGGAGGAGAAACTCTCAGACAGGGCAGCGTCCTGTCGTTTGAAAGTCAGTGGTGGTTTGACAGAATTCATTATTCAGAGAACCAACCAACCAACGAGAAAGCAGGAATAAGAAAAGGAGTGAATGGGGGTTTGGTGTGTTGATACAGGATGCTGGCCGTCAGCTTTCAGACACTATGAGCAAACCCTCTTCTTGCTGTGATCTGATTAACATGATGTAAACTGAGACCTGGTTTGCACAGTAGGGGATAAGAGAAATTTCTTGACCATGAATACACTTAACTGGAGTTCTAATCAGCTTTTTATATGTGAGCATGTGCAGAATATAGACTTGGACTACACACCACATCTGTACTCAGTGTTAATGATAGGTTATTATTTCACACCACTTGATAAAATATATTTAGATTTCATCCTGATTTGTTTCACTGCGGTTGCAGCTGAAATGACGTTATTCTGAACACAACAGCATTAGGCTACCTTAACAGCGACCCTGCAGCCTCTGTGATTTTAGAGAGGAGATCTTAATTAATTAATGCACCAGTTTCTGAGTTGCAGCCCATCTGTAGGCTATAATTGAATTATCATAACTGTATTAACATATTTAGATAGACTATTTTACGTGTCCAAAAACATACGGAGCCAGGGTAGGGGTTAATAAACTGAGAAAAAACAAATCCTAGATGAAAGTGTCAAATTTACAAGAACAAAAATTCCCTGAAATTAAAGTCACTAAAAATCAAAAATCAGTCTGGTGTATACGCCCAATCCATGGCAAAGTCTCTAAGGTGCATGATAGTGATAGTGGGCTAAACCCACGAGTATTTCCTCACTGCTGAATCAGATTGCAAAGTCTAATATAACTTTTCACTGCATGTATAATACACCTCAGAGGTGTGTGTGTGTGTGTGTGTGTGTGTGATGTTGCAGCCTTGCAAAGTTAAGTTTCTCTCATAAATGTGTGATTATAATGTCAGAGAATATTCAAGTATTTTACTTGTAGATGACCTAATCTTGGAAATTAAATTTTGTCTCAGATTATTACCTCTCTCGGCTAGCACCTTTTTTTCTATTACAATGGACCTTATGTGCAGTTGTATCTTTACATCTTAATCATATTACACATAGGATAAATGAAGAGTCCATAGAATAAGAATTAGCCTACAATAAGAACACTGTGACGATAATTACAAATTTACTCCATGCAATGCCAACAAGCCTCCCTGGCTTTGTCGGCTGCTTTAGATTTAGGCATTGACGTGTCTTTAAACTCCTCATATCCTGACACTATCAATGCATTCTTCTGGAGAAATATGGAACATGCGCCGTTGCAAAAAAATGTCTGCACGGCCGAACACGCCCCTTTTATGTGAACATGCACCAACTCCAGTTAAGTTAACACAGACTCAACCAACCAACATCTTATTCACCTTCATAGTACCGCTTAACTTCAGTGTAGGCGGTCAGAGTTTGTAAACCCCGAGTTTGCCTGAGTTAACTCTGAGTAGATTGACCTCGCTTCGTAGTACAGGCCACTGGACTCTGACTCTGGGGACGACGAAGACACAGCAGGTTCAGGCGGGGACAGGAGAGGCATTACTATTCAGGAAGTTCAGCCTGATATCATCAAAAGGCGAATGAATAAACATGCTTTTTTTTTCATGGTATATAACGCAAATTGTTTTTCACCATGAAAAGTCCGACAATAAGGCGGTGGCAGGGTGGTTGGATGGACAGTAAGCTGGTCCCGTGACCCAAGAAACCAGCTTTCGGTTCCCGCGTGAAACAAAATGACAAATGATGTTTGTGTTAAAGCCCCTCACCTTTACCCTAACCATCACAGGGGTGTGTGCCTAAACTCATATAAGTGATGGTATGCATGTCAACCAGTTAACCATACAGCTTTACACACTTGTAAAATTTAATATATATATAATAATTAAATTAATATCATAAACTCTAGTTAACTAATTGCTTCAACTAGGCCTACTAGTTGACTATGGGGCAGCCCTATTCATAATAATATTAAACATATTTAACTGAATACTGTCCTTATATCTGGTTATAACTACACTATATTAGGTAATAAACCGTTTATTAAATGTTTGTATACTGCTTATAAATGCTAAATTAAGTAATGTGTTACCTACATTTTTCATATGTCTAGCAGCTGACTTTTTGACTTTCAGCAAATCTTCAAACCCTGTTTCCTCTGGGTTACCAAAATCAATTGATCAATTAATATGACACAGAGCTCTCAGTTGATGGAAGTGATGAGATTTTGTCATTGTATTTAGGCTACAGTTGTGCCATTGTTGTTCACATGTACAATATAATATGATTGTAACCTTTTAATCATATAGTTAAGCGCATTGTTACCACTTGCCAATGCCGCTATAGCAGGCATGTGATTGGCAAAGGACAAAAAAGCAGAAATAAAATACAGAACGCAGAGTAGGGCGGAGCAGCTAGCTCGGTCCTGATCCTTATCCTGTGTGACACACACACAAACACACACACACACACAATGACATTTTATACCTCTTCCAGAAATCTACCATAGGGCCACAAGTTTAAAATACCAGCACTGATCGAGAACAGATTCACCCATGAGAAAAGAAAGAAACTAAGACATACAGAAACAAGGTGCCTGCCAAAACCTGCTCATACTGTTCTTCTTATAGCAGCACACCTTTGTTGTTAGCTGGCAGCAACTGGCTGCTTGTACTGTGAAGTACAAACATTGCAAATAAACACAAACATGCTTGCTCACTTCAACTTGTAAAATACACCAAACAAAGCTCACATACAGTAATTCTGTGTTAATCGGCTTCTGTGTGTTAAGTAGGCTGTCAACCATTTTCTAGATTGTATCATTTTACATTCAAGAATTTAACGCTAGTTGGCAGCTAATTTAGTTCATCCTACTTGGTGAAGCAGACTATTTACTGACATTTGCAATTTAAACATGTCTGCAAAGCGGATAATCACACAAATCAAACAAACTGAATGTAAACATATTCCCTAGCACCACACCTGTGGCATTAGCTGCTTGCACTGTAATGTAAAAGCAGTTCAAGCACAGTACAAGATAGCACTGCACAGCACAGCAAATAAACACAAACGTGCATGCACCATCTTGTAAAATACATCAAAAAACATGCACATTATTCTGCTGCAAACCACACTTACTGTCAGTTCTCACTTTAAATAGCGATAGAATGATTATGTTATTTCTCTCATCGAGTCCCCGGTTGAGTCCCCCAGCCGCTGTCCTTTTAAAATGGCAGCTCAAACTCAACACAAACAGACATCCTCATTGGTAATTGGAAATCTTCACGCACTATGGCTGTCCTCAAATCCTCACCATTCCAAGCTCGCCAACACCAAAAATTTAAAAATGTTTTTACAGATCTGCAGATAGATAGATAGATGTAAAAAAAAAACTGCTGACTAACTACAACAGAAAAGTTTACAGGTGAGTTGTGATCAGCGTGCAGGTAACCAGACAGAAACAGAACCAGAAACTCACAATTGAAGCTAGTTGAAGGTTTTCAGTAGATACTAATGTAACATAATCAAATAATCAGGCTCATCAGACTCGACTGTCTTCAGCTAAACAGAGCATGACAGAGAATTGAAAGAAGACGAAGAGCTGCGTTTTAAAACACACCAAATCTTGAATGAGTTTGGTTGATGTGAAATCTGCTGCATGAAGAGGCTTTTGAAACAACTGCAGTTAATCAGCCGCTGTGAAGAGTGGCAGATGGAGAAGAGATTGCTCATGGGTAGCAATTTTTCAATCAACACACACACACACAGGCTGTGATTTTAATAAGGGCCAGCAGCGTCCTCGTTAGGAGATGTTATTATGTTTTATTAGAAGCTGATGTTAAAATTAGAATTTTGATTGGAATTAAACACACAGAAGTGGAAAAGAAGGAATGAAGGACACTAACTCTAAAAAATAACATTTCCAGAAGTGAGTGTTCTTCTAATTTTTTTGCCTTTTTATTAGTATTTCTGACTATGTGCGAATGATAAAAAAATATACTGGTTGCTTTTTCATTACACCTACTGGTATAATAAAAAAAAAAAGTCATATTACAGCGGAAATTAATACATGTATGTCTGTGGGAACAATGTGGACAGGTAGATGATAAAAATAAGTCTTCTAATAGATCCAACAGTGTGTATCTGCACACTTCTTCACAACGAGCCCACACCAGATATATTCATTCTGTTTCTTATTGTCATTCTAATATTGGTCTTTCTGTCTATAGATAACATCGATTACGTGTCTGTCTATCCCTCCTCTCTTGCTCATTTTTTCCACTTTAAAGGAAAGGTTCACATTTTTCAAGCCTGTGCTAAAACATCATGCGCCCACATGTACATTTTCGCCTGCTGTAATCGTTCCTCCTGTTCAAACTGATCATTAAGAGATCCCTTCTTAACATACTTACACTGCAAGAGTTTTTTAATGGCCAGTATGGACAGAATAATGATTACAGCAATTTAATGAGTTCAGATTTTAACAAATTTGAGCCGGAGAAAGTAATACAAAGGTTTAAATGTGGAATTTGAAAAGCAGAGAAGAAAGGACGTCTTACCAACAATAAAAGAATGAACTTTGTGATACCAAATTAACTCAAAATTTATGCCAAATCTACCATTACAAATTCAAAAATTGGTGGCACTGTTACCTATTATCTCTGGACTTCAAATGTCACAGTGTGCATAACATAACTCATGCTGTCTACTGTCCTTTCAGAAGTGCATACTGGGGTTGTAATGTTAACCCACAATATTTTATTCTACCAAAAACTTTGATTTCAAGGTCCCGTGAAATTGATGATTACTTCCTTAATGTTGGTGCGAGATAGAACACAGTGAAGGATCGGTTCTGTTCTCACCGTGGTGGTCTTGACTCGGCCTCCTGGCTGCGTGCAGGTCCAGCCCGACTGATTGACCAGGAGATCACAACCTTCATCGTCCAAACACGGAGACATTTCACACCACTGTCGACTCCAGACGATACGAACTGAGGAGGAGAAGGAGACCCAGGTAAATTAATTTGTTTCATTTTCATTTCGATGTGTTATGCTATTTGTTTACATCCCTCAATGACTTTCTCAGTTCCTCCTGAGTGTCCTCAAACTTTTGCTTTGTCATGATAATTGTATTCTTTAATGTTACTGTTCTTAGATTGTGAACAATGTAGAAGTAATAAACAGTCACATGTCAGATATATGACTGATTAACATTCTCTGTACAGCCTGAGATGGTTTACAGTTTTTTACAACTGCTCACACATGTTTTCAAGACTATGTCTGCTTTTTTCTCTACACACAATTCCCAAAACTGCTCACACAAAATGCAAAATGCCTCATATCTCCTTCAAAATGAAACACTGCATTTAAAATGTCATGAACACATCCCAAAATGAAGCCTTGGCATCAGATGGCAAACACTTCATTAAAGAAAATTATTGGATATATAATTTAGACACTGTTGTTCTAAATATAAAGCTCTTTTGTCTTTCATAGGCTTATATGTACATTTCCCTACAATGTTCTTGAGTGAAAGTAATCTGCTGAGAAGTTCTAAAAACACTGTAAACACCAATGCAATGTTGAAACAGAAAATATTTATTTGGCAAAACATTACAGTTGTAACAGTAGCACAGTGCTGTATCCAGCAGCATACAAGAAAAGGAAAACTAATAAATATATAGAGACCAAAAGTATAATTTTTACTTTTATTGCTAAAAATTAATACTTATTTTACAATACTGTATTGCTGAAGTAACCATTAGATTGTTGCAACCTGTTCTAATTTGTGAAGGGTCAAATTATGGATTTCCATACTGCCACGTGAGTGTTGTTATGTGCATCGTTTTTATGTGAGTCCTCCTTGAAGTCCTCAAGCAGACAAACAGCTGATATGTTTCCTCTCTCCACTGGTGTCTTCTTGTTCTTATTGTCTTATTCAAACTTTTATATTATGATGTTAGGCCTATATATAATAAAACTGTTACATTATCATTGCATCTTTATAATTATAGCTGTTCCTGTTTGATTGTAGCCATCTACACACATACGTACAGAATGTCATGATGATTAACTACAGTGAGCTGAAATTAAAGAACACGAGATGAAGAAAAAGATAGTATCGCAGAGTATTGTGTGGCCACTGTTCAGAAAAAAAACTATTATGAGATTAAACGTATAATTGTTTTAGTAGAACTAGTAGACTGTGATTCTTACTGCTGAATCATTAATAGCTGCAAACATGTAGGCCTGGGGCTGACAGTGAAAGTATCAGGCATGTTTGTCTTATTACAATAATAATAACGCTGCAGAGAGCCCCCAGCTGCAGTAGTGCATGGATCATGCATAATATATATCCAGCCAAAGGGAACAATCACGAACCGTTCACAGCCCGTCGGTCATACTAGCAACATAACCCGTACCGGAGAGCAACAGGAGATCGTGGAGCGACTGGCCTGCTGCGGACGGTGGGTGATCGTTCCCTCTATAGAGTAATATAGAAATTAATGGCAATAAAGCATGCTGTCAATATTTTAGAGATCCCAAAAAATATCACAAATCATGCTTTTAGGGGAGCTGATGTCTTATAAAGGGGCGCTAAGGTCCCCCTGGCTCACATGTAGTTCGCACCTTGATTCTGACGACATTCAAACTAAAAATTATTTAAAATATTGACTTTATTCTAAAAATATTACAACTTTAGAAGAAAGATGTGCTCTCGTAAAAAAATTATTCTTGTAAAATTCCAACTTTACTCTCTCTATACTATAGTTTTATTCTCATCAGATTGTGAGTCATTTCCCTAAATTATGACTTCTTTGTCAAAATTTTACATATTTATTCTTTAAATATCCAAAGAAAATGGAAAGGAGTGAACTTACAAATCAAAGAACCAAACTAAACTCAGTCCAACATCAGAGTACTGATGCTGTTCAGTTCAGGGCTCCTCTTCATCACAATCAGCTATTTATAAAGAAATAGGACATTCTCACAACGACATTTGCATATTGTGGCTTCCTGATTGGCCCACGGAGAGGAAGGAGGGGGTGATGAAGAGGAGTGTGTTGAGTTGTGGAGGCAGGAGTCTAACTGAGCAGGAAACAGCTAACAAAAAACAAACACAATCACAGGACATTTAATGGGGTCAGAAATATCCTGACTTTCAGTCCTTTTGTAAGTGTCAAGCTCTAAAAACACTGGATCCTACATTATAGCCATAATGCAACCAGATCTCTTCATCACATCCTCCCCACAGATAACACAGGCTTTCTGTTGCTTGACATGACATCAACAGGGTTATTTCCCCCTCGAGAGTCACAAAATACATTAGAACTGTTTTTGAGGCTAAGTATGATTAAGTGAACTGACCTTTATGTGTAAAACTGGGGGATGATCCCTTCAAGCAAAGAATCATAGATATCAAATCTCCAGATAATCAACATTACTACCGGTCTGTACTGAGGAGGTCAAATGTCAAAGTGATGGAGTCGATGTCTCTGTGACTCCGGATCATAACGTATGACACACAGTAAAATACTGAACTGTTCATTTATTCAGCAGAATATGGGACAAACATCTGTCAGCAATTAACAGTGTATGCATCTCATTAAAGATGGCCGCTGGTCCCAGAGGGGAAAAACACACAAGGGAGAACCGAAAGAGATGTTCCTCATTATGGAGAGGAAAGATACAAGGAGGAAGCATCAAACATAACAACATAAATCAGAGAAACATTTCCTGAAACAAATACATGTGGTTAAAATAAATCTGGAGTCTTCTAATATGATTACAATGATTGACTTCATTGCCCTCAATGGACAGCATTGGATCTAAAAAAAACTTATATATAACATGTATAATGTCATTTTAATATTTAATGCATTATATAACTAACAAAAACTCATAACTGTAATAATGCTTGCGTAACTGAGCATTCTGCTATAATGACGAACACAGCACATCGTTACACAGCACCACGCAACATAGCACAATGTAATGCAACACAACATGGCATTACATGACATGACATGACATAACATAGCATGACATGTTGTAACGGAACATGAAGTAGCCTACCGTAACATTGTGTAATGCAGCGTAGCACAACGAAATGCAACACAAAATAGCAGCAAAACGTAACACTGCACAACGTAACATGACGTAATATGACATGACGTCATGTGACATGACTTAATGTGACATGACTTAATGTGACATGACGTAATGTGACATGACTTAATGTGACATGACGTAATGTGACATGACGTCATGTGACATGACTTAATGTGACATGACGTCATGTGACATGACTTAATGTGACATGACGTCATGTGACATGACGTCATGTGACATGACGTAATGTGACATGACTTAATGTGACATGACGTAATGTGACATGACTTAATGTGACATGACGTAATGTGACATGACGTAATGTGACATGACGTCATGTGACATGACTTAATGTGACATGACTTAGACTTAATGTGACATGACGTAATGTGACATGACTTAATGTGACATGACTTAATGTGACATGACTTAATGTGACATGACGTAATGTGACATGACTTAATGTGACATGACTTAGACTTAATGTGACATGACGTAATGTGACATGACTTAATGTGACATGA
>NC_060167.1:25986870-26063954 GCF_021292245.1 Micropterus dolomieu
TTAATATTTAATGCATTATATAACTAACAAAAACTCATAACTGTAATAATGCTTGCGTAACTGAGCATTCTGCTATAATGACGAACACAGCACATCGTTACACAGCACCACGCAACATAGCACAATGTAATGCAACACAACATGGCATTACATGACATGACATGACATAACATAGCATGACATGTTGTAACGGAACATGAAGTAGCCTACCGTAACATTGTGTAATGCAGCGTAGCACAACGAAATGCAACACAAAATAGCAGCAAAACGTAACACTGCACAACGTAACATGACGTAATATGACATGACGTCATGTGACATGACTTAATGTGACATGACTTAATGTGACATGACGTAATGTGACATGACGTAATGTGACATGACGTAATGTGACATGACTTAATGTGACATGACGTAATGTGACATGACGTCATGTGACATGACTTAATGTGACATGACTTAATGTGACATGACGTAATGTGACATGACGTAATGTGACATGACTTAATGTGACATGACGTAATGTGACATGACGTAATGTGACATGACGTAATGTGACATGACGTAATGTGAAATGACTTTATGTTACATAATGTAACGTAACACAGCACAAAGTAGCATGACATTACATAACATAGGATGATATGATGTAACACAAGGTGATGTAATTTAACGCAAAGCAACACATCTCAAAGCAACGTATGGTAACACAACACAATATAAACGGCTTAACGTAAATGAAATAAATAATATACTGGTATTATTTAGTACCTATAGCAGGTGTCCTCAGTAGAACGCCACACATACACAAACATATGTCTGTCCAGTCTGTCAACTGATCATGTGTCTAGCCTCTCTCTTTCTGTTATCTCATTAGAAAATTAATTCTTCTCTCAGACGATTTCCTGCTGTTTGGCGACACTTTACTGACCCATTCTTTCCTGTCGTTCCAGCCCCGCTCTCATTCCCAGCATTAAATTACACTCTGTGAACATGGGGAACGATGAAGAAAATGAGAGTCTGTATAGGCCTGTAATACATAACCAGGTAATCAGGTCTCCCTTTGGAGCAGCAGAGCAGTGGTGTGATTGTGATAGCCCGTTAGGCCCCAATTATCAAACCAATTTCCTATTGAACAGCAGCTCCTCTCAGCCATGATACTTAATTAAATTCTCACATCGCTTACACCTCGATCAAGGTGGCGAAAGAGGGATCCTCCAAAGAGGAGATACTTCAACTTATGAAAATGTTAGTTTTCAAATAACAAATAGCATGAAGGTTATTTTCAAAGAAAAGATTCTGGTGATCCATGGACGTCGTTAGGCCTATTTTAGGGGGGCAGAAGCTACCATAAAAGTGTCCTAAGCCCCCCCCCAAATAATATTAACAAAAATAATAATTACATTTAAAATATTTTTTTTTACAGTGAAGGCATGTACTCAGCAAAGATAATATGATAGAATAATACAAAAATCATTCGTATTTATTGGCTTAAAATCATTCTTGTTGTTTCCTCGGCATCACAATTTAAATCCCTACTGGGGTCGGGCACTAGGACTTACAAGACCTACTCTATATGAGAAGTGCCATGAGATAACTTTTGTTATGAATCGTGTAATCACACCTCCTCTGACATTTCCATTTTCCAAGTTCCTTATTTTTTTAAAAAACTTATCCTAAGCTAATTGGACTTAACGCCAAGCCAGATGTTTTCAAAGTGGGAGGCAGACCTTTCCAGAGAGGCTCCAAACTGTTTCAGGGGACGCTCAGTCAGTGGAAGTAAAACATTTTACATTAATTATCAAAATGAGATGACACAGAACAGCCTAAATGTTTGTGATTTGGTTAAAGACATTCAGAGATACGTCAGTTTGTGGAGGTTTATGCTCTTTCCCAGAGTCAGAAACTAACAAATGCTTTGTGACAGACATTTTTTATGTAATTGGTGTGGTCTGAAGTTATGGTTAGGGGGCACCTTTTTCCATGCTTGTCTGAGGGGAGGCCCACAATCTCAGACTCTGAAAACTCTAACTGTACCTAGAATTACCTCTAAGCCCAAAGGGACCAAGAAGCTAACTGTACAAACTGTTAGCATTATGCGCTTTTATTTTGAAGGCAGTAATGTAATGCAAATATCAACACAGTGCAGGATGAGAAAAGTTAGCAGACACAGAGCAAAGGACTTCACATGACAGGATAATTTGGATTAATTTTTATGAAAAGCTATTTCGAATCTTTTGATCAGTGGACTCTTACAGACTAAAGTAATATAAATAATCAAGGAACAGACACGTGTGAACTTAAAGAGCACATCAAAGGTAACGTGAGTCAGCACTTTTCTTTTTCTTTTCATCTCCTGTACCAGGTTACACCAGTAAATCTATAAGAATTATACTTTGGGGCTTGTTGTTTCGGTTAAATGAACTGACACTGTCACTCGGCTATTAATTGAACTTTTAATGTAGGTTGCAGCCCTTCTTCTTCTTCTTCCTCTTTTCATTCTCATTGGCTGTGTCCGAAATCACCCACTACTCACTATATAGTGGACTATACAGTGAACTTATTATACCCTAAATAGTCCACTCAACGTATCCCAGAATGCATTTTGAGAATTAGTGTACAACCGATGGTCACTAACCAAGCCCTACCTACCATCATGCTTTGCGCTGATAGAAAAAACAGTCCACCAACTGATTGTCCGACGGCAATGACGAAATTAAAGGCGCCAAAATAATGATCGGAGTAGAGTCCGACAGTGTTGTTTTAATAATGCGAGTGAGCTCACTATATAGTCCTGTACATACAACTCCCTACATAGGGGGTAGGGAGTAGTGAATGAGTGGGGATGTCGGACACAGCCAACATTCCTCTTCTCATTCTTCTTCTTCTTCTTTTTCTTACTCCTCCTCTTCCTCCTCTATTTTCATAGGTGGCTGATGTCCAGACAGGTCAAAACATTATGCATGAAAACGAGCGGACAGTGTGTGTGTGTGTGTGTGTGTGTGTGTGTGAGAGAGTGTGAGAGAGAACAGAGAAAACTGACATTAAATGATGGACCAGAGATACTGATTGTACATCTGCTGCTGATGTCAGTTATTAATAATAAGCCTATTAATGCCGGCCCCCCGGCTCAGTGTGTCGTCCTGCCCAGGCTTGTATGGAAACATTTCACTGAGCACTGAACGCTCTCAGTTACCCCCTGAGACACAACATAAGGCGTCAAAGAACAGACCGGCAGGAAACAGCAGCGCCCTGTTTGAGAGGACGACATGTAATCACAGCTTCTTTGACTTCCTGCTGTGGACGGGGATGGAAGCCGATGTCTGTTGATTCATCTCTTTCCTCCATCGTCCCTGGACGCCTCCGCTGAGTGAGTACGCCGCATGCTTCTCTCCATAACACCTCTATTACCTCAGCAGTGTCCCAGTGTTTTATAAGATGGCTCAGAGTTGAAGTTGTAAATGCTGCCGTTTCCTAGAATCACCTGGAAACGTCCAGACTGAACACATCAACCCAAAGAAAATGTAAAATGTTGAAAATGTTTTTTTGCAACTTTTGCAATGATTTGCTGGTTTCGGCAATCTCAGCATGATTAACAAAAATTGTTAATTGAGAAACATTGTTAAACTTTGCCAAAAGACCATTGGCACTAGCCTGAATGATATTGACCATGTTTATAAAGAGAGAGATATTCAAAAGGCAAAGGCAAAGTTTCAACTTCTGACATCAGGGAGGAGGAACACTTTCCCTAGAAAGGCCAAATCAAACAGATATTTGAGATCATTTGTTCCATCAGCTGTTGGGTTTTTAAACAAACTGTAGTCCTGGTTGCTGTTGCACATATACTCTAATACAGGATATTTCATAGTGCTCTATATTTCATGGTAGCTGTACTGTTTGTTGACAGCACCTATTGTATGTTATATGTTTTTATGTCTTCCATTTATCATTTGGTTGATGTGTATTGACTACTGTTGCGAAACAAATTGCCTCTCGGGTACAATAAAGGCTATCAAATCAAAGAACAAGACAAAATGTCCAATCAGGACCTGTAACAACCTCGAAATGAACTGCAGCTACATATACCGATAAAAAGCCGATCACTTTTAAAAATACTGTTTTTCAGCTTTTTCTCTCTTTCAAAGCTCTTAAACTTTACACATCCTTAATTTTCATATTAGTTTATATTCACACTGACTTATATTTTCTTCTCTACAATTTGGGGTTCAGTGTCGTACGGTCAAGGTCACTTCAGCATGTCGACAGGTGGAGCCAGGGAATCAAACCATCAACCATACGACTAGTAAACACTCCACCATCTGATCTACAGTCGTCCTTAGTGGTTCTATTTTAGGCACAATAAACGTATACTAATAAAAATGTTGAGCCACTGGGCCCTCCGCTGCCACAGTGAACCACCTGTATGTCAGTCCTCCTCCCTGGCCTCCACATCTGTACTGTGACCCGACTCTTCTGAACACTGCTGCTGGAAGTTTTGTCCTGCAGTTTCACCCGATTTGAAGTTAAATCCTGGGAGATGAAAGGGAGGACACAGTGCCAAAAGATCTTTTTTAGCAGCAATGTCCACCACTTTGGTACAGACTGAAATATCCCCATGAACTTTTGGCACAGACATTCATGGTCCCCAGAGGATGAATCCTACCAAAGTCCTTATAGGCAATGAATTAACTATATTCTATTACTTTTTAGTTCTTTTTTGTTTGTATGTTTGTGTGTGTTTGTTCTCTTGTAATTTTATCTTTTTTTTTCTCTAAAATCATGAAAATAAGACACCAAAATGAGCACTGTTAGAGTTAAAGGGATAATGTCTTGGTTTAGAATTTTATTACTTATAAAAACAAATTAAAAGTTTTCACATCTGACATATTACATTTCATGGCGTGAATGTCCACAGCAAACCTAAACAACCATTGCATTTTTAATAAAAGTTAGACATGATTTTTCTACGATTCTATTTTGGTTCAGAACAGAGCTGTGGCTTTTATCTATACTGGGATCTACTCTTCTTAGTAGAGTTTATAGAAACCTCATTCACCTGCAGGTTTCTGACCAATATGCACTCAGGATGATATACCTGGTGTTTCCAGAGGGAATCGGCGTGTTTTCTGGCGTTAAATATAGAAAACGGTCAGAAACAGAAAACAGACTTTCATATTAACAAACACTGTGTAGTGGAGACGCAGTGGATTAATCTCAGGTATCAGTGAACACCTGAACACCTGCGAGCGCTGCATCACCCCGTTGATTAATGAATGACCGCAACGCGGATCCATCCGCCGCCACCGTTCAGCGCAGTTCATTTATCCGAAAAGGGAGGAGGCCATTTTTGTAATCGCTTCATTCATCAAAGACTGCGTCCAGAAGGAGAGACACTGCTTCATCCCCCGAGGACGAGAGGAAAGGATGAGGAACAAAGAAAAGGAAACAAGGCGGAAAAACAAGAAGAAAAAAAATATAATCTGTGCTACAGTCTTAACAGGAAGTGGACACAGAAACCATTATTCCTCTTTTAAAGAAGTTTGATGATCTGCAAAGGCAAAGACAATCATCCATTTTGTGCTCCTTTTTTTGATCTTTCTTTTTGTTTCCTTAAATTTTTTTGCTTTGCCTCCTACCCAACCCTTTCTCAACTTTTATTCATTTTCACTTTGATGTTGTCTTCCTTTACTTATTCTCTTTTTTCCTTATTTACATTTTCTTTCCCGAGGGTCTGTTTTACTTTAGTTTCTGCAGAAGTACATTGCATTCAACAAAGAAAAGTAGCATATACAGTAGCTTCTCAATTAAACAATAAATGATCTCGTTATTATTATGGTTATGTCACAAGTTAACAATCTCATCATTGCAAGACAAAAATATCCTGATTAAAAGAGAAAGATCTCATATATAGATACAGAAATCCTAATACTGAAATATTTTTCATTCAGATCCCATTTATAAGATACATCACTCTTGATTTTGAGAATAAAAATAATACATTTTGTGAAACACACTTGCTGCTTCTGCAATATTTTTTCTCCTCATTTATTTATTTCTATTTTCTTTTCCTCTCTTCTGTCTTCAGGTCAGAGGTTTTACCTTCTCTCATACTCTGAATGCCTCTCTGCCCTTTTCAGTTCATCTGCACTTGATGAGAAACAAAAAGGTCTCATCTGTTTGTTTGTTTCTCCACACGTACTCAGAGCCTGGTGGCCTTTTTTATTCATCGCTATCAATCTGATACGACTGAAACAAAACAGCAGGATGAAATATTCTGACACAGTAGCATCTTTTCGTTTTTTCTGCCCAGATATATGGTGTAAAAAGCAGAGGAGGATGATAAGAACCATTCAAAATTAATTTTTCAGGATTAAGCTGAGTTTTCATATTCTTTTTTTAACGATTTACGTGAACAGCAGCTCCTTCAGAGCCCAACAAAGTCTTGATACAAACGAACGCAGACACAGACCTTTTCTACAGACGTTTTAAGTTAAGAGGACTTTTCCATCCTGGTGAAGTTTCTGTATCTGTAAACATGTTATGTCCTCTCAGTGTGACCTCCTGTGATGCATGCTGGGATTATCTCCACTCAGAGTGGGACCTGCCGCACAGGAACCAAGACTCAGAATCACGGTTTAAGTCAGCCAAGGTATATGAGCCGGAGCTTGGAGATGTGAGTGGTCAGATAAGAACTGACTGCAGTCTGATCCTTTCTCTGAGCTTGGCGGTTGCAGCTGCGCCGGTGGATTTAAACAGCAGAACAATAAAAAGCAAAGCAAGCAGCCGCCTCAGATACAAACTGACATAAATACCAACATGCAGCTCTCACAGGCAGCAGAAAGGTCAGAGATCCAAACAAATCGGCTGCTGAGAGGTCTGAGTTTTATTTAAGACTTTCTGAACTCTGACCACACACACAAAATATCTGAAGAGCTTGCTTGTCTATTTTATTGTTTAAAGGATAAGTTAATGTAAGACCAAACTCATCACTAATCACAGAGAAAATACCAGCTTGATATACACAGTGAAAGATATACAGATACAAATATATCTAAAATCGAATACAACAAAATAAAAATGGTGAGGAAAATGAAATCCAGGCAAGTGCAAAGAATAAATGAATGTGTTTTACCAGTTAAACTGTTCCACACTACTATGTAAAAAACTATACAATAACAAAACTACAAAAAGATGCATTTCTACTCCACTACATTTCAGAGAGAAATACTTTACTTAAAATGTAATTTGTTTAAAATGCTATGATACTTTTCAGATTAAAAATGTACAAAACATAGGATCAGTGTTGGGCAAGTTACTAGTTTCTTTCAATAAATTAGAATTGTTCGCGGCTGAAAGCTTTTTGCTGGTCACACAAAGTTTACAACGGATGACAATGTTCTTTGCATCTTAGACTGTGACACAATAATGGCACTAACATTACTTACAGCTGTGGATACATCGCCTCTCTCCCTCGTTCTCCATTCTTCCTTTATGGCTAACAGCTGACTTGAACAACAAGATGGTGCGTTCAGTAACGCGGCGTTACTTGGATTAATCACTGTAATATTATTACTGTTTTGGAAATAGTAACACTAGTCATTACTGGGAAAAGCAATAATATAATCTAAAATGTGAAGCAATATTATTAATTAAACTATCTAACAGAATTTAAAGACACTTTACTTCAGGAAAAGAAGTAAATTTTCTTGCTTATACTTCTGTACTTTTAGTACTACTTTCAGTGCAGGACTTACTTGTACTGGTATATGTATTTATATAGTATTATTTACAGTACATAATATTACAAAGACAATGGTCTAGACCTGCTCCATATAAAAATGCAATGTAATGATATCATTTCTGTTATGAATTAGCGCTGTATAAATAAAATTGAATCGTAATTTTTATTTGTGGGACTTTCACGTAAGTAAGTGTTCTGAATACTTCTTCCGCCACAGTTTTCACGTCCCATGATGTGGGTGTGGAAAGTTTAGATTATGTTGTAAGTTGTATTTTATCTGAACTACATCAGTTTTTCTCCCTGAAACGCTGAAGAGACTTTAGAGTTTATGTTACCTGAGATTGCAACAGAAAACATGGACTGACATAAATATCAACACGCAGCTCTGTAAAGGTCACGTCGAGATGAAGGCTGAAGTTTGCACCGAATACTTTACGAAACAACTCTTTCTGATGGACAGTTACAAAGATTTGCCATTCACAAGCATTGAATGCATTTTGTATTACTAAGATTTGGATTAATGTTCACTAATATGCGTTACACTGTATCTCCAAAAATATGTCGACTGTCTCATATAGCTTGAATGTCCGGATACTTTGTGCCTCAACATTTAGCAGTAATTAGTTTTAAAAAAATAACAGGTTAAAGGTGTTGTATGTAAATCATAGCATTTTCCCTTCCAGAGTTTATTGTCTGACATCGCCTATCTAACAACCAGCAGCAATTTATCATCCACTGCAGTGAAGAAGTCACTAAGAGTTTAAACAGGTTTTGTTTTTTCTGAGACATTCAGTGAGGAAAAAACAGGAAGCTGCTGATGAGTCTCTGAGCTCAGAAAACAGGTCGCAGCGATCAGCAGCGTTCTCACATCGAGTCTGCTGCTGAAAATATCCTCCCAAAGCAGCAGAGCAAATTCAAACAGCTCGGATCACTGACGTCACAGTGTTTAGGCTGCAGCTCCAGCACTGTCTGCAACACCTTGAGGATCAGCACTGTTGACCAACGACACACAAAAGGTTTCTCAGCAGATATATCAGTAAAATATGAATATAAACAGCTTAGTAAATTGACTTGTCTGAGTCAGATGGAGAAAAAAAAATAGAGATCCAACACCAGTTTAATCTCTGTGTGTCTGTTAGCCTATCTTAGCACAAAGACGGGACGAGGGGGAACTGCTAGCGTAGCAGTCCACCCTGTAGTCTGAGAGTAGAGTTAGTCAGAGCTCAAACCTGTTCAATGAACAAGATAAAGTTTTTCTGCTGATTAGGTAAAAATGCAATCTTGGTTACACCTTTTTGGTCAGTGCAGATGTGAGGAAAAACTAATATCTGAAGACAAATCTGAAGAAGAACATATTTGAAGTTCTATTCATCTAAAGCTTTATTGAAAGGAAAGCAGCGAGAGAAACTGCAGAGGTTCTTTAACTCGGCTAAACAACTGTTCACTGTCTCACTGTATCACCGGGAGAGCCTGTAAATCCCTGCAGAGCAGACCGAGTCCCTCCAGCTGTTGCCATCATCTCCAGATGGCAGAAAGAGAAAGAGAAAGGAGGAGACAGCCGGTGATGAAATGCAATGCAACTCTGGGCTGTTCCCATCTGGACTGTGACTTTATGAACCGTGCAGTCCAGATGAAGAGATGAGGAGGATACAGATGGAAGCTGCAGGTATCTGTGTGTTTGTTTCCTTCATAAATTAAAGTTAACCTCAAGCTGTGAAGCGGCCTTCAGTCTGCGTGCTGGCGACACCTTAACTCAATGTGAAACAACAATCCATTAAAAGACCCTTTAATTTACCCATAAAAACACACCAAACACGCTTTCATCCAAGTTTGTGAACATTGTCAGGAATCAGAAACTCTGTAGAACAAGTTCTTGTTATGGCAGGAAATTCATAGCGAGACAGGGGAGACAGTAATAGACAACCTCCATAGATTAGGGAATAGATTAGAAGTAGAAAAAAAAAAGCATAGTGGAATATGGCGGAAGCAGTAAAAACTCACTAATCTTATCACCTGCCTTAAAGATATCAAATGTTATAAAATTGTAAAAGAGACCTGTTGCTGAGTGTCTCCACCAATCAGCAGACGGATGGTCAAGACCCCTTGGCATCAGTTTTTCACGCACTGGAAAGCCCCTTTATCGTCATTGTTACATGCACAGGGTACCCCATTAGGGTCATTGTTCAATGCTAAGTAGGCCTAGTATAAATAACTCAAAGCAGTACACATAGGGAGGTGGTCTAGGTGGTTCAATGGATCAGACACCACAATTTTACCCAGGAAGATGGTGTTCAATTCCTGTTTGAAACAAATAGTGTTGATTCTTTTGAACGTAACTAACGTTTTTATTTTAACCCAAACCATTATATTTTCCTAACTCAAGTAGTTTTGGTGCCTTAACCTAACAGAGAGAGGCTATTTCACAACATTAACCACGTGTTTTATTTTGAAAGTTTAACAGGACTTTGCGTTTTTATTATTGCTAACTTGACCACGGAGCTCTACACGTCCAAAAACGATCCTTAAGGGGTAACCAGTGCATTAAAAAGCAATGCCTGAGGCGTCACGACCAAGTGTCCATATGTGACAAGTTGGGAGTGATAATTTGTTGCGTCAGCAAGTTCCCCAAAATGACATACGTTGAGATTCATAGTGTTCTCGTGGCTGTAATGATTATGACAGCAGCAAAGGATTATTATAAAGCAACAAAATCCAGGAGGTCGAGGTGGATCAATGTGTCAACAAAAGCAGAGACTGCTGTTTGTTTACTGGTTCAAAACAACAGTCACCATTGTTTTTCCATTGTTGTTAATTAACCATAACCATAATGTATGTTTATTGTTGTAGCTATGATGATGAAGGTCCTCTAACTATAAAAAAATTTATAATTTTGACCCAAACTATGATGTTTCCCTCAACCAAACCATAAAATCATATCATAAAACTGATTTCTGTAACCGTTTTGGACGGCACGGTCTTGTGTCGTGCGAGAGGGCGTGGCCAAACAATGTATTCTGTTGTTTAATTTGGAGGACTTGTTGGCAGCAACTGTCAAGAGGAGAGCAAGCGTCTTACCGTCAACGCAGGCCGGTCTGGCTCGTGTCGTCCCGGCGATCTGTCCCTTCCTGCAGGCGCAGCGGGCCGTCTGTCGAGCAATGGTCCTCCTCGGCTGGCTGCTGTCCCGGTCCAGAGTGACGATCTCACAGGTCCCTGCCGCCAGCTGACCTGAGGGTCGCATGGAAGTAAATCAGGTAAACATATGTTTGAACATTTTGTAAACGGATATGTTTTCTTTTATTGACCTTTTTGTTTCTGTTTACCTCACTGTGCAATTGCCTCAGTTTGAGAGAATAAGCCACTTGATTGTGCACTTGTTAAAAGTAGAGGTCAAACATGGCTTGTTCACAAGATGATGCAAACTGAGGAGCTTTGTATGTATCAAAACCACTGAGTGGTCAAAACCTGCGCAGTACTGTTGACTGGGACACGAGAAAGCTGAATAAAGGAAAGATGTTTAGATTTGGAGTTGAAAGTCTCTGACTGCTTCGACATTGTGTCCATTCATCTCATTAGTCTTAGGATAAGGTCACTTTCCATTATCAGTGTCTACTGGTCTGAATGAACTTCTCTGTCTTTGGAGGAGATGTATTTAACTTGTGAACTACATTGACTACCTACATTGCGATCCTTGAAGATGGCGCTAGCGTGCAGACGCAAACGGCTTGAAGAATTACTTTGGACATCTAAAAAAATAACTGATTAATGGAAGGAATCATTGGAGGCTGGCAGTATCAATAATAAAACTTCACTTTTGCAGAGGCTGAATGATGGATGGATGAATGCTTGGTGAAAAGTACTTGGTAAAGAGTCATAGACCGTCCCCTCTTCAGAAAGGGCTGGACCTACAACAAACAGGACTTCAGAGTAAGGAGAACAGAGGGAACAGTTTTCAGAAAGATAGAGGTCAGTTGGATAAGAGAGTCTTTTTAATGCCTGGAATCCACTGACTACGCCACTTTACGGCTGCGCCACAGTTTTGATGTGTCCATAGCCGAGCGTCAAAGTCTGATTTTGCTGACATGTTTAGATTTTGTGGATTTGGTAACCGGTGTTTGCATTTTGTGCTTCTACTATGATTAAGTGGGCTACGTAGTTAAAAGGTTTCTTTTTGTGTCTGTTTCAACCGTGTTTATTGTTGTTTTACGATCGGGAGTCTCCACAGGGTGTTTTATTTTGAAAATTGACCTGATTCTCTATGTCGTTCTGTGTCTGACTTCCTGCCTGGTTCAATCTGCTCTGTGTTGCTTGATGCTGCTTGTGGCAAAAAAAAAAAAAAAGTTAGTTGGAGATTAGACAACTGTACTCAAAACTTGTAAAGAGAAAACAAGAATATAGCCATCTTTCCATTTAATTTTCATTCGAATTTTAAGCGGACTTTTGAAATGGCGCAAAAAAGAAACAACAAAACAAAACACGAAATAGGTGCGTTTCCATCAGCTGGTTTGGAGCGAATAAACCGGGCTACAGCAAGCGTAGTTAGGTCAGTAGCTGACTTTACACATGGCTGTAATAAACAAGAAGTATGGGTTGCAAACCACAAACAGAACCAGTTGCATGGACCTGAGGACCATGGATCTGAGAAAAATGGAGGGAGGTCCTCAAGAATGTGTTCCAAGCGGGCAAACTGCTACAAGCCATATCTCAGCGCGTTATAGAAAAATGCGTCCATCAGTCGTGAGATACCTGTTCGCTAAATCAGAATTTTTTCGGCAAAAGTGTTTTCATCTCATCATTGCTCTTTTAGCTCCATTTAGGTTTTATGTACAAAGCAAAACCTTTTTTATATGATTAAAATATCATCAATGTATTTGACACCGCAATTATTTAAATCTTGGTATGTTGTGTTAACTTACGTTTTGAACTGTACAGCCAAAATATATGAGGTCTATGCTTACACTGTTGGATAGGCTGTTAACACTGAATCCCCTGACAGTTTTGTGATAATACAGATTAGCCTAGCATCCTTGCACTATCTTTGCTACCGTCATCTGTCTCATGGCCTTCGCCTCACACAGTCCCCCTGAGACTCTCCAAAAATGATAAATCCTGAACATTTTATTGTAGACAGTCTATGAGCGTTCCTGCAGCATCACTTTTGACAGAACATTTCTATTTCACATACGTTCCTGGTAGGTTATCATTCGCTCTGATCATCTATTGTGAATAAACGTCCATCCTCTTAGAAATCATAGAAAAATTACGCTCCTTATAAGTCCAAAACTTTCAAGTTTTCTTCAGTGTCAAAGTAACCCAGTGATAGTTGTCTGTACATCCATAGATACAGTGTAAACAGGAGCTGCTAAGCTATGGATATTTTTTGTGTGTGCACATATAGACCAAAAACGACTAATTGCATTAAACTATTTTGTCCCCATGGCCCCCTAACTGGTGAATCTAGTCATATGCTACACTGTAATGCACTTTTAACTGGGCATCCCCAAAAGTATTGAGAAGCTTTTTTTCCTATCTTTAGTTAAGGGGAAATGTAAGTATTTATGAAATTAGTATAATAATCGTTATTTTACAGTTATTTTACAAAAGGTCAATCTATCTTTCAGCTGTTTTTAAAAAATCTATCCTGTCATTTCTACAGCTGTAGCTGTTTGAAGTAATGTGTTGAGGTGAAAGGCTTCAGCTGTCAGCCTGAAACATGGTGCAACAGCAACAGCACTCAGAAGCTGAGAGGTTTTGATGTAGTGAGCAGTGTTTTCTGTCAGCAGCGTCTTTGAGAAACATGAATGAAGAAACAGTGTTGTTGTCTGAGTCATCGCTGCTGTCCATCAGGTGAGTTCAGGAGGATTAATGTCTGTGTGATGAGGAGTGTTTTGCTCTCACGTACGCACAAGCTCCTCCACTTCTACAGGGAAATTACATAATCAAAACGACTTATCAAAACATCAGATGCTTTTCTAAAGTCTGAGAAACTAACCCTGATGATGTTGATGACAGCCGACAAAACACGAGATAAAACACAAGTTACTCAGCTCCTGACTCAAGAAAATGATATTAAAAAACAAAAATTACTCCCACTTCTTCATCTCCAGGGCAGCAACAGGTTCAAGAATCTGATGATTTACAATCAGATCTGTCTGAAAGTGGAAAATGAGAAGCAGCTGGCCTTTGTTCCCTCAGAGAGTCAAATCAACCAATCAAAGCGGCCCACCTGTAGCTCATCAGACAGACAACCACACACCAATCAACAGAAAGGCTGCAATTTATTTAAAGTAAAGCTCTGTGTAGTTCCCTTGTTACCAAATAAAAGGTATGATTACATTCAGTGTTACAAAAACAGATTGTGTGTGTCAATGAGGTCAAACAAACATAAGTATTTTAAATCCAAAATGATTTACATCCATGTTTCCCAACTTGCAGTCTTCTTCTTTCCTGTCTTTGTTGGCGTGTTAACCAGTGGTGTAGTCTATGTGATACGCACGTATACGCCGTATACCCACTAGGAACGGTCAAAGATTTCCATATACCCACTTAAAATAGCGAGATGTAGAAGTATCAATATTGTTTTGTGGCAGAACTTTCACACGTTCATTCATAAATTCACCCCGTCTGTGTTGCGAAGCACTGAACTGACGTTTGGGGCTTCCGTGGCCTGTGACCGGGATCTGACGTCACCTACCAAACAACAGCACAGCTGCCTGGCGGTCACTCTGCGCAAGCAATTCATCTAAAGTAAAAACATTAGAAAATCAGTCTATTCTTACCACCTGCATAGGTGTCATTTACAATGGGGACACTGGGGACATGTCCCCACCACTTTCTGAAAATATTTGTTAAAAATGTCCTGAAAAATAGCTTTCAACAAGAAATGTTAGATAACAAATGATTTTTTGGCACAATAAGAAATCATGCAACGCAGTGTAAATATAGAAAAAAAACAGATCTGCATTATTAAGTAAAATAAAACCAACAATTTACTGATACGACACCTGCTACATGAACTTTGTTCACCTTTGTATATATAAAGACATTTCCACCATAAATTGGTAACAAAAAAATGTCCACATAATGCAATAAATTAAGTGTTTAATACTCAAAATCTTCTGGGGGAGGAGCCCCAGACCCCCCAATCATATATTTCATCAAGGAAAATATTTCTTTAAATATTAAAATATCTTCTAGGCTTGTTCTTGTGACCCCAATATTCTGGATTGTCACGTCTTGTATGCTAAGTGTTTTGTCACAACTCTAATCTGAGCCCTTAAATGTCCCCACCACTGTTCAGCACAAAGTGACGCCCTTGCCCACCTGTTACCGTCATAGGCTGTTAAAGTCTTTGCAGTGTTGATCATACATGGCCTAAGCAGTCCTGCACAATGCTCTCTATTCCATGTACATGAACACTGTATATATTAGTGAGTGTAGTGGTGCTTATGGGAAGTTGTTCTGGGACGGGTCGCTATGGGACGTGTGAATATTTGTCTGGAAGGGAAAATTCACAGTATACTCACTACAAAAAACTAGACTACACCACTGGTGTTACCTGTTATTCAGTGTGTGTGACACCACTGGTAGGACTGTTTATCTCGTGCAAGTGCACTATAAACTAACCTGATATAAATGAGCAAATTCAATATACAAATGAAGCAAATTCAGCGAAGGAATGGCAGAATCCACCACTAATGATAGAAACTACTATGTAGAGGTAATTACTGAATGTAAACGCATTGAATGGCTCAAGTACATCTTAAGGATTATAACTTTACTTTACTTTTAGAAATATATAAATACACCTGTAAATACAATAACTCTGTTCATACATCCACAAGGGAAGATAATTTTTAAAAGGCTACTGAGGCTGGTCTTAAAACAGAAAGGTTTAGATGCTGAACCTCCTTTCACACCAGCGAGCTGCAGTTTAAAGAATTGACTTAAAAACTTAGTAGGAAGGGTTCTGTTTGATAAAATCCAGATTAAACAGGTTGAATTTTCTTCTTTAAAACACTAACACTGTTCAGATCTTGGTGTTGAGACTCTGCAATTTTAATGAAGCTCATAATTACACCTGACAGCCTGCATTAACACGACTGCTGCTTTCTGTCTGATGTGCTCTCCCCCTCCTGTTAGCCTCGAGGCTACATGAAAGCTAATAAACTATCTCATCTCTGTCTGAGTGCCGCTGTGATGAGGGTTATCACCTCCCCCTCCTCCTCCTCCTCCTCCTCCTCCTCCTCATTTCTGTATGAATACAGATAGTCAGACCTCTGTAAGCTCTGTGGAATCAGCAGTTTATGTGCTTTCATGTTTATAGGGTCAAAAGTCACAATCTGACAGCAAGTGACACAACACACAGAGGGGAGGACACTATAACCTCCACCACAGTGTAATCATATCTGACACAAAGGTCAAAGGTCAGAGGATGGACGCTAACACACACACACACACACACACACACACACACACACAAAACCACAAAGGAGTGAGAGACTGACCTCTAGGAAAAAAACTAAATTACACTCAGAGGCTCTGACAAGGCAAGAATGTGCAGATACAAAGTCTTTATTCAACTCTGTCTCTTAGAAATTACATTAAAATTTTACAACAGCAAATATGTTCAGCAAGAGAGAAAAATAAAGCTATTAGATAGACTATTTTTTATCATGAGGAAATGTTTTTAATGAACATATCTAACCCTGACACAGCTCAAAAGGGTTTCATGTTTTTCCCTAGGTCAAGTATGGTTCCCTGGGTTAATTTGTTCAAATCTAAAGCTATTATTCTACAGACATGAGAGTGTCTTTTCCCATCAAATTATTTCCCCCAAAATATCCTTTCACATTTAACTGAAACTACCCCCTGTTACTAACCTTTAGCACAGTTCTTTTGTTGCCTAAATCTAACCACACACAGGACTCAGGATGTGAACTCTGGTCTGCTATATGCTTACTGACCATTAGCAAGTTCGTCAGTCCTCTGAGCAAAATGCCAGCTAGGAGTAAAAAGGACTGTGCAGAGAAAATAGAAAGAAGCTCAGAGAGCAATTGTGACTTAATAGTGCCAGCGTGTTCGCCGGTGGCTAACGTGTTAGTGATTCCCTCGCCAGCCGTGGCAGGCTTCAGCATCTGGGCACCTGTTTTTAAGAGCCAACCCCATGATGGGGCTGGTTAGCACACAAATCACCTAATTTTAGAAAACATTAACGTACAATAAAACATTTGTATTTATAGCTGAGACCTTAGCCTTTCGTTTGTTGTATTATTCTGAGATAAATTATGCCAGAGAAATACAGTGGAGAGTGAAAAGAGTGCCAACCAACCCTGATCTCCGCTAAACAAGGACGCTGAGAGAAGGTCAGTCTGTATAATGACGTCATACTAAATGGTGCAAGATATTAACTGAACTGAAGACGATTAAGAGGGAGAGACAGCGCCTCAACGAGAGAGAAGGATGTGACCCACAACCGGTTCTTCATAGCTTATAATTATGCAGTGCAGTGAGGAAACGCATCAGAAAGATCTTGACTATATTTGGAGGGCGGGGCCAGTTTCCACTAAAACAGGTGAAACATGGCTATGGTCAATGCTCGCCAAGTAGCCTGGGGAGTAGTCAATGACATCACGAAGCTTATAGAACCAATTATTTCATGAAGATGTGCAGATTAATTTTGCCGTGCCGCTTTACCCTTCAAACTGAAGTCAGCGTGATTATTTATCTGCAGGACCAGTGTCAGCGCTTCGGTGAAACAGCTGCAGTGCGTTTTAAACATAACAGACCGACTTTTCTATTTCAGTGATCCTGAACCCTCTGAGCTGCTGACATCGAGAAGCCCTGGAGCTTTCTGCAATAATTGGGATTCAGCCTACATGTAGATGATGTGAGAGACGCTGCTCGCTAACAGGTAGTATACCATGGTAACCAAGACAGCAGCAGAGCAGCAGCGGGCCTCTGTTTGCTCATTAGCTGCAGCTCCAGCCTTCTTTAGTTCTCCATCTGCTGCAGAACACCAGGATGGAAATACTATTGTTTCTCATTTTCATCAGTCTGAGCAGAGCATGCTGGGAGAAGACGACCGAACAGCACGTTCGCTGTAAACATGATTAAAGAGACACGGCAGCAAAATGTATAATAATACTAATAACAAAATGGAAAACAAAAAAACAATTGAAGGAAATCTGATGACTGAGGCACGACGCCGCAGGTCTATTGTGGAGCTGCACATTAAAACTGTTAACGGTTGGACGTCTTTAGTGAATGAAAAACCGTTCACTATGAGCTGCATCAGAGGAGTTCTTAATCAGCGTTTCCCACTTAACTGCACTTCAACACACGCTTATACCATCATCACAAAACATACTACTTTTTGACAGACTGACATAAAATATTCTGTGGATTTTCCTGTTCCAATAATGACCCTTTCCTCTAGCCCCAAACTAAACTAAACCAAAGCTATACTTTTCGGCCACACACACAGAAACTCTGCAGATTTTCCTCCTCTCTTTTCATTTAACGCTCTTCACATGAAGGTCGTTCGAATCGCTTCTGATGAAAAACATACGCAGCCCTTCCTCAAACATGACAGGAGTGGATATTTTGACCTGAAAATGAGGCCAAAAGGAGGCTTCACCCTCCTGTGAGCTCAAGAGTTTCTATGATGGGAAATAAATACGTTGTTAACTGAAATGAAAAGCTTAGTGACAACACTCAGGGACCTCTGAGATTCTCAGAACTGAAAAACGCAGTAAACAGCTGATAAGCAAGTTCTTTCACTGAATGAAAGGAAAACATAAAAAGTTCACTGGATCTCTGCTGACTTTCACTTTTCTTTCTGCAGCAGTTTCTATCTCACTTTATTTGTCTGCATCCCACACTTTTAGTATTTTAAAACAAATCCTGAGAAACCCTGATGCAAAAAACTAAACCAAAGAGGAATGTTAGTTATTTATCATTTATTTAATTTGTCGTGCACTGAAGCCCACAGGTCCGCGCCTCACTGTGTGCACGTTCTGTGTTTAGTTTGCTGTTTATGCATTCATGTCCAATTTAAAAACAGTGGATCCACAGTTAGCTTTAAGCTAATTTGCAGTCACAGTCCCTGAACAGGATGTGCAGCACATAAAACATAAAAAGGTGCAATAAACAGTAATGTGATGCGTTGAGCGGCAGTGAAATTTTAAGCATATGTTTACTTTTTTGTAAAGCCATAATTATCAAGGTAATCTAAAAACTCAAGGTCCACTTAGGTTCCACAATAAGTTCTCTGTATGGTGGTCATGATGACAACAGAGAATCTATCAGCTGATGAAGATTGTGAGTTTCAGCTGATCAAGCTGGTAAGTGGACTTTACAAGGTTCCCAAGGTCAAGAATAGATTTGGTGGAAAAATAAAGTTTTCTCAGATTTACTTTTAAAAGGTGGAAACTCTTGTATTGTTCAACTCAAACTTGTCAGATCTGCTTTGTAAACTTGAAAATGTTTTTTCCATCTGCAGGAAAATCTTTATTTATAACTTTATAATTACTATTATTATTCCTTTTTTACAGCAGTAAACTTGCTGTGATGACTTCCTGCCTGCAGGGATTGATTTCCTCCCTCTCGGCGGTAAAACTCTTTTACATCTATTTGACTTTGTGTGTTGGCTGAATAAATCACAGATGAACCTCAGCGTCGTGTTCGCACAAAGCATAAAGACTCGCTCACATTACAGCAGAATAATGAAATTACAGCACGTTGTTTTCTCTGCTCTGACTATGTTTTCTCAATAGCAGCTGACATGTAATCTATTCATGAATGAGAGAGAGGAAGTTAAACTGACATCTGGTTGGTATGAGCTTTTATTATCCGTCATCTTTTTTTTTTTTTTTTTTTAAATTCTCCGCAAATTGAAAATAAGAACAACAATCACAGAGCAGGAAAACTGGAGTCACTGTGTTTGTCCTGAGAGCGAAGAGAGAGGAATAATGATGAGGCTGAAATTGCTTTTGACACGACGCAGCGGCTGTTTGTTGATCCTCTGATGATACTTAATGAGTTGTTTGCGGCAGGAGGCAAATCCAGAATCCAACATGAGGCTAGACAAAAGTCCCTGAAGCTGAGTTGAAACAAAAATACCACAGAGGACTTTAATACGAGTCAAGGTCGTTACTATTGGGCATGTTTAACACGATGACACGAGATACACTAAAACAGAAAGATTTAAGGCAGACTGTGGGTGCTAATCATCCCCTGACCCGTAACCCTGAAATCAATCAAGGTCCGATAACCACAAAGACGTTTCAGTCCCTTAAATGCATCTTAGAGATTGGGAGTGAGGAACCATGGGTGTATCTTGTGGAGAAGTTTTTAACAGGACAGTAACACCCCTTCAATAGGAATGTGTTTATTGATTGGTCAGCAGAGCTTTTTATTTGTTTATTCATTTTTATTCTTTAATAGTGCAATAGGACATAATTTGTCAAATTAGACAGGCATAGGTGTAACAAAATATACAACAACACAAAAGAGTTAGACATAACAAATAGAGGTGATTTTTGTTGCTTTTGTTATTGGAGGAGAAGCAGAACATCTATCAGTCAATCAAAATACACTATATTGACAAACGTTTTGGGACGACTGACTTTACATGCACATGAAGGTTGTTAACATCCCATTCTTAATCTGTAGGGTTTAATTTAGAGTTGGCCCGCCCTTTGCAGCTATAACAGCTTCAACTCTTCTGGGAAGGCCGTCTACAAGGCTTAGGAGTGTGTTCATGGGAATTTTTGACCATTCTTCTAGAAGGGCATTTGTGAGGTCAAGCACAGATGCTGGACAAGAAGGCCTGGCTCGCAGTCTCTGCTCTAGTTCATCCCAAAGGTGTTCTGTTGGGTTGGGGTCAGGACTCTGTGCAGGCCAGTCAGGTTCTCCACACCAAACTCGCTCATCCATGTCTTTATGGACCTTGCTTTGTGCACTGGCGTGCAGTCGTGTTGGAACACGGAGGGGCCATCCCCAAACTGTTTCCGCAAAGTTGGGAGCATGAAGTTTTCCAAAATGTCTTGGTATGCTGAAGCATTAACAGGTCCTTTCATTGGAACTAAGCCAAACCTCTGAAAAACAACCCCACACCATAATCCCCACGCCACCAAACTTTACACTTGGCACAATGAAGTCAGGCAAACCCATCATCATCATAAATACATAAATAAAAACTATTTCACAAGAAGAACTGATGAGACAGTAAAAATAATGTCTGGCTACTGTAGGAATTCTAATATTATTTTTTCTGCATTATTGCAAATGTATTCTTATTTATGTTTACTAAGACATGTGTGTAAACTGAATCTTGACTGAATCATAACAAGACTGAGTCATATTTTTTTATTCCAAGTTCATGTTGGCTCTTTTGTGAGGTCTCTCCAAATATTTGTGCTCCACAGCTGCACAGTTATTATTACCTCTATAATATCTCAAAAGTATCAGACTAACTGCAGCTGCAGCTTTTCACAAACTAATTTATCCGCTCTGTTTGGAGGAGTGAAGGCAACTGAGGGGAGGAAGGAACCTCTGAATGGTAAGCAACCCCTGTAAAGGTTACGGGGTCCAAAATTCAATTTGGAAACCAACATTTAAGACTTAACTTCAACGTCATAACAAAGTTCACCTGAAATTCACATTCAAATACAAAAAATTGTTGCATAGTGTGGATTTATATATATATATAAAAAAAGAAGAGATGTGCATTTTCAGATTCTACATAATATTTATCACCCTTTATCATTTTTAAGAGAGCTGTAGGCACATGTGCTAAAACTAGATTTAAATTTAACATTAAGTCTTTGAGTTTCATATGAATTGTTAGGTCTTTTACTTACAGCGTGAATATGATTGGATGTTACTGGCCACACAGCTGTGAATGAGCCAATCACTGTGAAGCCTGATGCAAATCAGTCAATACAAGTGTGACCTTTAATGGAGCCATTTCTGACAGACAGATGACAAATTGCGTTCGGGCTGAGATTTAAATCTTTATTCTGTCTCTCGTGTACGACAAAAACAATAAAAGTCCTTCTCCTCTGTGAGCGTTTGAAGCAGAAAAGCTTGGCAGTTGCTTCTGACTCATCATATGCAGATGTTTCAGATCGTCAGTGCTGCTGCAGAAAGAAGAAAATTATAAAGCGGCTGCTGATTAAAATGCAACAGTCAGCACTTAATTAGACTCAGCAGGGCAGGTTGGGGTTTCCTGAGAGGCTGCAGAGACTTTTATTTTGAAAAGAGATGAGGTCTGTTAGAGTCCGCACTGATTCGATCCATCCATCTTTTTATGGTTTAAGGTAGAGGTAAAACACATTTTCACTCCCAAGTTGTCACATATACTTAGTCAAGACCCTTTGGTGTTGCTTTTTAATGCACTGTCGCAGTTTGGTTATGTTTAGGCAATAAAACTACATGGTTATGTTTAGTTTAAGTTAAGTTGCATGAATTAAGTTATGTAACTGAAGTTAGTTACGTAAATTATGTACTTTATGTAGCTTAAAGCTTGGATAGGCAACTTTGGAGAAACTAGCAAGACATAGCCGCATTTTGAAAGTATCAAACTCAAACAAATCCCTCAACTCTCCCTTCAGGCTTCCCTCCAAAGCCAACTTCCCCAAAAACCATTTTCACGCGCTAATGAAATCATTGCAAATAAAATCATGCTTATTAAAGTCCAGGTTTTTTTTTTTTTTTCCTGTGTCAGAGCATTTGATTTATTCATTGCTGTCGGGATGTAAAGAGAATTTCAACAAATCATTGCCCCAGCTTCAAGTTAAAAAGAGTCAATGCTATTTGTTGCACACGGGAAACGAACACCAGTCCTCCCATCCTCCCAATGTGGACTTTAGAGTTTATTATACTAGGCCTTCTTGTAGCGTTGACAGTTATGCTAAAAGGGTACCCAGTGCGTTAAAAAGTGTGTGATACCAAGGGTCTTTACCGAGTGTATGTGAAGACTTGAGAAGGTCAGGTGGTTAAAAATACCAACAAACAAACAATGGTAGACGTTGTCAGTCAGTTAGTGACGTTGACATTAAGTCTCTGAATGTTTCCCCTGATTCCAAATTTTATTTCTGACTTTTCTGAAGGTAAAGTCGGTCCCTGGGTTCAGCCAGTGTTTACTGTGTAGTTGTTGATGCAGACACTCCACTGCGAATGGCTCAGGCCCATCCTACATCCATGGTCACGCCATACAACGATCTTCTACTGCCAATCGGCTTGCTCCCTCATCATGGGGAGGGGGAGTCCTGGCTCTGCAGTGGTGGAACAAGCTCCCCGTTGACATCAGGACAGCAGAAACTCTACACATCTACCATGACAGTCAGAAAACTCACCTTATGTCTTATTATCTCTAAATGGAGCACTGGAAGCAGCTCAGCATTTTTTATGTAGTTGATGTGGTTCATGTCGTTTGTAGGCTTTGGATAGAATCATCAGCTACAAAACTGTAATGCCTTTGTAAGCCGAGGGGGTTAGGACATTTATCGTTGTGCAGTTGGGGTGTGACTTAAATTTTTTAAAATAGCTTCGTCAGTCATGCTCTGTTGAATCACTCACTGACGTTACTCCTCCAGAAGAATTTATTCAAATCCAATTACACCCTCTGCAGCTTTTTGCTCCGTTAATTTCTGTTTGTGTTGTTTTTTTTCTTCTCATCAGCGGCGTGTTCATAATTCCCATGAATATATGCTCAACTTAATGGAGCACTGAGAATTAATTTGGACTAGGAAGGCTCCTTAGGTAAGCTTTCTACACCGCAGGCACAACAGTCTATGTGCTGCATAATAGGCTTGTTTCCAGGATCTAAATGAGCTTTATGAGCGGGCAGAGAAAAGAAAAGAGAAACTCAGTAAACAGAGAGCGTGAGGGAATTAATTTCATTCTGCAGTTTGTGCTCATTAAAGCTTTTCACACTGAGATGATCAATGAAGAAAAGATGACAACAGACACCAGCCCCTAAAGCTGATTCTTTATGTTCTTTAAAAGGGTTTATTTGATTTCCCATTTGGGATTTTTAACTACTATACTGTATATTCCAGTATGTATGAAAACATGCCTGTATGTGTAATATAAACAGAAATATGATGAACCACCAATTATATTTGATAACTGATCGGATACTTCACCTGTTTAACCCAATGATGTAATATAAACCGACAGACCTCATCTCTCTTCAAAATAAGATTCACTGTAGCATCACAGGAAACCCCAACCTGCTCCGCTGAGTCTATTCAAGGGCTGACTTTTGAATTTCAATAAACATCTGCTGGATTTTATGATTGTCTTCTTTCTGGAGCGCTGATGATCTGAAACATCAGCATACGAGGAGTCAGAAGCAGCTGCCAGACAAAAACTGCTGAGTTTCTCCTTAAGACTCTCGGAGAGCAGAAGGACTTTTACTGTTTGTGTTGTACACCACAGGCGAAGTGAAGCTTTAAATCTCAACCTGAACATCGCTTGTCATCTGCGTGTCAGGACCGAATCAGTGACTTTTTGAAAGAAAATCTAATTTTGGACAGAGTGTAAACAAACTCCCAATTTTATCATATTTCACCACCAAGTATGAAGGTGATGATTAGTTCAAGCTGTCAGCCGACCCCGTCTCCTAGAAATTACATTCGCTTGCAAATAATTTGCAACAGCGAGTATGTTTTGAGGGAAACGTAATGGCAACCGGATATGTTTGATAACGAATGTATATGTTTACTGACATATTTAATGTCTTTTGTTTTTAAAAAGATATTTTTTGCCTTTATTTGAGAGGACAGTGGATAGAATGAGTAAAGAGGGAGGCTAGATTCGAACCCGGGACACTGCAGTAAGGACTGAGCCTTGTTCATTCTCTGGCACCCTGACATGCTTCATTACTTGGTGAATATGGTTATGTTTATGCACTGGCAGCACTTGGTAAAGGTTGGTAAAGGGAAAATCTGGTTTTATACAAAATGTTTTGGGGCTCTTGCTGAAACGATAATGCTGTTGTTCTTCTTTGGTGTTTTGCGGATGGTTGCTTTCGATTTTTTCGTCAAAGTAGGCAGATCTTGAACACTTTAATGATCAGACTAATGAGACTTCAAAAGACTTAAAAGAGAGATTTAGTACTTTAGCGATTCATTTAGGTTGTCACTTGCACGGTTGTACTTGTGAGAGGCAGACTGAAAAAAACAAATATCCTGAAAATAAGTCCCTACTACTGTACGTGACAAGCTCAAAAAATAGAGTCCTACATTTCCCGTAATGCAACTAGACAGTATTTGTTATGAATTTGAAGTCTCCAAGGCCAAACTGAGATAACCCTTATGGGATTACTATGACTTCATCAGGGTTAGCCGCCTTGTAAATGTATTAAAGGTGTGTAATATTTAGGAGGATCTATTGACAGAAATGCAATATAATATCCATAAATTACATAATGAACGATAATATTTTTATTACCTTAGAATGAGCCATTTCTATCTACACACACCTCTTACATGGACGTCGCATGTTGCAGCGTCATGTTTCTACGGTAGCCCAAATGGACAAACGGCTCTACAGAGCGTGTTTTGTCACTACGTTGTATACGTAATAAGAAGAACAAGTAATTAAAATATGCATGTATAAATACTTGAATATTAAAGCTATCTGTCAATATTCTGGATGGTTTGATTTAGACACTACTGGAGTTAATGTCCTGGAATATTAACACAAGCCAACACTTCGTTGTCAGTTTTATAGCTAGGAAACGTTGACGTGTATTCAACCTCAACCATGCCATAGTACTTTCTTACAAGGAAAGTAGTTCTGGTTTTGAACTGATTTTAACTCTGAGTTCTTACTTGAACTTGAGTTAAAGTAAGAACCTTCTGAAAAGTGATGCCAATGCGGAAGTCTCTTAAACTGGCATTCTTTGTAATGGCCACCAGGGGGCGACTAGCCCTAAATTCACAGGGGACTATGAGTTTATGGCTGTTAAATATGTATTTATTTGGTTTTATGTCATGTTTTCTCTTAATAGCCTGCTGTAACTTATCCAGGTGAGATGAGAGTTTACCTGGACAACAGAGAGTTAACACAGCAACACCACATCTAGCAAGTTAATGTTGCTTTGTGCAGAGCTTCCACTCACAAATGTTCACGTTGACTTACTTAGTGAAAAATCTATTTTAGTGTGCGTCTTTGTGTGTGGAGCGAGTAACTTCCAAAAGTTTTTTTCTAGTTTTTTGTAGTTTTACAATAAAAATGTGAATCTTGGGTATTTTAGCTTTGTGTAAGAGATTGACGGAAGGACCTGCAGCTCCTCGTGGTATCTCTTACGGAAGATAAGCCTATTGTTTTAAAAGTGATCGTAAATATATAATAGCTTGCCTACCTGTGTAGTATGTGACATGTGGATGTGAACATTAACTATGTGCTGGTCACTGTAATTACTGAACTAAATGTGAATTCCACAGTAAAAACTCAGAATCTACTTGTTAGTTTTGTATGATGATGCTTTAATTTGGGGGCAAAAGAGAAATGCTTTGGTAGGCTAATTAGTTATGAATGAGTGGTTGCTGGTTTGAGTAAATGAGGAAGGACTTGTGTGTCTATTCACAGATATTCATAAATTAATCATTAACTAATAATTCATTAATATCCCCCAGTCTGTTACTCATCATTTTCGACTATATGGTCCTGGATTTGGAGTTATTCAGGAACTACTTATTAATATCAAGTCATTATCAGACATCTGACATTTTACAGAATAAGCAATTCAATATACTGAAAGGTATGTATTTATTAATCTATAATGAAAGTTAGTTGCAGCTCTACATTTATTTCTAGTTTATTTGTTTTCCTTCTTTGCAAATGGTTTTCATTTGTCAATCAAATACAACAAATTTGAGAGAACAGGCAGCAGTGTGTATGTGTGTGTGAGTGTGCACGGTGAAAGAGAGAGAGTCAGGTAGAGAGGTAGAGTCACAGTGCCTCCTCTATCATCTGTCTCCAATCTTTCTGGATTCTTCCAGTAAAAACCAGCGGACCTTGCTGGAGTTCAGCCCTCCTCCTGATCGGCCCGGCCGGTTCGGCCAGAGCCCAATGCTGTTTTTACTGATTTTGCTGCTGTTTTGTCTGTTCTCCATCTCCTGCCTTTTTTTTGTCATATCACCATCCACTGCTGCGCACACAGACGGGACGACAGGTGCGCAAAACACCTAGGACTGCGCGCACACACGTAGATTTGAACACTCCACAAGTCCTCAGATTAACGTCAAAAAACCCCAAACCTGAATAGATTTGATTTTAGGCATGTTGACACTCAGTTTGACCTTACACACAGACACACACACACGCACACACATCGTCCCAAAGTCTGTGACCA
The DNA here is from genome assembly GCF_021292245.1 of Micropterus dolomieu. Classification (NCBI taxonomy): domain Eukaryota; kingdom Metazoa; phylum Chordata; class Actinopteri; order Centrarchiformes; family Centrarchidae; genus Micropterus; species Micropterus dolomieu. Next base: position 26,013,981 of record NC_060167.1, read on the forward strand.
GACTACAGAGCCGTACCTTCTCTCAGGATCTGGTTGTGGATGACCAGGAGGAAGAGGAAGCAGACCGCAGCGGCAGTCAGAGCCCAGGCCAGCCGGAGGAGCTGCATGAGGGAGAGCCGCGAGCGCAGGGGTAACCAAAAAGTCCAAACTGTGATTATCCGCAGGCTCACTGCGCCACATCCATCCCGATCTGACCCAGAGGAGGACGGAGGCGAGAGATGACTGGCATCTCCGGGATATAAATCAACGCACGAGCCTGAAGTGACAAATCCAGAGTGGACAGATTTTAAGAAGCAGAGAGGTTTTTGTTTTCCCTCCCAGGACTCTCTGGGAGAAACTGCCTGGGTTCTCGCTGCGCTCCTCCGGCGCCTCACGGTGCGCAGCGGCGGCCGGCAGCAGCAGCAGATGCCTGGGGCGATGCCCTCCACCACAGCATGTTCATCAAAACACAAGATCTTCACCGAATATTAAGTTTTCCGCCTCCAACTTACAGCTCTCTGCGCTTCGGATCCACCAGGAGTCTTCCTCCGCTCGTCCGCGTAAATTCCCCAAAAAGTGGAAAAACCGACACCGCGCCCGGTTGAAGCTGCTCAGCGGGCATGTTGCACGTTTCCCCGCCGGGTCTGTCACCCCACGGACCGGCTGTTCGGTGCCCGACTTGTGGCGAAGAGTTGAGGAAGAAGAGGAGGAGAAAGAGGAGAAGGTGCAGCTGCTGCCTCAGGGTCTGAAGATCCGCCACGATCTGCAGCGTCCACACCGACTCTCTCTCTCTCTCTCTCTCTCTCTCTCTCTCTCTCTCTAATCACGGACTGACGTCACGCCGCTTACAATAACGTGTGTCAAAACCATCCACAAGCTGTAAGACACCGAGACTGATGCGCTACAGCAAAGGCTGAAAGGGGCAGCCTGGTGTGGTTTACAAAGCTTTATAAGTTGTAATTAATAGTTAATTAGTAAAGAGCTGATACTGATGCTTCACGAGTCAGTTTAATACGTTTTATATGGACAGTTTGTAAAAAGTGGTTTAACTGTTTAACCACTGAACTGATGCCTAGAATTGTTTTAAAAACACTTTAAAACGCATTAAAACTTGATGGCTTAGCATTATTTGCCTACCATGAATTAGCCTATGAAAACACCAGCCAGGGATTTTCCAAACCTGGCAACCCAAAGAAATTGTTCTTATTGGGGCTGCAACTAAAAAATGATTTTCATTATCCATTAATCTGCTGATTATGTTTTATTTTTATTTTTTAATTCTGATTTTATTTCCCCTCTTGCCTAATGAAATGTTTTAATCCTGGTTCAATCATGTACAGCACTTTGTAATTTTGTTTTGAAGGTTGTTGAAAGTTCTGTATATATATTTTATAAAACAAGGAAGAGAAGCCAATTCTTTGTAAAATATTTTGCAGTTTTGCTAAAAATGATTAATTTATCAAAAATAGTTGCAGATTAATATTATGTTGATCGACTAATCAATCATCACATCTAACTTCTGTGCAAATTTGTAGCGGTGGAATGTAACTAAGTACATTTACTCAAGTACTGTGCATGAGTACAAATCTGAAGTTGTACTTTACTTGAGTATTTCCTCATACCTCTACTCCACCACAATTCAGAGGAAAATATCATACTTTTTACTCCACTACATTTATATGACAGCTTTCGGTACTTTTTACAGATTCAGATTAATAATACAAAATATAACTAATATTCAACAACAATCAACTGATAGCTTAAATTGTGATTTATAGATCAAGCTACCTGAAAGTACAGTATATAAAGTTGTTAAAATTATCTCCACTGTTAACTGCGACAACTTTAGTGACACTAACTGTAATCCAATACTTCTGTACTTTTACTTAAATTATTGGATTTTTAGGACTACTACTTTTACTCAAATAGAGTACTTATTTCACCACTGCAAAAATTTTTAAAAGTTCTTATTTTAGAGGCACAAGTCTTTTTGCGAAGTGTTGTACTTACCCCACGTACAAACTTCTACTGCTGCTTTTTCCATCATGAAAAAGCAACACGTCTGGATTTAAACCAGAAGGGTTTTGTCAGATATAATCCTCCTTCATAAGAATGTTTCTGTGAACAGTCTGTGCTGTTGTCACATGGATCCGCAGTTGTTGGCGAGCAGCCCTGACTACATGAATTATTGCAGTAATCTACCAGCCAACAACTATTTTTATTTTTTCCATGAACTCAGATGTTGTTGTGATCCAAGTCTACAATCTGCTGATCTTTATATTATGCTCTATGTTTTATTTACCATAATGGTGTATATTATTTAGAGCTTCTATAAAAACTGAAGCTGCAGTCGACACAGAATCTGAAATGATACAAAAATGTCCTTTCCATTAAGCCAAATTACTTCTAATAACACATTTGTTATGTATCTACGAATATGTCAAATTATATATCTTCACTTGCAGTATTTTGGCATAGCCTATTTCTGGTTATAAAACTTTATTGATCCCCAGCGCAAGGACAGAATTAATACAGACTAATAGAGAAGTAAAATAAATACATAATAATAATAATAATCAGAAGAAGAAGTAGAAAAAGTAATACATAAGCAATTCAAGACTACAGGGTAAAGTGAAAGTGACAGTTTAAATGGTTTAAAAACACATGCAGACAATAACACAAATATCTTGACTGTTCTCCTTTTTTACTCTGTAATTACTCAGTAAGAACTAAATATGCAGGCTGGAATATAAATTGTAGACACTTCTACCAGTTTAACTCTTTTTTTCCCACAAACCTCTAAACACTCCCAGTACCCTTAAATACCTAGTATTTACAAAAATGCAAGTATAATTTACTTCTCATTTTCTCTAAAGTGCTCACTTGTCTATTTTCTTCTATTGTACCTACATTTAAGTAGCAGTAAGAACCAGTATGTAATGTATTGGTACTGAACCAAATGACACTGTAAATATTATAATACATTGTATACCTGTTGGGCTCAGTGGAAGGATGTTCTGTATGTAATTAAAGAGAGAGATCTGGAAACATGAATTAACCAAATCTTCTCATTTCTTGAGCACACAATCCTTTAAAAAAAAAAAAAAAACTTTACCTAAAAATTTCAAGCAGCAATATTTGTCCTCCGCGTTGGTTGTTGGTTGTTGATGGTTGATGGAGGCGTTTGATGATGACAGCAACAGCAGCAGTGTGTCTCTCCTCTCTGAATGAATCCATCTGGCTGATTGATCGTTCAGCTTTAGAGGCTCCAGGTTACGTTCAAACTCTTATCAAAGGTCTCAGCAGCTCTTGTCTGTCAGACGGACTCCATCACCGCTGCCCTCCTGCTCTGACGGGGATCTGTCTCCGTCAGGTCCTGCTCTCTGGGCCTCTGGCAGCTGTGATTATTGCTGATGTTTTCCTGCCATCGATTACCTTTCCACAGAAGCATCAGTCAGTGGCTGGAGGGTTCGTTTGAGAAGCTACCGGAGAGAGAGAGATCAACGCAAATGCTGTCAGGACTCATCTGGCATCTGTAACGGCACAGGAAATGAAAACTGTCTGACAGGATGGAAAGTCGGGAGGAGATGAAGACGGTTCAGTCAAAACAAAAAAGGTCTGGAAGGAACACCTAACGCACACCTGTGACCACAAACTCTGTCAACTTACCTAAAGAGTACTTAAAGCAACAGTCTTGATATGTACAGATCGATTTCCAATTTGCATTATCAATTGGAGCAGGCACAAATGTCTCTGGATGCAATTGGAGATCTCCATCCATCCATCCATCCATCCTCAACCGCTTATCGACGTACAGGGTCGCGAGGGGGGGCTGGAGCCAATCCCAGCTGACATCGGGCGAAAGGCGGGGTACACCCTGGACAGGTCGCCAGTCCATCGCAGGGCCACACATAGACAAACAACCACTCTCGCTCACACTCACACCTAAGGACAATTTAGGGTCACCAATTAACCTAGTCCATGTCTTTGGATGGTGGGAGGAAGCCTGAGCACCCAGAGAGAACCCACGCAGACACGGGGAGAACATGCAAACTCCACACAGAAAGGCCGGGGCAACCGGGGTTTGAACCCGCAACCTTCTTGCTGTGAGGCGACAGACTAACCACTGCAATTGGAGATCTGAGCAATGAAATATGTGATGTAGCACAGGTGGTAAATTTGACTTTGACCAAATTCTGTGGGAAGTACAGTAAACCCATCTTCCTTAACAAATGCTTTAAGTTGTTCTTTTTTAGAGAAAAGTTAGCGCCCACTTTGTTTAATACTGACGTAATTATCAGGGATTTTGTGGCTCAGAACCCAGATGCAACAAGAACACAGCTCAGGAGGATATTCACACAGTTTATTGAACACAAGATATGGTTAGACAGGCTTGATGCTGGGGAGAAGGTTCCTCCGGTGTGGCATTGGGTGGCAGGTAAGTGCGAGGCCATGGCCAGGCGGGTAACAGGGCTGACAGAGAAGTGAGTCTGCGGTGGGGAAATCTCCAGCCAGGCGTCCTCCGTGACAGAACGGCACGGGAGCAAAGCAGGGTCTCCAACAAACACTAAAGCAGGGCACAGGAAAACAGAGTCAACACTGGTACAGAGTAACAGGAGGCAGGTGAAGATGGTCATAGTGTACCTACAAACTAGAATCAATAATCCAGCGGGGAACTGAGGAGATGGCAGGATATATAAGCCAGTCCTGATGATCACAGGAGACAGGTGTATGAAACGCAGATTGCCTGCAGCTGGGGGGAAACGACCAGTGTTCCAGAGATGCAGCCCACAACTCCGCCCTGAGGGAGAGGGAGGAAAATACGAGACACCACATGTAGACAGACAAAAACTAAAACCCACCAGGCACCTCTCACACGCTCAAATGACTACTCGAGTTTTGTTGTCACGTAACAGACGCCAGGCTGAGTCTGGTACAGATTGAAATCATAGTCATAGCGAGCGCAATTAAAACATTTCCAACATATTGAGATCTCTGGATTGGCGATTGGTCGACTCCTCCTGTCCACAAGTCAAATTGTCCTAGGGCAAGATACTGAACCCTAAGTTGCTCTCGATGGGCAAATCAGTGCCATCAGTGTGTGTGAATGGATGAATGAGAGGTCAATTGTAAAGCGCTCTGTCAGTTGAGGTAGAAAAGCACAGTGGTGGTAGAAGTATTCAGATCTTTTACTTAAGTAAAAGTTGTAATATTTTACTGAGAAAATACTCCATGTAAAAGTCCTGCAAAACGTTACTTAAGTAAAAGGATTATCAGCAAAATGTACTTAAAAGTACAAGAAGTAAAAGTACTCATAGTGCAGTAAATGTTCCCTGTGAGTGTTTTGCTCTCATTAATATTACGTCATTCTTCAGCCCCGATAGGAAAATGCAGTGTCACTGTTTTGCATAACTAAAATAAACACACAGTTACAAAACATACACAAGTTATATTGCCTAATGTTCATCCAGCCAGAGGGAACGATCACGAACCGCACACACAGCGTACCGGCCGTACTAGCGACACAACCTGTACCGGAGAGAGAGAGGGGCGGTGAGCACGCAGGGCCGGGGACAGGAGATCGTGGAGCAACCGGCCTGCTGCGGACGGTCGGTGATCGTTCCCTCTGACTGGCTGGATGAAGTCTGTCGCTCCTGCTTTTATGCAAGATCCACGATGACAGAGAAATATAGAAGTTAATTGCAATAATGCACGCTGTGAATATCTTAGAGAGTCCCCCCAAAATATCACACAACATGCGTTTAGGAGAGCTGATGTCTTATTAAGGGTAGCTCGGCTCCCTCTGGCTCCCCCGTAGTTCGCACCCTGAGCGTAATTGTAGCAAAATGGCTACATATGATAATAATTATTATTATAATAAGACAAACATGCCTGATACTTTCACAGTCAGCCCCAGGCCTACGTGCTTGCAGCTAATAATGAGTCAGCAGTAAGAATCCCGGGGGGGGGGGGAAAGTGAGCTCCCCCGAAAGCTATGGCATAGTTTGCACACTGGTTAAGAGGAATTACTTTCTGTAACGGTCCTTATTGCTGCAGAGCTGAAGGAGTCCCTGACTGAAGATACTTTGTTGTTGGAAAAAAAAAAAAAGCTAGGGGAGACCGGGTATGGTTGCAACACTTTTTGTTTCAGTAACCAACTCACTGAATTTTTTAGCTAGAGTTTTCAAATTTTTATACAAAGTGCCAACACTGTTGTTCAATCCTCTAAAAGAATATCACAGAACTCTCGAGTTGGTGTCAAATGCAATGGGTTCCCTTGTAACACATGCTGGGGTAGGTTGTAACAATCACACAAAAGAATCAAAAATAGATGCCACACTATATGATAAGTTTCCAAAACAGGTAGTTATATAAAAGAACAAAGTTTCTCTCTTGCTGTAAGAGTTGATGACACATGCGCATGTACAGTATGTGTATGTAAATTTATCTATAGAATAAACTTACTTAAAAGTATACTTAATAAATACTACTAAAATGTAATTAATTAAAGATCATCTCTGTACATCTTTAGTTCTAACTAAAAAGAGGTGTGTGTGTGTGTGTGTGTCAGTGTTTGTATTTTCTTATTCAGAGTCACAGTCAGTGCGTGAAGTGGGCCGGTATTCTTGCACTTCTATATTTTACTTTTTGGCGTACCGGGACTTTTTCTTGCACACAGGCACTTCTCACAAGCTGCCCATACACTTTTCTACCCTCTCCACCAGCGGAGACCGAGTATGGAAAAGGTCGAGTGACGATACATTCGCCAACATGTGTACAACACGTGAATGGGAGGTGCTGGTCACAGTGCTGACAAATTAATGCTGGTCCACCCCTGTCAGCCAATGTTTACCTAGCTGTATTACCATAGGTGTTTGAAATTAGAAAGGAAAAAATGCATCACATGTTGCCTGAGAAACTATATTTCAATCTAATATAAGTCAATCTATTCTACCTGCAACAGTATAGATACTAAACAAAAAATAGTCTTGGTCAAAAACTACTTTCTTAACTCAAAATCAGTTTTTTCTATATATTTTCTGAATACACCTCTTTCCAGACTTGATAACCACCATGCCTGATCTGGGAGGAAGTAGGTAAATACTGAAATAATCACCTAACTCCTATCTGTTGTAACTCTCGCCATGTTACAACCATACCCGGTCTCCCCTAACTTGTAATTAAAGCTGTCGGACAAATGTAGTGGAGTAAAATGTACAATATTTGCCTCTGACATGTTGTGGATTAGAAGTGTAAAGTAGCCTAAAATATTCAAGTAAAGTACTTCTAATTTGTACTGTACTTGAGTAAATGTACTTAGTTACTTTCCACCACTCGAAAAGCACTATATAAGTAGAGGTTATTTACCATAACAATGATAAAAAAAATGCTTTGAATTGTATGTGCATGCCCACCTGAACAACAGTTAACACCATTAACTGGTTGGTATTCAGAACAAACTCTGCTGTTTGCAGAATGAACACTTTTTTTGTCCAAATATGCATGAACGGAGAGAAGTGTGTCGTCTCTCTTTGATGAAGAATAAAGTGTAAACCCCATTAAAAACCCTCTGGGGGTCTTTGTGTTTATTTCATGGAAATCAGCTCCATGTGTGCTTCGCCATCAAAACTCCTCCAGACTGTGTTACAGAGAATTTCAGCAGGCGTGAAGGAAGCAGAGGAAACAAATGCAAATTCACAGCAAAACTGCACACAATCAACGAGAACGACACAGCTGGCTTTGAAACGAGGAGCGATTCTCTTCTTCTCTAACTCAGAGCTGAGGATCAGTGTCTGTGTTTGTTTCTTTAGTGTCTGGGTTTCATTTTGTTCCTCCAGGAGCCAAATTAACACAGCAGAAGGGACAGATTCACTCTGACAAATGCTGTTTATTTGGTGATGAGCAGAAATTGTATGGAGCCGGAAGAGAGATCGTACCTGCGACTAATGAGAGTCCTCGATTCAACGATTCACAGAAAAACACACACACACACACACACACACACACACACACTTCTTTCTTTCTATACTACTGAAACATCTCATTTAAGACATTTTCAAACACTCTCTCAAATGAGGGCGCCACGGTCAGCCTCGGGGGTTTGTGTAACAATGTCACCAGTCTGGGGCCTCTGTTGCCTTTTCATGTTCTGTATTGCCTTGTTTTGATGTTTTGTGACGGTATCGTTAGAGAAGGATAAAGTCTAGTTCCTTTCAGTGTCTGATTGTTGCGTCATCTGGTCATGATCAAACCTAGAAGACATCTTTTTTCTCACTGTGTGTACAAACAAGCCTAAGAGCTACGGCCATGTTAGTGGCTCTCTGTACTCATAGTAATGATTTGAGCTAAATGCTATGACACTTTTAACAGTGTGATGTCTAGGAAGTGTTTGACATGTTTACCATTTCAATGGTAGCATGTTTGCTTATTACTAATACTGGTACTTACAGAATACTTTCAGATATCTGGTCATAAACCATTGGACAAATTGACCTGATGATGATCATGCCAATCTATACAATTCCAATATGGTTCTTCAACTTTTAACATGTTTTGATGACTTTGTGATCTCCAATAGAATTTGAAACATCTGCAGTAAATTCAGGATCCACTTAGTTTAGGGACATAACTTGTCACAGCAAGCAACTTTATTGATTATTTCCTCTTGAAATCTCCAGTCTGAACCTGCCGGCTGTTTCTCTGATGCTCGATGAAGTTCAGCCAGCTGGAAACCTGCTCGATTGCTTTTAGCATGTGACACGTAAAGATGACATTTAGTCAAAGCAGACCAACTTAATCTGATATGGAGGTGCTCAGTGTGTTTTTACTTTGACCTTTAGAAATGTCAGTCATATGAAAACCCTGTGACCACACACACACACTTCAGTTTAGCCCAAAATCATTTGGTAAAAAATTGCTGTTATGAGTATTTTTCTGAAACAAGATATGCATCCAAACATTGTCTGACTTTGACACCAGAGACTACTGTCCACACCCGTCTCCCACCAGCTCCTTTTAACTGTGATCGCCATCTTTCTTTAAACTAAAAAAAGCAGGTTTTGTGTCTAAACCAAACCAAACCTTAACCACACAGGTGGCAGATTACAAAACAATCATATCAGTCATTTTGAAAGGTCCTGACATATTCGAACCTCCATGTGTGAGTACTTGATTCTCGGTGACAACATTGGTGTCTTTCTTCTTTCAGTGTTATCCAATCAGCAGCATAGGATGTATGTGCAAGAACAGAAGTGATTTCAATGAGAGTGTTTTTACACTGAACCACTTCATGTGTCTTGAATGTATCTCTCTCTGATATCAAGTGTAAATGCAAACATTTGGCCACATACCTTTGGTAAATATCGTATGTTAAAGAAGTTTTGTTTTTACTTTAATGTTCAACTCAGTCATATGCTGTAATTTTAGCGTTATATCAGAACTGTGTAACTGTACTTGTGTGTGTGTGTGAGTTTGAAATACGAGTGTCTGACAGCAGCAGCCTGATTACACACAGCAGCAGTAAAAACTTAAGTGTCAGTGATTAAATACGACACATTTTATCACCGTGCGAGTTAGTGAATCACGGCAGACTGAAACCTGCAGCTGAAAGGAAACAAGTAAATCACATCTGAAAACTGTAGCTCAGCCATATGCGAAGTGATATCATTATCAGAGAAACAGTTTTTTATCTCTGTTTTGGTCCTACGGTTACATATATACAGGTTGAAGATGACAGTTCTATACTAACATTTAAAATGAGTGATCACAGAAAAGGTTAGAGGTGATGGAATGATGCAGCTGAAGTCAACGTCAACTTATTTAACTCATTGTTTTCCAAAAGCTTAGTTTTCCTCAACCGCATCAGGAAGTTCTCATTTCAAGATGTTTCCAATCTGGGCATTGAGAAATGTACATTATGTTATGTTACATTTACTTTAATACAATAATCGTCTTTCCTCACCAGAAAAACAGCCATATCGCAATTATGCAGGACCTTATTCAAAACGGCTCTGATATTATTACAAACCATATTTACGTTTTTTGTTAGGTTCCGACATCTAGTGGCAGAAGAAGTCAGGTGACCTAATATTAGAGATGAGTACTCAATTTTGAGACTCGGACTTCAGTCGCACACACAGTGACTTCAGACTTGACTCAGACTTGAGATGCGGGACTCGTGAACAATGTTTATTTTTAGAAAACGACTGATGATCTTGCTTTTTTCCCCCTCCCTCCGTTACCTTTAACCTGCCTACGTAACACATGCTATGAATCTGCTGCTAACTAACAGCGGCAGCTGCTCCGCCACTCATCAGAAACTTTGGTTTAAAAATTCATATAACAAGGTCCAAACAAAGAAGCACTGATTGCAAAATAGGTTAGTAACCTGAGCTTAGTAAACATGTTTATCTCAGCATTGGCAATCTATCGTTACCTTGCTTCTTGCTTTAGCTGCGACCTACCGGAGTTTAACTCCGACTGCCCTTCGTTATGAAAAGATGAATGATCGTTTGTTTACTTGCCAAACTTCTGGCAGTCGATTAACGTAATCATTTACATCCTGCTGGCTGCCATTGTGTTATTATTAACATTGGCTGCGAACAGGTTATTGGTTTATTGTTGATCATGTAATGTTACAGTTTTATTTAGTCAACGCTGGGTTTGAGAGTCTGCGGGGTGTGTTGACTTACAGTAGGCTGCTAGTTAATAAGCTGTTATTAGTTGCATTGCACATGTGCTCTGTAAGTGAAAAACATGTTACAGTTACACAATTCCTTATAGCTATGCAGTTTTATAAGCAGCCTGGTTTGAACGCAGCAGGTGATACAACATTCATTATAACCAACCTATTTTGTTGTTTAAGTATGAAGACTTAGAATAACATACATTATTCTGAAGTAAGCCGTTCTGCATAATTTTGGTACTTTAAAGGTTCAGTGTGTAATATTTCGGAGGATCTATCGACAGAAATTCAATATAAGATCCAAAACTATGTTTTCAGTGGTGTAAAGACCTTACATAATAAACCATTATGTTTTTGTTACCTTAGAATGAGCCATTTATTTCTCCATAACCGCAGGCACCCCTTCCATGGACGTCACCACATTGTATCATCATGTTGTCTGGTGAGCTCAGTTGGTAAGGTGCAGGACTCACTTCCCAAGGGTTGATGGTTTGATCTCACCTCACAATTCATATTTTTTTTCTCTCTTCAACAAATGCATTCTGCAGCGAATGTTTCTCAGATCACGCCATGAGCTGCTTTGGAATTCCCCAGTATCTCCAGGCAGAGGACATTTAGGGGAATCATGTTTTCTTACGGGCTCTTTCAGAGGTGTGTCAAGCAGGCAACAGATTCTTTTAATGTCATTCAGAATTTTTCAAAGTAAAAGCTCAGTTTTATAAGCTTCTCGCGCTTTTAGTTTGTAGGAAAAAACACTAAAGAGGAAGTGATTATGCTGGTCGTACGAAAGGTAAAGTTAGCGCTAGTTAAGCTAGTTAGATTTTGGCTACTTCTATGCTGATTTTGTTCAAGTTCAAGGCTCTGACTGGGTATGTTGGTGTCAAAAATGAAGACACTGATCCAGAACTGGTGTGATCTGAAAAGATGTAGCAAGTGGGAGATGACCAACCACTTGCCAAGGCTACTGCCAACAAAATTTGTTTTCACATGTAAATTGTGTTTTCAGTGTGGATGTTTTCTCATTTTAGTCAAGATTTTCTTTGCTTTGTACTTTTTTTAAATCTATCTTTTGTTCTTTCATTCTTTGTGTCTATTAAATATGTAATAAACAGCAAAGTTTTAAAAAAACACCCATTAAAATAAAAACTTTTTATTCTTCTGACCTTTCAGCTTCATATTTTCAAAGAGATGAAACCGTGCGTTAAACAATTCATTTCCAGTTCTGCCTGCAGAAAAGGGTGAGCAATGGATTTTTTAACAAACCATCTTATAAACAAGCAGAGACAATTCAAAGTGCCATCTCTCCTGTAGATATTGCAGCTGTAAAACAATGCTGGGACTTAAACATTATCTGAGTGGACTGAGAGCGGAGACTGGTTCAGTTCTTTAGCCGGCGGAGAAAGAGCTGAAACAAGTTTAATGTTCCCATAAAAAGAGGAGCAGGCAGTGAATGAAACTGGCCTCAGGTCAGCAGTGAGCACATTTCATCCAAATGCAATCTGAAATGTACATTCTGTTTTAAATCATTGCTATGCAGAACACAGAGTTTCTCAAGGCAACGCATTATAATATCTAAAAAAAGTGAGCTCAAACTTGTGTTTCTTTCTTCACCTCTCAGTGTTTCTCTGCAAAATCCAGCAGGAAAATATGCAGAAATTATTGTTTAGAAATAAAAAACATTCATCCAAGTGAATTTTGCCAGCTTATAGAATATATTCTCTTGATGATATCAGGAGCTCATTTTAATGTTGTAATATAAGGCTGTAAGCTTACACAAAAAATTCAAACAGAACACTTATGATCCACAATAAAACCTGTCTCTTAGTAATGACATTTTTATACTATTAGTTTTGGGAGAAACCTAATGTGGCCCAATTATGATTTTCTTCAAGATACTGATGAAGTGTGGTTTTTTTTTTCATGAACGTATCTGGTAAGTCATTAAATATTTATCATGAACGTATCAGCTTTTCTCACTTGCAACTAAACTATGATAAAACTAATGGTTCTTTTAAGGCACATGGTTTGGTTCAAGAAAGACAGTGTTCTTAAATATTATAAAAGTTAACAATAAGTTTACTTTACTAACATTTAACTAAAACCACAGTCATTCCTGAACCTCAAACTGCTTTTGTTGCTTAAACCTAAACATTAACATTTAGATTAAAAAAAGACGTCTACCTACTGAAGAAATCTGCAGCAACGTGATTATACACAGATATTTAAGGTGCTTTTCTCTCTGAGGTCAACAACAATCTCAGGTGAGTTTCCCTCTCACAGGTTAACCTCAGAGCTGAGTGGACGCCCACCCCCCTCGCCCTGACCCCACCCCCTGCTGCGTCCCTCCTTATCACCTAATAGGGACATTATTCAGTCGGTGTCTCTGAAGGTTCTGCTGCAGCTGGATTTATGGTTCGTCTTTAAGTCAGAGGTAGAGCAGCACATTAGGCAGATCAGAGTGGCCTGTGTGGAATTATTACGCTCACTTTACTGCACAGGAGGAGGATTAATTAAAGGAAACACAGAGGTGATACATCAGCAGGCCGTCACTTCATTTTCCCCTGCAGAGACACAGATTGTGGTTATACTGTGTACTAAACACAAGTGTGAGGCTGCTGCACTGAGAGCGTATCAGTAGTATTTAAAGTACCACAATGAGTCGTCTTTACAGCAGAACATCAAGGTTTGACTTATCAGGCCGCCCCTGCTGCCGTCATGAAATATATTACTTAATTAAAAGCAACTTTCATGTTGCACACTAGAGGCATTTATGAGAAACTTCTGTTAAACTAGCTTTCTGTTTTCCGTCTCCTTAGGCTACCAATATTTTTGAAAATTTGTTAGCTAGCTAGCTGGGAACATGCTAACATTAACCCAACCCAATACCCCCAATTCAGGGTTCAGTTTCTTGCCCAAGGACACTTTGACATGCAGCCTGTAGGAGATGGGGATTGATCTTTTGATTAACGGGCAACCCGCTCAACACCTCCTGTGCCACAGCAGCCCACTGCTCACTTTGTTAGACTAACAGAAAAAGTTATTCAAGATATTCAGTTTCAAAGATGAAGACATCCATCCACCCATTGTCAACCGCCCATCCTGCGCACAGGGTCGCAGCCAATCCCAGCCTACATCGGGCAAAAGGCTTGGGCACACCCTGGACAGGTCGCCAGTCCATCACAGGGCCACACATAGTCAGACATCCACTCACACTCACATTCACACCTAACTTACACACCTAGCCTGCATGTCTTTGGATGGTGGGAGGAAGCAGGAGCAACCGGAGAGAACCCACGCGAGCACAGGAGAACATGCAAACTCCACACAGAAAGGCCGGTGGGCAACTGGGGTTTGAACCAACGACCTTCTTGCTGTGAGGCGACAGTGCAAAAATGACTGCACAGCAAAAAAAAATTTTGTGCTCTCTTGAAACAGATGGTGCTAGAGACCTACTTATGGGGTTGGAAAACCACTAACATGCTAGCCAGCCATAGAAGTCAAAACATAGCTATGGTTGTTTACAAGCTAAACCTTTTCAAAAGCAAGAAAAACTTAACAAAAGCAAAAGCTTTTAACTTACACGGTCTTTGTTCCATCAATGGTCACCGTTGTCCTGACAAGATGAAATTCACGTGTCGAACGAGGCCAACACAAATTACGCTGTGCTTGGATTTCTTTAAACTTCACACACACATCACAAACCTTTGTCATAGCCGTGGTTCGAACCCACGTCTCAACATCACTTCACGGTGTCTTTCTCCCCCAACACAGTCTCACTCCCTACTCGTCAAAAGGCCCTTTGTCGTCGCTTTTTAAAGACTTGGGTAGCCCTTTTGCATCAATTATTGACGTTTAGGGATCCACAGTCAAGTTAGCAACGCTTAGCAACAATAAATATGCAATATCCGGTTACACTTTCAAGATAAAACGTAACGTTTCCATACATTGCCATGTTGAAACGCGCATAATAGTTTCGTTAGGTTTAGGCACAGAAAGTACTTGGTTGGGTTTAGGCAACAAAACTACTTGGTTAAGGTTAGGAAAAGATCAGGGTTTGGGTTAAAATAGCTATGTATGTCAATTAAGACTTAAGTTAACTAACGTTAATGTCAATTTACCTCACTCGCCTAAATAAAAACATTTAATGTTTTGTTTCGCACGGGACACAAACCCTGTTCTCCTGCTTCAAGGTCCGGGTTCTGGCCCTCTATCCACCCCAATCACCTCCTTACTTCGTCTTTTCTCTTAAATATCATACTTGCCTTTACCATCAAAAACTGACACAACAGGGCTTCCCTCAATACGTCGAACTATGACGTCAAAGGGATCCCTAGTGCGTCACAAACTGACGATTATGGCTCTTAAGCGTCCATATGTGACGACTTGGGAGTGAGACCGGGTTGTCTCCCCTGGACCATCTTCTGTGCTGGTGAACACAACCAACCGGAGAGAAAAAGAAGGTCAGACTGAAGAATTGCTAGAAAATTCTCCTTCAGGAAATTCAAACTGTTAACCTGCAGACTAAAATAACTTTCAGACTGGATGTTGATTCTGATGTTTCTGGCGTGTGCAAGAGCAGCTTGAGGTTGACAGTCCTAATAGCTGACTGTGTTAATAAGCAGATTAGTAACACTTTGAAATTCTAGTTTTGTTTTCTCTGTCCAAAACCAGAAGAATCTAACCAGGAAACATATCCAGATTCTTTAAGATGATAGGATTTGTAGTTTTATAGATAAGATAAGAGTCTGTTTGTTGTTGAAAATCAACAACAAACAGACTAATCTCAAGTCGTCGCTGTCATGACATCCTTTTTTCCGACGTTGTCATTTGAACTCTCATTTTAATTATTCTGTGTGAGTGCTGATGAAGCTGTTGAAATCCTGATAGCTCACTGAGTTAAGAGGTATTTTGAAATTCCTGTCTGGAATTATAAATATGCCTCTTGTCAAGTACGATATGTCAGGTTTCAACCAAGTTAAATTAAACATTTATATCCCATCTTTTTATTTCTAACAGATTTCCAGTCAGTTTGACCCAGAGGAGGAACCTCTGCAGGATGTTTGATGATGCTCCCTGGCAGCTCATTCATCTGAGGATGAGCAGTAAACAAAAGAGCAATAAGAGTTATTTTCTGATAAGACTTTGATTCATCCTGTTCTGTTATCACATGCTTTTCAGACTCACCTGCAGCAGGCCTTATTTCCATTACCACACCAACCCTTCCCTGCCGCCATTTAATCTGAGGAGTTTACATACAAGGCAGATGGGAAGACGGAGCCCTGTATGTCAAAGATGATGATGATGATTTCTGTGGGTAATTAAACTGACAGGACGTCATATGTAGATAAAAACACGCACTTTGGAATTACTAACGGAGCATTTAAACATTAAGACACAGTTGGAAATCCTGGAAAGTCCAACAAAAAGCACTTAACATTATTGTTTTCACATGTAAATATCTAAAGGCTGCGTGTGATGAACACGTAAAACTTCTCACATGTGAAAAATGTTCATGTATGTCTTTAGCTGCAGAGTCGACCAAATTAGGGAATCCCTCTTCCAGTGAAGAGAAAATAAACTTTGCTTATTATAATCTGAGGACTAAAACCTTATCAGAACTGATTTTTTTTGTTATGCAGATTAATCACACCAAATCTGGGCAAATTTGACTTAAGATGGCACTACAGTACATATTTCCATTAATTCACCAGTGCATTGTTTAAATGTCACCACCAATAATAATATAAAAAACAAAATAACAAGAAACATGCATAAATTGTAAATCAAATGGCCAGTAGTAAGTAGTAAGTTAAATCACGTTTCGTAAGTTACTTACATCATACACTCTTTTCCTAAAACCAAGTGGTTTTGTTGTCTCACCTAACCAAACTACGACCATTTCACAACTTTTACTTTTATGTGTTAAACATCTTGTGACATAACGTGCCAAAGATCGCACATGTAGTTTGGGAATATATATCAAATATTCCATTGTGCTTTCCAAAATAATTGTGACATTTGCAATGAAACGAGACGAGGATAACTAGAAAATAATGTTTAATTAAAAATTAATACTGGTAGATAAACACATGCCTATTAAAATGTATACCTGTACCTTCAGCTCAGACTTTTATCGGGTACTTGGACCTTAGTGTATCTTGTAATTGTTGGTCGACTGCTGAGGTGAAATGTAACATAAATCATTTATTCAGTGCATTACTTTGTGCTTCTACTCCACTTCATCTCAGAGGCAAATATTGCACTTTTTACTCTACTGCATTTGTCTGACAGCTACTTAGCAATAGTTTTTCATACCCTTCCTGTCCAGTGAAAACCACGTATCTCAAAATCTGGGGACTCTGAATGTGAATGTTTGTGATAAACTGAAGGATGATGTAATCTTTTGTGGGTTAAGAAAATTCTCCTCCTTCTGAAGCTAAATAAACCCCCCTTGGATTAGCGAAAATGTGTTGTCACAAAGCTAAAAACAGGGTAATTTTTCAGAGCTCATGAAAAGTTGACTTTTTAGACATGCGTGATTCTCATGGTACAGCAACACTGCAAACATGTAAGTTTTACTTTACAGGTTTTAGTTCTTTTACTGAGGCAAAGTGTCTGAATACTACTTCCACCACTGTAAATGCCTTGTTGACAGGTCTATCTTGAATATTAATGAGAAAAACCTCATTAAATAAAGTTAGTGAAGTTGATAATATGATGATGAGAAATAAGATGGTGTTAAAACTCTCCACATCTGACTGAATGTAGCGGACGCACTCAGTGCTCACATCAATGACATACAGGAGCATGGAGTGTAACAGTGGACTATATGAACCTGCTCCGCAGAGACTCGTCACTTCAATTTAATCAGCTGCAGCTTCATATTTCTTCAGCAGAAAAACTGTAGCAGCAGCTCATTACACAAATTAATTCATGGGAAGGTTACAAATTACCTTTATTTCTTGTTTCTAAATGGACATACGGGATCCAACAGTACTCCTGGAAATTAAAAACCTGATGGAGACACTGAATTAAAAGTAATTCTGCTTTTGAAGGACAGTTTGGGCACTTAAAGACAACAAAGCATTTTTACAGACTAAGCCCTCTGAATTTAAAGATGAGATTGCTTTTAGAGTATTCTTGAAATTGTTTCTACGAACGTGTCACCTGTGTGAATACTGTTAATTAATATTATATGATTATTATGGTACGGGAATAGTGGGATTTTTAGGAGTAAAAGTGCTAGAAGATATTTGCTGTATTCATATATATCAAATTAGTTTTCATCATTATTTATCAAACTGAATGTTCAGAGCAACTTATCATTATTATTATTATTATAGTTATTGACTCTTATTTCTTGTGTTGTGATCGATAACTGGCCCGGTTTTGTTCGGTCTGTAAATGCTACCCATCATATTATTCATTATTTTAACGTGGTCTGCAATTATTGTTATATAGAAACCACAATGTGTGTGCCGGCTTTTAACCATGTTCAGGCCTGAGTCAGGTGACTGAGACACTTCAGACATAAAATATAGGGTTAGTTTTGTGTGTAATTAAAAATGCAAAGAAATGTGAGGTTGCATTTATTATTTTTGGTTTGCAAGTCAGAGCTTGGTCATTACGGTAAATGGCAAGGATTCTGTGTGGTGCAGTTCTGCTGCTGAACTGAAGTGATCACGAAACTCCAATACTATCTGTGCTATTAGCACTAGCACTCCCTAAGTCAGTTTTCATCACACTGGATCTGTTGACAGATGTGATGTGATATTCTTTTTTTATGGAAAGCAGGAGATCTGGCTGAGTGATGCATGATGGATATGCCGCGGCAAGTTGACTGACCACTTGCCATATCTGAATTTGCATAAAGACGACTCAAAAGCAAATGAGTTAATCCAACGCAACGCACCAGGCTCACAAAACTCACTGCAAACCGCAAAACTTGGCAGTGCCGACCAAATATGAATCAAGATTATGTTACTGGACTGCCTATTTCTCGCCTCAAATGTTTTCAGAAACATATTTTAGTGTATAATCTAATATGAAAACGTTTCTGACCGAGCTGCCATATTGACAACGGACAATCCACAGCCTATTTCAGATCGGACAGTTGAGAGACTGTCTGTATGTGGCATGGAGAGGGCCTAATACGACCTACAAATAGACGGCCAAGAATGCGAGGAAGAAGGGCAGGGAGGCAGGTTCATCTGAAAAAAACTCTTGAAGCTGGGGGTCTTTGACTGCGACGCCAGACCTTCATATCTTCGTTCTGTCTTCCCTGACGTCCCTAGGACTCTGGTCCCGGTGCCCTGGAGAAACCCTACCACTGGTCGTGACGTGTGTTCTGTGCATCTGAGGTTGCTGCCGCGAGCCTCTTTCTCTGCTTCAGGTGTTCCTGCACCGCTCAGGATGGGTTTGATAAATGCCCGTTTAATTGCAAACAAGTCTCTATTGCTCAGTGATTTATTTACTTTCAAAAACATGGACTTCATGTTGCTCACAGAGACTTGGCAACGGGATATGGAATACTATCACTTGAATGAGCTCTGTCCTGTGGACTGTACTTTTATCAGCACGCCAAGACTCACGGGTCGTGGTGGAGGTCTTGCTTTGGTTTTTAAAAAACATTTTATCTGCCAGTCAATGAGCGCTGGCACATACTCTTCTTTTGAACTACAGATGACTAAGTTTAGTTGTTCAAATACATTTTATTGTATTTCAGTATACCGGCCACCTGGGCCAGCAGCCTCTTTTCTAACTTCTTATCATCCATTATTAAGCTGGAAAGAGTGATCATTGTTGGTGATTTTAATATTCATGTGGATGATGATACTTGCAAAAATGCTTCTGAATTTGAAAACATCACTGAATCTTTAACTTCACTCAGCATGTCTCTGGTCCTACGCACAGCAAGGGACATGCGCACGATCTTTTCTTTCTCACGGTTTAAACATTAATAATGTCTGCATCGAAGATGTATTTGTTAGTGATCACAAATGCATCTTAATTGGTCTTGTTTGTGATGAGGTTCCTCTGCCTGCTAAACGAGCGTCCTGCTCACGTTTGATTAACCAGCTTACTGTTGAGAAATTTTCAGCCACGTTTGACACAAGCTCGGTTCTTATTCCAAATGATGTGGACGCTTGTGCACAGGCGTTTAATGATCACTGCGTCCTGCTGTTGGACAAAGTGGCGCCTCTTAACACTAGAGAAATTCCCTCTGTTAATACATCCCCGTGGATGAATGACGCCATTCGCAGCTTGAGGCGTGTCTGTCGGAGAACTGAGCTACAAGTCCAACGCCTGCATCTTAAAGAGCTCTTAATAGACTTAAACGAAATTATCAAGGATGTTAGATCCTCTTACTTTACTAACCTGATATCTGCCTGTAAAAAAACACCACTGCAACAACTTTTTGTCTCACTTTGTGGACAAAGTTAGAGCTGCAAGGGGAAGCATTGTTCCATCAGCAAACCCCCATATAGTTAAACATCACAGACTTTCAATACTGGACTCTTTCTGCCCCATTACCCTGAATGACATCATTAAGTTAGTGGGCATGATGAAACCTTCCCAAAGCCCTGTTGATATTTTACCCACATCTTTGCTTTTAAAATCCATCCTGGGCCAGATTCATATACTGGGCCAGGTCCCCAGCTGTTTTAAGCACGCGGTAATTCAGCCTATCTTGAAAAAGAACAATCTTGATGCAGCTTTATTTAGAATCTATAGGCCTATTTCTAAATTGCCTTTTCTTTCGAAAATTCTAGAAAAGGTTGTTGCGAACCAGCTAAATAATGTTTTGGATTCCCATAATATCTTTGGTAAGTTTCAGTCTGGTTTTCGTAAAAACCATTCAACTGAGACTGCCCTCCTTAGGGTCTCAAATGATATTTTGATGGCTGCTGATGGGGGTAAATGTTCTGTGCTGGTCCTGTTAGATCTCAGTGCAGATACTGATACTGATATTGATACTGTTGATCACTGCACTCTGATTGATAGATTGAAAACAACTGTGAGCATTACTGGATCAGCTCTGGACTGGTTTTCCTCCTATCTTTCAGACAAGAGTTTCTCTGTGTCCATAGGAACATATATGTCAGACTCTGCTCGTTTGACCTGTGGTGTGCCCCAAGGTTCTGTGCTCGGCCCCCTGCTGTTCAGTCTGTATGCTTCCTCTTGGAAAGATTATTGGTATCTATGAAGAAATATCTTATCATTGTTATGCTGATCAAATCAAATTATATTTATCTTTTAGTCCTCATAGGCTAGACAAACTGTCCGTGTTGCACAATTGCTTAGCCTCCATTAACAAATCGATGGCAGAAAACTTTTTGCAACTAAATACAGACAAAACTGAGGTGGTGATTTTTGCCCCAGACAACACTACCCCTAAGATCAGGCAGGCCATTGGGGCTCTATCATCCTCTGACGGTAATGTTGTGCGAAATTTGGGTGTCATTTTTGACAAATCTATGTGTTTTAACACTATGGTTTCTAAAGAAGAGATGGAGATGCTTGTTCATGCTTTTATTTCTTCTCGTCTGGATTATTGCAATGTACTGTACACTTGTCTAAACAAATCCTCCATGGACCGACTGCAAGTTGTATAGAATGCAGCTGCAAGGCTTTTGTCTAAAACTTACAAGAGATCGCACATTACTCCTGTGCTTAAGGCTCTTCATTGGCTTCCGATTGGTTTTAGAGTCAATTTTAAAATTTTGACCATTACTTACTGAGCCTTGCATGGTCAAGCTCCCTCTTACATCCAGGATCTGTTGCATGCAGACATTTCTGGTCACTCTCTGAGGTCTTCTGGCCAAGACCTTTTAACTGTTCCCAGAACACGTTATAAAACAAGATCGTGCTTTCTGTGTGGCGGCTCCAAGGCTCTGGAACTGTCTCCCTTTGCACTTGAGAGCCTTGGATTCTGTGGAAACTTTTAGAAAACACATTAAGACACATCTTTTCAGACAAGATTTTAACTAGCCATATAGTTTTGTATTTTAAGTGTTGTTGTTGTTGTTATTTGTTTTATTTTATTCTATTTTTTACTGTGAAACACTTTGTGACCCCTGATGTCTGTGAAAGGTGCTATATAAATAAAGTTTACTTACTTACTTACTTTAATTTCCAACTGAGAAAAACAAACCTGTTGACCTTCCATCGTTGACTTATTACTACGTAACCATATTCACTTCACTACTGAGATACCAACCTCTGCCTCTTCACTATATTACCTACATATCTATATATACCTATCTACCCGTATTATGATAGAGGCTCTATCTATCTATGTATCAGGGAAGTTTAATCCTCTTCTTCTCTAGAGTCAGATCAGTGTGATCACTGTCTGTCCAATACAGAGATATATCCAGGACGTGTTTAGCCTAGCTTAGCACAAAGACTAGAAGCAGTGGGAAACTGCTAGCCTAGCTCAATCAAAATAGAAAAAAAATGACTTCCAACAACTAGGTATCAAGCTTGTCCCTAATCATCCATTCCTTTAAAGTTTTGTTGAGTGCGACCTTGAAGCTTTCTGAAAACTAGCTGGATTCATGGCCTGAACTCAAATTTACAAATTGTTAGCCGTATAGAGACTGTTAACCTCCTATAAACCCATGTGCTCATTAAAGATAAAAGAGAAACCGAGTTATTATCTAAAGGAACAGTGACTGTGGGAAGTCATGTCTGGTCCTGGATGTGTTTGCTTAATAATAAATGCCACTGTGAGCACAATCTATTCTGGTCCCAGAGGCAGGTTGACAGAATACTCACTTGGCAGCTCCTCATCATAACCTGCTGTGAGGTGATCGACACCCTGCTGTTCTGAGCGATATGACTCGATCTGGAGAAAATCCACCACAAATCATGAGACACAGTTGCAGATTCTGTCTTACTGCTTTTCAAGCACTGATGGGGCGTGAAAAGAGCAATTCCGCCCATTAGGTGTCCCATAGACTCCATAGCGGAGTCGTCCCCGATTGGGAGTCCACCATTAGATGTGGTTAATGAACTGAACTTTAGCTGTACTATTTATGTGGTATTTGATGAAGATGAATTCTTCATGTAAAGGCCCAGAGTTTCTTACTCAATCACTGGAGTGGAGAAATCTGCCGGTTGTTTCAAATCCAATCAGAAAAATGTAACATTTTATTTAAAGCTTTAAAAAATTGCTGTTTCTTGTTATAAATTTTATTATCAGCATCCCTTTCATGTTATAGCAAATTAATTTTCATGGTACAACATTACATACAACATTTCTTGTCAAAACAACAGATCAATTTCTTCTAAAACAAGAACCATCTCTTAATATAAATCATATAATCAAACCATTGTTGTCAGTTATTGTCAATTTTTCTAGCCGATGTAGGTCGAATATTTCACTTTTTATAACAACATGTCCACTTGTCATGTTATGACAAGAAGTGTTCATTGTGTATATACAGTAAGTCTGTATATCGTCAAAATTTTAATTAGGAACATTATTTTATGTTTTGTGATATAGCAAGATTAAGTGAAATGTTGTTACAAGAAATGTTTCTTGTCAAATGGAATAATTTGAGGAAAAATATGTCATTTATCATGAAAATATATCTTATTTTGATGTGAAAAGGTCATAATAACTAAACAATTGTTTTATTTTTTGTTTGTTTCATCATGTGGAAACAGTCACTGGTGAAAGAAGAATTCAGATCCTTTATTTAAGTAGTAGTATAGTACAATGATCCAAAAAATACTCCATAACAAGTGCACTCAAAATCCTACCAGAGTAAAGGTATTATCAGCAAAAATAAAAGTAATCATTCAGCAGTAAAACTTTCCTTTGTGACTGATATTTCATATTATGTACTGTTATACTGATGCGTTAATGCAAAAGGAGAATTGTACTGTTGTAGCTGCTTGTGGTGGAATTTTATTTTCTTTGAATAGAGTTTGGTAGTTTAGTCCTGTCTCAACCTAGAGGTTGGGCCCCTTCAAAGGGTCACCAGATAAGTCTGAGGGATCATGGGAGAGGAAAGAAGAAAATTTATTTTTTTAGATTTCTCTCTACTCTTTAGCCCCTTTTTATGTGAAATATTGGATAATTTTACCGCTTTGGGACTCAAGCAATAATTTCAATTAAAACACCTGAAGGGAATTCACTGTTTGGTGGAACTGCTAAAAATCTACTCATCTGAAATGTGACTAGGGACCCAACCAGACACAGATTTAATCTTTAATAATGTGTTTTGTATTTTATTTAATTATTTTACCATATGATGTGTAGAAGCTATCTAGTGAGTTCAAAATGTTACCATCAGTCTTCGGTTAGCAGAGAGTAACCTTAACCATAATTTCATTGACGATATTTTTGCAGAGCACAAACATCTTATTCCCTTTCTTTACAGAAGGTTATCAGTCTTTCTTTAAGCCCAAAACCAAACAGCCATGTTATTTCATGATATTTAATGGTGGCAAACGCCTGACGTCTGCACTGTGTGAATCTGATTCAGAGAGCTGTGTGAGCTGTGTGTGTTCACTGTTTGAAGGGAAGTGGATTAACAGAAATATTTGAAAATCATTTCCTCCAAACTTTTACCATGAACTCAAACTGTTCAGATTTGTGCTGTAATAATATATCTGGATAAATGTCAGCATGGATTAACTTGTCTCAGTTTGAAACAGAAGGCAAAGTTTACAGTTTATCCTTGTTCTCTGCACAGTCGAAGTGTTAGATCTCAGTCAGCCTCTGAGCATGGCGCCTCCGAGCATGGCACCTCTGAGCAAGGCACTGATCCCTACACTGCTTCCAGCAGCAGGTGAAGCTGTAATGGTCAGCTCCCACTGTGAAAGTGCCAAATCAAACCCAGCAATAATATGAAAGAACATGAAGTAAACAGGAAATTAATACCCCATTAAGTGAGCCTACATATATTTTGAGATTAGTTTTCTTTTGACCAATTTATCTAGCTTCATGCTGCTTTAATTTAACACTGTAGCTCGTTACCTGTATTCCAATTAAATTGTTAATCTACAACTCTTCTAATTAACACTGTTTAAGTATTGCACTGTTGAGATTTTTTCAAATGAGACGGAATAAAGATGAGGAGAGATGAGGAGCGAGGAGACAAAAGGATAAGATTTAAAGGAAACGATGAAGACGGAAAAGAGACAGAAACAGATTCAGAACCAGCCCAAAAGAAACAAATCCTTAGAGGGAACAAAAAAATCTGAATGACACTAAATTTAAAACCTGCTATGATCGCTATGTTTTTGCCGGGATCTGTCTAAGCTGTCTATTTAGTTTAGTTATACTGTAAAGAAAGGGGGAGAAGGAGAAAAGGCAAAGGGAACATACTTGTTGAAAGAGAACAAAGATAAGGAACAAGAGAAAGGAGAAGAAGAAAATGTGTAACTGTGTTTGATATGGCAAATTTTTCATCCATTATTTTCTGACTGAATCAGATTATGGACGAAATATTAAAAGAGTGAAAAATGTTTTGTTTCAAAAATAGATTGAAATGACTATAATGAGTACATATTAGGATCAGTGCACATCTGCTGTGCAAGACTTAAATAGCTCCAGACAGTCTTTAATAACTCCACCACCACCACGAACCACCATCACATAAAACTGCTGTACATGAAGGAGTCTCTAAATCGAGAAGCACATAGCTCTACGCTACACAAAAGAGACATAACATGATTTTATCTTGATGGTTTCTGTCAAGTTACATTCTTAAGGATTAAGTTAATCATTAAAACATATACATTGTTTATAATTTATGTTTACAATGTCATATATGCAGTATCATTCATTTAAGTCTAATAAAGAAGTCTAGTAAGGTTTGAACGTGAAAATAATCAGGCTGAATCCAATGTGTCATAAACATGATTAACTATTGTCGGTCCTAAAACCAGTTTACAGGCACATTATCAACAACTGTGCTGTGTTGTGGGATACACTTTATTTCTAAAAGTTTGGTCTAAGTGTACTGTGTGTTGCCATTTTTCTGACATACACATGCTTATCACTTGATGATGTATAAACATACATTTAAGTGCTTAAGACCACAAGAGCTGGAACTGGGACGGACACCAAGGCTGTGATAAAGATCTAGACGTAACAAAACCTCACTCAAAATCAAATTTACAATTGTAACTATACTAATAAGAAAAAAACAGCCTTGAAATGTCGTGTGGTTTGCTTCTTATCTTCAGATAAGGATGGTTGCTTTTTTTTAAAAACAATGTAATATTGTTGTTGTTATATATTTCAGTGGTTTAGTTGCCTTTTAAAACATAATATGCCACAAGCCCTATCACTTTGCAAAATTAATGTCACAGCTTGAACACATGCACTGCTACACTGCTAAATTTTTATGGGAGTTGTAGTTTTTCAGTGCTCACAAAGTAACCGCGCTTTTACTTTGTTGAAATAATGATGATTTCAATTTCAAAGAGTTACCGACATGAATCACAGACATAACGTCTGACTTGGACTCTTGTGCTGACTAAAGACTAAAATCTCTCACATTTTAATATTTATGTCAAGATCTGTACAGCTGCTGCACAGATGTCTGTTTGTCGCTTCCTGCTGAGACTTTAAAGGCCTTTAAACTTCTCTTCCACGTCTAACTGCTCCGCTCTCTCTGGAGTCATCAAACTAAATATCTGAGTCCATTTAAACATGCAACAGGATTCAAACAATTGACTTCAGGCCATTCAGTGTTTTATATAAACTCGTTGCAGCCGATTACATCACAAACAGAGAGCTGAGCGTGGTCAATGACATGAAGCTGATGACTGTTGATGAAACGACTGTAAAAACAGTCATAAAGAAAATGTTCACGGCACAGAGTCTGTACACTTCACTGAATCTCTTCAGTTTTTACCCTCAGATTTAATTAATCTACCCATTAACACTGATGCAAACAAGACTAAGCGTCTACAGCCATGCAAACAGCTCTGTGAGGCTTTACTTAGCATTTAGCATCAGCTGTAATGCTAACATACTGGCAGTGACAAGCCAATAATAGTCAATAACAATAAATAGATGTGCTAAATTAACTGAGAGACTGAACTGAACGTAACTGAAATCACAAGGAATATCTTGTTAAACTGCCAGTTTTACCCTTTATTGATTTGAGTCTGCGCTGTAGTCATCTGAGTTGGTGCCAAGGTATCAAGGTCTCCCATCTTTGGGAGAAATGTATTTGATGTATACTTTTTTAGCTTTGGCCCATATCCCATCCGTTAACCTGGAGGGGGCGGGGCTTATGACCTGCATGCCAGAGATGTTTTGGCTTCACTTTTGGGGAGCTGTCATCTTTATGTAAAGTCTATGGTTGAAACCAAGCAGGAACCTCCGGGTCTGAAAAGTGAAACCCCTGCGGAAGTGCCTTAGGGCCTGTGTCCAACAAAGCATTTTTCCTGTTCCTTTTTTCAATTCATTGCCATGGGAGCGCCGGGTCTTTACAACATGGTAAAAACCCCAGGAGCATGATGAAGAGCTGAGCGTCTATCCCCGCTGGCTGCAGAGCGTTTTAAAAATGTTCAGCTTTGGGCAAACGCAGCGCTCGTCACTGTCACGTTTTACCCAGCTGTCCAATTATAGTGCAGGAGGGGCGGGACAAACACCACCATCCATTCAGCCATCTTAACTACTGAACGAAATTATGTGCTTCTTTAACAAGGTATTTCCTCGCCCGCAAAATCTCATGAACCCACGTAAAAACACTGCGCCTCCAAAGCGCACCCTAGTGCTCCCAGCTGGGGAGCTGCCAGGCCTGTTAATTTAAAGGCTCTAGTCTCTCGTCTACTATTTTATTTTGCTCAACTCCTTCAAACTTTAAAATTATCCAGTAGTTCATATGGTTCTCAAGTGCTACATTGTTTACCATGCTCACCATCTTATTTTAGCTTGTTAGATTGGTAATATTCCTTAATTAGCAGTAAATACAATGTAAAGCTGAGGTTGATGGGAATGTTATTCGTTTTGCAGGTTTTTGGTCAAAACCTAAAGTACTGGACAAACTAACGTTTTGAGATGATGGTGGCACTAAAAGGGATTGTCAAAGTCCGTAGGATACACGTGGGGAACATGAATGTCTGAACATAATTTCATAGCTAAATCCATTCACTTTATAACTACTTAGCTGATTGTATGTCAGATGTTGTGTTTACAGACTATTCTACTGCTCCCAAGTGGATGAAAAACCCTTTAATGCAGGTTTAAGGATGAATCATTCTTCCATAATATTCTCGTGTGTATGTGTATGTGTATGTGTATGTGTGTGCCGTCCATTTTTTTTATCCTTTGAGATTTTGGATTAAAGCGTCCTGCCTCCATGCTGAGCAGCTACATGAGCCTCTATATTCAGACACAGACAACTTGTGAAATTCGAAGACTCACAGGAGGGGGTACAAATGCTCCAAATACTGATTAGCCACTCTGGACGTCTGTGTGTGAGCCTGTTTAACATTTAAATTTGATAAAGTCATTGAACCGTGTTAGTATAAAAGTATCTGTAATTTACACTATATTCACTGACACATGTTCCTATGAATCGTCAGTGTGATGGTCTGAATGCAGCTGCACCGACACTGATGTTAACCAGCAGGAGCTCCATAAATCCATCACTGATACTGACTGATTGGTCTGCCATGTTGCCTCCTGGAGCTCTAAACAGCAGCTTCCAGCAGTCAGATAACAACTGTCATCGTCGCAGCAGCTGAAATAGCAGAGCCATTATCCTGCTGCGTGTTATCAGGGACGGATGAGGAGGCAGGGTATCAGCTCCTAATCTCACCCTGCTGCTGTCGCTTGCACCGCCGCCGCCGCCAACCACTGCGGCAGCAAGCCGAGGAAAATGGATTCTTCACGCTCACCGCCAAAACATTCCTCCTCCTCCCTGTTTCTCCTCCTGGCCAACAGTTTGGTGAAAAATGAAACCTTGGCAGGAGAGAAAGAAGGAGTGGCGCTCTCTGACCACAAACAAACAATCAGTCTGACTTTTAATTAAAAGAAAGAGGGACAAACTCTTTCAAGAAGGGGAGGGAGCTGGAAATGATGTACAGGACTGTCAACCACACACACACACACACACACAAAAGGATTCTAAATGTACTAAATCATTGCTTCTTAACATACTTTAACAATAACTTTTACATATAAATGAACATCCGTTACATTCAAGCCCATTCACACACTGTTTATGAAGCCGCCAGGTAAATCTTTCTCTAGTCGCGGTACATCCACATTTTTAAATCTGGTGTCTGTGGCAACATTCCCAAGATGGCAAATCGGTAGTGATGCGTAACTATTTTCCTATGGCAGAAAAACCTAAGAAGTGTCCCAGAAAAGTTTGGCTCTCCAGATAAAAAGAAACTCTGCAGTCAGAGGAATGATTACAGTCAGAAAAAGAAATCAATGGACGGTGAGGACAAACACGGTTAACCATTGGTGTAGCTTTTCCACGTTGGAAAGGGCTGAGAGAAGAAGCGGACTGAGGGCAGACATGATGTTGCGTTACTTGGACAGGTTATTTGTAAAATATTTAGAGTAGGCTATGTAGCGGTTACATTTACTCTACCTAAATAATGGATTACTGTGGGGCGAGCTCACCTGTGGGCACACGTGTGTGTATGTGTCGACAGTGTTTATGTAATTACTCTCACTGTCAGGTTTCTGGCTGGAACCCAAAAGCAGATCGGGGACAGCAGGCTAGTTTAAAGGAATTTATCTGAGCAATAAGCAGAATTAATCAGAGAGGGGAGAAGCAGGCTGGTGAGTGAAGCAGGGCTAAGAGCCTAAATCTGGGGTTGGTTGGCGGCCTTAACTGGTTGGCTGGTGGTTCTGGGTCAGTGAGTTCCAGAGTTTAATGGCAGGTTTGGTAGTGGTAAAAAAGTCCGGTCGTGTTTTCTAAAGCAGAGAGAGTGAGCAAAGCAGGTAGGCAAGCCCTAAACACAAAGCAATCTCGGTCCCTGTCCTCACCTGTGACACCACGATGATAGAACGAGCTACCACACACCATCAGAGCAGCTTCCCTCTCTAACTTCAAGAAGCTTTTGAGAACTCATCTATTCTGAGAACACTTCCTCTCGTAAGACCTCTAACTTCCAGTGCTTCTTCTATCTCCTTACAAGTATCTTGCATTTATTGCACTATTGGTTAACTTTTAGGCCTAGTTCTTTCCCTAGGTATTTACTCCATTGATGATGTACGCGCTTTCTAGTTTCTAGCTCTTTCTAGTATAATTTCTGCTCTTACTGTTATCTATTGCCACTTGTAGATCCCTTACTGTATTGATACATTATTGATGCTTGTATGTAAGTCGCTTTGGATTAAAGTGTCAGCCAAATGAGTAAATGTAAATGTAGATTAGTTCTCAAAAATCTAAAGTTCATTCAAAAGCATTCTAGGAAGACATACTGAAGATGACTGAACGATCCAGCGGATATTAACATCCAACAGGAGGTTTGGCAGCAGATACTGGCCAGGTGTTTGATTGCAGATGAGGATCAGGTGAGTGTTGGCGCCGCACCCAGCCAGTGGTAACGTTCATTACTCCACTGCATGGGAGAAAGGAGAGAGAGAAGAAGAGAGAGACAAAACCAATACACACCGGGCATACTTCGTTCATACCAAAGGCAAAATAAATTCAACACACTTTCACTCCCATACCAGATGTCACACAGGTGTCATGGCAGGCATTTAGTGACACTCCCTGTCAGAAGGGACTGTATCTGCACTGCAGGTTTAAATCAAAATAAAGACATGTATTTGCAAAATTATGACTTCTTAAATCAAGATTGTGAGATATAAAAAAGGTGGCATTACGCTCATTAAATTTTATTTAGGGGTTGTACCAGAACAGGTTAACATGGTTTCATTTTCAAAAAACACTATATTTTTATGTCTTACTGCACATTGCTGCAGTTCCTCTTTTCACCCTGTGTTAAACGCTTTGTTTTAACTAAGGAGTGATACATCTTGTCTCTAAATGATCTTTGTTGGGAGTTGCACACGCGCAGTTCCTAGTTAAGGACTACTAATCAGAAGCAGAGAAGGGCGGCTCAGTGAGAAGCCGGTAAACAGCTTTGATTCAGCTGTAGGCGAGTGCCGGGACGATTGAAACGCGGGACAAATGAAATACAGCAATTTTCTCGGAGCCCATACAACTCTGATATGCCAAATTACCTCAGCACATTCAGTCCACAATACTTAACAGATCGGGGAAAAACACTTTCACGGAGTTATACGAAAGAAGCTGTTTTCAATCACGGAAAGTAAATTCACTCAAGCGGTCTTTTTTTTTGAAGATGAGTTGTATTGTTCCATGTGCCATAGTCATGATCACATAAAAGATTAGTTAGTAATTTAACACATCCTGAAGTTTTAAATGTCAAAGTTTAGAAGCTAGTGAAGTTTAAACATCAAGAGTCACTGTCGGGACGATTGAAACAGGTGTTTCATTCGTCCCGACACGCAGCCATTCTACCTTATTCAGGCTGCAGGCTGGACCACCAGGATGCTCACAGCCAAATAACAGGATCTTCACAATAGACCAGGAAAACAGGCTGCAGATGTACATAAAAAGGGCAGCAGATATCTGATCCAAATGTGCATTAGCTGTTAGATTTTCTAGTTAGCTAGCTAAGTTGTATTTATACTATTTTTTAAGAAAAAGGACATAATGAGTTTGCAATTACATATTAAGAAGGGTAGTGTCAAGCTTTCTAAGTAAAAACAAGAATAACTTAAACTATTTCAATGTATGTCGTTGTGATTCTTCCGTCCCACCCCTTTGTTTCAAACCATCCCGCACAGTAGGGACGAATGAAACAATGCGCACCTTTCCTTCAAAGTCATATTATACTGAAGTCGTTGTACATTTTAACAAGATAACACCTGGTATTGATAGAACACACATGTGAGTTGTTGATGACAACAACAAATGACTTCTGTTTGTAACGTTATATTTTAAAATGATATATATCTGAAAAGTGTTTAATTCGTCCCGGCTGTCCCCTACATGTTGATGACCAGCTTGGCAACATGGACTGGAGCAAGAGTTTCAGAGTGGTGAGTTATTAATCTGTAACAAAAGTATCTTTCATCCGGAAAGTTTTAACTGAGCTCTGTCTCTACATCACAGGAACTGCCTGGAGGGTAGCTAGTGTTTGGAAGGGAGAGGAGAGGTGTGTGCTGCAGCTCAGTGTTTTTCCACCTGTGTTTTTGAGGGTGTGTCGGACTAGCTGCTTGGCAAGTGTTTCATCCCTGTGACATCACAGGGATGAAAGGGAAACAGTTTTCCGGAAACACTGTGGGAGATGGGAACTCCCTTTGGGCTGGACTTTGGGCTTTTTCAATTTGCAAACCTATTAAATGCACAAAAAAGATATATAACTCCACCTATACCACCTCTTTAAATCAAATTAAATCATTTATTTAGTAAAGTTATTACTATATAATTCAGGATTTTGTGATAGAAAGTCAGTAATACACACTTTAAATTGTTACAAGGTCTAATAGCAATTTAATTTGTTAGTAATTTTAACTTTCCCAAGTGACTTTTTTTGGTACTTGTAGGGTGTAGATGTTTGTGTGTTATTTTATATTTGATATTTAATACAAGGCTACAGTGTATCCAAGGTGAGAATGGAGCCCATCACTGGAGGAACAAGTCAGACCAGGCTTGGATCCCCCAGGTGAGTCTGTGTTAAATAAAACCTGACCTAAATGTTAATGAGTGATTATCTATGTGAACTGAAAGATGTGTATCAGTAGTGGCTTTGTGTAATTTGTAACAGAAGTCTTTGATCGTGGTCAAGTTTAGACTATTGGCCTTAAAACCTTTCAGTAAATGGTTATTTAGCTTGGCTACAGAAATCATTTATTAGTATTGTAAGTTTCCTTTGACAATGATTTCCTTCTATATAGTTTTACTGAGACTGGGCTTATATCTTCCAGATACTGTGTGCTTTGTCTCTTGTTGGAGTCAACTAGCTAACTGTCAGCCATTAGTCCACCACCCAAATCAGCGATAGAGTTTCAACACGGGTATTATAAACTACGTACATGTGGTGGCCAACCTCCTTATTAGGCGTAGTTTATATGAGACACCTGTCTTCCCTTGCTCTCTTTCTGCTTCCTGATCTGTCACTGCTGTGGATGGTGTTTTTGGCCCAGGTATGTGAAAGGAGTAGTTCCATGGATATCTATTTTCCCTTAACAGTTTGTTGCTTACCTGCATTTTGACGCTTTTAGGAACCTCCTTTTCTCCTGTCCTGTGACCATTGAATAATCTTCATGACCCATCTCGGAGATGGTGATTTGATACATGGTTTTAAATGTGTTTTAATGCAGTAAGGTTGAGCCTGGCTAATTGTTTCCCTCCCTATTCCAGGTTCCTTCTTGTTTTAGACTGTTTTGCCTCATTTAGTTTCCTGTTTTAGCCCTTTTAGTTTGTTTTTTGCTATAGTTTAATAGTTATAGCTTTCCCTTGTTCAGCCAACTGGGGTTGTTTTTCAGTTTATATTTTGAGCAGGGTGCCATCTTGTTGGGAGGCTTTTTTGTGCATGCGAGTATTTGCACAGGGGCACTATATAGACTGCTGTGAATGTGTTGAGGTTTGTAGTGCTGCACTTAAGGTGGGTAGCGGTAGCACTGAGTATAGTCTGTCTCTCCACAAGTGACCGCTGCTTAGTTTGGGTTAGTTATTTTGGGGTGCTGGATTTATATTTCTCTATTTAAACTTATATTAAAGTAGTAACTAATTGTAATAAATTGTCTTATCTACAATTTTTAGTGCTGGGCAAAAATATTTTGTGATTAATTGCATTGTTTAAAATTGAATAATGAATTATAAAGTACTGTATCTTTAATTTAAATGTACTGCTATATACAGAAGTGTAGTAATGTGGTTTGCAAACACTTTAAACAAGGTGCTTTTTACCAGCAGTATTCCCTTTACGCAGTAGCAATATATTTCTTGTAAATCTCAACTTAAACATTAATGTAATCAAATATTAAACCAAAGCTATTTGCCACTGCCGGGCATTACCTTTTATCTAGCTTGTTAAAACAAGTTACCATCGGAGTCTAATTTTTTTTTTCTTTCTGAACAGGTATCAACAACAGGTATCTTATCAGGGAACAGCAGAAACAGTCTGTTCAATAGTGTTGGGATGATGTCTACAAAACTACATAGAAACATCTGGATGGACGATGGCATGTGGGAGATGGTGTAGCGGGGTCGGTGCATGTGTTCACTCGCACAGACTTCACTCGGTTTTAAAAACTTGAAATGACACTAAAAGTTGTGGTGGATATTTTACAAGCACAGACCAGGTAACGTTAAAGCAACACAGGGTGCAGATGTTGGTTTCGGCTGTCTGAGTTGTTAGGCTGCATCATAAGCATGCGGCTCACCTGCTGCATGTTAACGGATCGCGGGTGGAAAACTATGGAAAAAGATGACAGCGTAGTGAGCAACGGACTTTTAAACTAAAAAAACGCGTTAACATGCAATAAAATTGTCGCTGTTACTGCGATAACGCATTAACGTGCCCAGCCCTAGTTTTTATTGCTGGTTCACATTTCTTTTCAACAATTCCAATCCCTGATCTTTTTTTTTTTACTTTGCTGATTAAAAATATATTTTGGTATACTCTATGTTATGTGCCTTTTTATCTCTTCTCCAATTAATCAATCAAGGTTTAAATAGGATTTCCTGTCGTGCAATTCCCTAGGTGGCGTTGTTTGCTTTCATTCAATCCCCTTTCTGGTCTGCCGTGCCACATACAGATGAACCCCTCCTCCTCCAAAACTACCTCTAAGGTTGTTTTGGCCACAATTGTCATGTTTGGCAGCGACTCCTAGTGGCCTTGCAACACATACACATGACAGACTATTACGTAAATAGCCAAAGTATTCCGGAGGTGGTGGGTTAGTTGGAAAACTAGCAAGCTAGCCACCTTTTACCTAGGAGACCAGCGTTCATTTCCTGTGGGGGGGGAAACAAGATTGATTTATATTTATTTTTTCTTTAATTTAAGTAGCATTAGCTAACTATATTAGTCCTAAAGGTGTTGACAGCCCCACGTAGCTCCCAAACCTTACCCTAACCTTCACAGGGGTGTATGCCTAAAACCTAAGTCAGTGATTCATGCATGTTGCAGCCCAGATTGTCAATGTTGACGGTGAACCCAACAGCTGCACACATAGCAGCTAGGGTTCACCTCCTTTGTGTTGCTGCGGTGTCTACATGTTTATGTACATGACATAGGTTATGAGATTTACGTAACGTAGATTCGGTAGGGAAAGGGAGTTCGAAATAGCCATTTTGGGAGGCATTAACCCCTTGATGTACTTTTTTTTTTTACAATAAATTGTGTTCATTTGCTTTCAAGTGGTCAAATTAAGTGAGGATATCGACACCAAGGGGTGAAACACCACCGGCAGGGGCGCTATTGTAGGATACGCTCATGAGTCGTATTGGAGGTTGGTTAAAACGGCCTATGTTTAGGTCAGGGGACTTGTTGGTACAGATAGTCAAGAGAAAACTGACCCCTGTCTAATACACATTTCTGATTTATTCCATAATTCTCAGTATTTTTATTTAAAAGTTTTCATCTGTTGTTCCTGGCAAAAAGGGGCTTCTATAGCTGCCAAGTATGAAATGAATAAAAGAATCATCGGCCTGTGAAATGTTTTGTCATCCTGCAGGGGTTCAGTTTAGCTTCTTAAATGCTGAAAACTGAGGGGTGAAAAGAGCAGAGACTCTGTGCAGCTGAGGTGAGAAATCCTCCAGAGGTTTATAAAAATGTCAGAGGAAGAGATGCAGTAGGTGAAGATAACCAACAATGACACAGATGGCAGCAGGTTTCCGACCTTTGAACGCTTCAGAGACATCTGCGACGTGTGAAACTGTGCAGGAAGAATGACGTCTCCAGTAATACTCCGGAAACTTTAAAAAAAAAAAAAAGAGCCGGAGCTGGCCGGCCGGCCAACTACAGTCAAAACAGTTGGAACCAACAAGTCCCCTAAAATAAATGGTAGAAAATTATAAAAATGCATCGTATCTGCCTGAACAACACAAATAACTCTGATGCCACTAACAATAAAACATAATTTCTTTGTGCCTTTCAAAACCATCACAAAGGACTGTTCTGATCTTTGCTATAATCAATATCTTTACAATAACTATGTATCTATGACCGTACAATGTGAAAGGGGTCACTCGTAGTGATGAACTTGCAGCTTCCCCTCGGCTTCGCTGAGCTTTCTAGTGAGTTTGAACTCAGTTTCTGTCCAGATGCAACTTTAATGTTTTGGTTCAATGTCACTGCTCTTACAGGGTCATGTTCAGCCACATCAGCAGAAAAAGCTGCCACACAGTGGAACTGGACCTACAACATTTCATATAAGCAGCTGGACACAAGACACCTGCAGCTCCAACTCAGGATGTTTGGAAATAACCAAGGAGTCTCCATGTAGCACAGTCCCAGGTGTCTTGCCAAACTACATCCAGAGAAGTAGAAAAGCTTGTAAAGCTGTGCCTCTGTCTTCCCATATCAGTAGCATCATCACAGAGGTTGTTTCACCAGACAGGGATGACTCAGAAAAGACTGCCAACCTACAGTGATGCATTTATACAGTGACTTTAACACACATGCCCTGATGAAGGACTTCATTAACATCACACCAGAGTGCAAAAGTACTTTTGGATTCATATCAGGTAGGCCATCAGTACCTCAAAGTAGGATTAACGTATTGAGTGGTTGTTGACTGGACTGTTCAAATCAAATTCCTCATTTATTTAAACTGCAGCAGCAGTCATGAACAATCTGTCTGCCTCAGCTGTTCTTACTGTAGCTGTGGTGGAAAGAAACTAAGTACATTTACTCAAGTACTGTACAAATTTGAGGTACTTTTTTTTTTCTGACAGCTTTAGTCCCTTTACAAACTTTTTTTTTTTTCACACAAAACATAGGAAATCCAACTTGTCAAGATGATGATGTGATATTACAGTAATAAAGGAAAACGGTGACGATGAAAAGGTTTGGGGTTTGGTCGATCGTCCACTGATCGGCAGTGGAAGAAGTATTTCGGTGTATATACCACAGTGTACAAATGCTCCATTACAATGATTATAAATTCACAATTTTACCAAAGTAAAAGTACACATCTAGTCGAGTCAATGCAGTAACTCATCCTTCATGTTGGACCTCTGACTTCAGTGCTGTTTAATCAGCTGACAGTCAGTCAGTGTTTCTTCCTGCAGTTATAACCAGTCTGTCAACAGCTGATGAATGTAGCAGTGAACTGTATGAATAAAGATTTAATCACTGCGGTTGACACTTTAAGTGATGATTGTGATTCTGTTCACAAAATTATTGAAGGAACCATTTAATATAATGCTGTCAAACCCATGCTGCAGTTTAACACCGAGATCGCTTATCAATATAGCTGGCTCTGATTGATTTATTCATACAATTGTTTTGGAGGAGAGGCTAGAGCCGGGGATGGTTTTTACCTAATGGTGCATTCAGATTACCAGTGATGAAGCAACAGACAAGGACAGCGCTCACTTGTCAGTCTAAGCAGCCATGCCCATAATTATGCAGAACTTTAAGCCTTAAAATAATTTAAAAGGGTAAACCTGTTTATTTCTGCTGTAAAGTTGCACATTTTAACATGGGGGGTCTGAGGTTTTTCTAACACCTTTCATTGGCACCCATCGCGGTGTGTGTGCTCAGATCATGCTATATGTGTGTCTCTAGGACTAAATTGTTATAATTTGGCACAAGGATCTATCTATACCTATCTCAATGTGTACAGTGCTAAACAACCACAAAAACAGACAGATCCTCTAACTTCTGTAGGTATGTACTCCATATTGTACAATAATTTTAATCTTGAAGCTGTCAGTGTTTTCTGTTATTTCATGATGTGTTGAGTGCTTGCAGTGTATCCATGACAGGATTAACACATTTTTGGACCCAGCGGAACTGCAGTTTTTGGCACCTCACTCCACTGGACGTTGCCGCTTGGTCAAATCACAAAATACAGCAATTAAATTGTATTATTATCTTTGAGTCTGTGATGAAGATGATTGGTCACCTTTATCTCACACCTCCCTCCACATGAATACTGCATTTACCATCAGCCTGATGCCTCTTACCATTAACTGATTATTTTATAAAGGTTAAAGGTTTTTACAGTACAAAAAATAAATTGAAGAAAATTTCAATAACAAATAATCACCCAATAATTGTCCTTAACTTGAACAAAACTCCCTTTTTTACCCAAAGAAATAGGAAACTCTTAATCCCTCAGAGTATCTGAAAACCAACACATTCTCACCCCCAACTTCTCACAGTATGTAGGCTACACTTGCTTAATACCTCTTTACGTTGCTTTTTAATGTCCTCTGTATCCTTTAGTGTCATTTTTGTATGTGTGGGGCTCCGTGGTCAAGTTAGCTATGTTAAATATGCAACGTCCGATTAAACTTTCAAAATGAAACTAGTGTTTAACATTTTGAAACATCGCAATTTCATAAGTTTTAGTAAAAGATCATGGATTGGATTATAATTAATAACTCACCAGTCTGAAACGATTGCTCCAGTCTATGTTGCTAAGCTGGTCTGGCAGAATGTACCGCTCAACTGAAGCCATGTTAACCGGCTTTTCAGGACCCGCCCTACTCTGCTTCTTCACTTTAAGTTACGTAAGTTAAGTAACTTACGTAAGTAACTAAACATTCACACAGGACTGAACACTGGTCTCCTTGGTGAAAGTCCAGTTTCTGTCCCAAACGTCCACCAGAACCACCTCCTTACTTGGTCTTTTCTGTTACATACTACACTTTTAGTGTTTAAAAATTACACTAAAGGGCTTGACCCAGTGTGTTGAACTATATATGACGCTATGGAGGTTTCTGGTGCGTTAAAAACTTGACCATGCGTCCATATTTGATGACTTGGGAGTTTTTATTGGGCAAGGCAAAAAATCTTTGCAGGTTTTTCTTCATTCCATCGCATCACCTATCTTCGTGTGTGCGTGTCTCACTATTTGCAGCTTTGATGATTGTATTTATAACATTTCAAGTCAAGAGAACCGGAAGATCAATAGATCAAAGGGTGTGTGTGTGTGTGTGTGTGTGTGTGTGTGTGGGATGCAGTTTTTTAGAATTTATAGTTTCAGAGACCACTTCCAGCTGTGAACACACACAGACAGCACTCCTCCCTTCAGTTTATTGGCCTCGGTGTGGTGGTGGTTCTTCTTCCAACAAGTAAAGCACAGATGTATTACAGCTGGACACCGGAACCAAAGATGGAGCCTATTCTCGCTCGGCCCATAGATTTTGCATTATGTTGATTTTAAAGTCAGAGTCAGCCTGTGTAAAGTTTTACAAATAAAACCTCCGTAGATCAAACATTCATATTAGAAAGAGTCACAATTTACCTTGTGGGCAGCACGGTGGTGCATCGGTTAGCACTGTCACAACACAGCAAGAAGGTTGTGGGTTCGAACCCCAGTTGCCCCAGCCTTTCTGTCTGGAGTTTGCATTCACCGTGTCACTGCGTCGGTTCTCTCCGGGTGCTCCGAAGGCATGCAGGCTAGGTTAATTGGTGTTTCTGAAATTGTCCTTAGGTGTGTGGTGACCTGTCCAGGGTGTACCCCGCCTTTTGCCCCATGTCAGCTGGGATTGACTCCAGCCCCGTACGCAGGATAAGCGCTTGACGATGGATAATTTACCTTGTTTGAAGTGTCCTAGCAACAATGGGGAAAATGTTTAGGAGCAGAGAGATGATCTAGAAAATGATCCAGATCTGTTTTTTTACATCCATGGTGAAGACAGATGAGAAATATGTAAGTATTTAATGTTCACTTTGAAATGAAGCTGTGGAAGAAACCCAGGCAGAGCTGAACGTCACTCCTCTCATCCGACCTGAGGTTTTCGTTCTCAGTGTTTCCCTGAAATAATCGAACAGTTTGTTTTGGGAAGTGGCACGCTGCAGCCGCTGGATAATCGTGTTTCCTGAGAACTCACAGTGTTAAAAATTAAACACTCATCAAAAATGAAAGAGCTGCACTGTGTGTGTGTGTGTGTGTGTGTGTGTGTCGGCTGATGGCACAGTCTCTGTTACTGCTGCTCACACATCCGGATGATATGTCTAGTTCAAAGCTGCTGTAAATATGCTTTACTAATATCTGATGGTCGCTCAAACTCA
Organism: Micropterus dolomieu; assembly: GCF_021292245.1. Lineage (NCBI taxonomy): Eukaryota > Metazoa > Chordata > Actinopteri > Centrarchiformes > Centrarchidae > Micropterus > Micropterus dolomieu. Next base: position 26,053,876 of record NC_060167.1, read on the forward strand.
AACATCATGAAACACATCTTAATAACCACAAATGTATTAAAGTTTTTCATTAAATACGGAGCATTAATTTTGGAAAATACACTTATTTGCTTTCTTGCCAATAGTTAAATGAGAGGACTGACAACTGGCTAACTTAGCTTAACATAAAGACTGTCTAAAGGTAACAAAATCTGACAACCATACTTTAAAGCTCACTAATTAACACATTATATCTTGTTTAATTAGTTTAAAAAGCAGTCAAAAGACTAAAAACAATAGTACACATTTTTACAGAGCTAAGTTAAGCTAACCAGGTGCTGGCAGTAGCTTTATCTTTATCAGACAGTTATGAGAGTTGCATTGAGCCGCTTATCCCTTGGCAAGAAGCGGATTGGCGTATTTCCCAAAGTTAGATAGATATATACTTTTACTGAAGTAAAATTGTGAATTTATAACTTTCTTGTAATGGAGTATTTATATATTATTGCTACTTTTACTAGCAAAATATCTAAATACTTCTTCCACTGCTTATTAGTGGACAGATTAGTGTACATGGGTGACTCCAAACCTTTTTGGCTTGTGACACTCATTGGTTGTATGTGACCCTCACACTTAACCCCTAGTTGCTCCAGAGGTGTGCGACCTCTGACACAGCCATTGTAAGTTGCTTTGGATAAATGCGTCAATGAGTAAATGACATGTGCTGGAGTACTGAGAAAATAATATTACTGAAAGTTCTCCTAGTACTTTCTAGTACTACTGTAGTTACTAGTACTACTTCTAGCCGATTATTGGCACAGATATTCAGCATTTTTCCAATAATGTGCCTGTCCCATTTTTAAAGAAAATAGCCGATATAATTAATTAATCTTTAAAAATGCGCTCCTTTGGCCCTGATGCGGCCGCCTCTCTGTCTGCTCAAGCCCACAGAGTGTTGAGTGCATTGTCCCGCCCACAGTACCAGCTGATTGGTTACAAGTCATGAGTAATAGTCCATCAACACTGACTATTGTGCAGAAGTAGCCAATAGAACAAGCGAGCCACCACGCTGCAGCCCCTCCTCTCCTGTCTCCCCAGAGCTCCGCATGCCATAGCCATTATATTACTGGACGAAGCCACTCCGCTGATTTGAATGGAGAGCAGTGAAGCCAGTTTTGGACCAATAAATTACTACTAGAGGGCTACTTCCTGTTGGCACCAGTGTCTACTGCGCATGACCACGCAGCATATCCGTGGTTTAATGACGTAGAACAACGGCAGAAAAAAACGCCGTAATTCTGGTAGCTGCGTAGCTGCACCAGCAAAAAGTTTCATGGCTCAGTGTGTTTGTCTGACTTGGATCGTCACTGATTAATCAGCCCACCTACGAGGCTTCACTGATGGCCAAATAGTTTTTTTAGATTGCTGAGAGTTTATAATCTAAGCAATACGGTTACATCTCTGCGACGGGGTGTCACATGGTTTTGACGTCATTTTTGGGCCTACATGGATCCCTCCATGCATGCTTTGGTCGGCTTCACTGTCCGATCTCTGGCTTACCCCCTTGCCGCATGCACACACCAAGCGGCAACCTTCCGGTTTCCGGGTTGAAGCCAACGTGGAAGTAACAAAAACTGCAATTCATTGAGTGGCCACTTGAGGCTGGCTGCATAAGGAAGTCAATCTCCATTGACCCCCATGTTAAAATGCCCAACTTTACAGCAGAATGAAACATGTTTACAGCCTGGTACAAAAAATGGTTTTTGTGTATATTGCTATTTTTGCCCTTTGTGACAACTGTGAGGGTGGTGAATTTTTTATAACTCACCTATATATATATATATTAAACTTCTGCATTAGGGGCATGGCCACTTTGATTGACAGCCGGCTCTGGCCTCTGTCCTCACTTAGCTAATAAGCTATAAACTAATACACAGAGCTCTGACGCTCAGCCTGTTGGAGCCGTTTGGACATTTCTACATGCAGATACCAGATGAATAATGGCAGGCTGTGCGGTTGATTGGCGAGAGAACCTCCAGGAAGTCTGTTCTCCAGTTGGTGAGTAAAATTCTTGTATTTTATTTGTGTGTTAACAACAATATTTAACAGGTTTCGGCTCGTTACGCTAATTAGCCAGATACGAGCAGTCCCAAGTTGCTAATGATAAGTTAACTGGAGTTAGTGTGTTCTAACCGCAGCTTTTAATGAGTCAAAGACAAGTCAGCAAGAAGAGAGAAGCCAAAATGTATTAGATTGACCTCAGTGTTGACTGAGGTCAATCTAATACATTAGATTGTGTGAGAGCTGAGCCTTTACAACTTCACACAGACACCTTTTCATCAGTTAGCTGCCGTTATGTTAACGGTAAACTTTACAAATGGGCAATGTGAGATTTAGCTACATCCTGTAACGGAGTCACTGTTCAGTTAGATAATAGTCAAATACTATTAAAAGTGGCTGCACCTGAACCCGATGGACACGAATGGTTTAAAGGCAGAGAGCCGAGGGGGGAGCAGCTGTAGAGTTCAGCCTGAGGTGATAACTTCATTTGATCAGCGACGTTTCTGATAAGGAGATTTTCATCCACCTTTTTTGTCAGCATACAATGAGCGTTATGCTTGCACACAGGTAGCTGGGTTGTAACTAGGGTAATGGTTTTATTTGGTGGATTGGAATTTGCCTAAAAAGGTAGTACGGTTCAATAAGAAATATAAAATAAGATCCTTATAATAAACATTAAATAAGATCTGACTTGAGTAGTCAACAGGTGTCTAGCAGCATGGATTATTATTGCACATTGTCCAGCAGAAAACCGTATATTGCACATATTAGTAAACAGTGTATTTCCCATTGCACAGGTTATCATGCTGAGGTGATCTCAGAGTTCAGTAGCTTTGTGGCACTTTGGAAGAATCTGCTTAACTGTCTACCCATTGTTGTCTTTACAGGTGCCAGAGGAGCTGATTGCAGAACCCTCCGGATGTGATTTGCTGTGTCCAGCTCTTCAGGAGATAACGGCTCCAGCTTCCAGCTCCTGCTTTGCGCAGCCTTTTCTTTTTACTCACAACACCTGAACACCACTGATGTGAAATTATCATTATTATCAACAGATTCTATTATTATAATAACTCTTGGAACACATTCATTCAAGTCATACAAAACTACTTTTACTATTTGTAACCTTTTAATATTGATGTTTTCATGAATGCAAGACAAGACTTTAATTTGTTAAACTATTGCTTGTGTATCTAAACTCAACAATATATTATAGTTAACTCAGTAAACTCAGTGTGATCTAAACTCAACAATATATTATAGTTAACAGCTGTAAATTAAAATATTAAGATGGTATTTATAGGTTAAAATTTTGCATATATGTTAGAATAAAGTAAAAAATGAAAGATTGGTGCTATATACTGTTTTATTTTGACATTTCTTTGAGAGACAAATGTGATATTGACTGAGAAGTTACTCTCGAAATTCTGAACTCCTGTCTCACACTAATCTTTTGATCTTGAACCCAAATGTCTTCAGTGAACAACAAAAACAAAGGAATTTGCCTTACCATTCCAATACTTTTGGAGAGGACTGTTTCTGCACACTGAATAGTTTTGAAGTCCTGCATGAGGTGTCATTTATTCCGACCTCTTAGAAGTTCTTGTGTGGTTTACATTGTATAGATGCACCTATTTACTACATGTGCATTTGATCTAAGTCTCTCTCTGAGTTTGCAACGTCACAATAAATACCACCTAATGGGATTCATAATTACTCTGTGCAGATCATTCTTTGTTTCAGCACTTACCCACAGGATGGTTTGGATGTGCCCACATTATTCTGTGTTTAAACTAGTCTTATATCAGAGCAGCAAACTTCAGGCTTTGTTACTGGGTGTATGGCTCCAGTAGGTATGCTGTATGAGGTATACTATTAGCTTTTCAGTAAGCAGTAAAGACAGGGAGTGCTAATATATATATAAAATTCATTACAATGTGAACCATAAACCATATCCTTTTTTTTTTTTAAATTAACCTATAACACAAATATGGACAATATTTAAAACTCAAATTGACGGGGTACGGGGTTCCTGTGGCTCAAGGTCTGCCATTTACACCATCATGATGGATGATAGCTTTCCAACCACAGCCAAAATAAAAACCCAATGGTGGACTGTATCAAGATAGTACTGTACTTAAGGTATTTGTGCTGAACTTCAGTATTTATTTTTCATGCCACTTTCTACTACTCCACCACATCTCAAAAGGATATTGTACTTTTTACTTTATCTGACAGCTTCAGTTACTTTAAAAAATAAGCTTTTTACACACAAAACGTATTCAGAGTTTAAAAAATAGGATGTTTTGATATAAATTAAATTACTTAACAGTTTGCAGTCCATCTAGTAGAACTACACCACTAAGGCTAATTGACAGAAATTTAACTGGCAACTGTTTTAGTATTAATCATTTGATAACACAAATATGGACAATATTTAAAACCCAAAGTAAACAGAAGGAGAGAACGCCTTTCCACATCAGTCCAAGCTAACAGCACAATGACGAGGCTTCCCAGTTCTCTACAGCTCTCTGGGACATCTGATCCACAGTGACTCTGGGAGGAAAATGTGTAATAAATGCTTCAGGTGATGAAAAATATAAAGTAAATGATACAGATGAGTCTTTAAAAAATAGAATATTGTGGAGAACTTACTTTTCTGACATACTTTAATTCAAAGTGAATCTTTGATATATTCTAGATTCATTACACAAAGTGAAACATTTCAAACCCTATAAATTTTCATCTTGATTACGGTTTACAGCTTGTGGAAATAAAAACTCCAGTATCTCAAAATGTATAAGAATTTTAGAGTAAATACATTTCTGTATTATAAATTATACCCTCACCTGTCTGCCTCTCTAATCAGCTAATTAACTCAAAACACCTGCAAAGGTTTTTGAAGCCTGTAATCTCTGTCTGGTTCTGGTGCTGACAATGAACTTTTCCACGGTATTCTAATTTTTTTAGATGGTCCTCTAAAAGATGCCTCAGTGTTTTAATGTTGACAGCAGTATTATGTCACATGCGTGGGAGAAAATTGAACAAGGGAGACAGTCTTTAAACAGGGTGCCCCCAAGAAGTTAAATTTAAGACTTTTTAAGACCTTTTTAATACCACCTAGGATGAAATTTAATACAAACTTCACTGCCGTATAATGGAAAATCTGTATGGATTTTAAGCCCGAGAAAACTATTTACAAAGTTACGTGATTTTTATAAAATATTTTATTATAATACATTCATATTTAACACACTATAGCTTTTTGGGGTGTGTTTGTACTTTGATAAGATAAAATGAATCAAGGACATCACTTTGTGTTGAAAAGTGGGGGTCCCCTAGAAAGTTTGAGACCTAAACACTTAATTTCCTGCATTCCTCAGCCTAAACCGCCAACTTGTCCGTATCTCTGGCTTTCTGAATTTCAGAAACGAGCTAGCGTTAGCTTGTTAGTAACACGTCAGAGAAGTTTTGTTTTCTTTCCCGATAACTGACTGATACGTGCCAGAACACGCAGTCCAGAGCGTAAAGCTAAACACTGACATAAACAGGAATGTTATCTGTACTGCCGTATAACATCAGAGTCACACCAAACGGAGTATATTATTAAGTCTCACACACACAAAGTATTCATTTATGACGTTATGGCATTAATTAAATCCTACGAAAGGACAAGAAAAAATTTAAGATCTTGGTAAACGAAATTTAATACTTTGTAAATGAACTTTAAGACTTTTAAGGCATATTTTTTGGAATATGAAATTTAAGAATTTTTTAATACTTTTAAGACCCAGCGGGTACCCTGTTAAATGTTTTCTGTTGTCCTTTTAAGACAATTTGCTGTCAAATTTCCTGTAGCTAAGACTAGTAACGTTATTTTAGACTCTAAGTTTAAGCTTTTGTTACCGGCGCCAGACCTAGGGGTAATCTGGACCGGCAGCAAAGGTTACACAGGCTAGGGAGCACTGTATAACCACTGTGGATTAACAGAGAGATGGACCAAAGTTAGTGTCTTGCTCAAGCCAGAGCTCGTTTATTTCTGAGCTGCGCATGAGCGGAGCTTGTAGCTGCAGCCTCCCTACTTGATCCACAGCGGTACCAGACCACCATCTACTGACGAGTAAGTTCGTTACCTTTATGTTGTAACTTAGTGTATTAGGATAGATCAATTATAACTAAAAAATGGGGGGTGTCTGTTTACATAAAACTAAACATGTAGCATTTCCAACCTACTACACGTGGAGGCATCAGAACCTCAACAGGAATATTGTGACAAATATAAAAAGTACCTTTCTCTCTCAAGTCCCAGTTTTCAGTCATGTGACATGCGCGGGGACCTTGAGGGCAAAACAACAGACCAACATAGCAGCTCACACTGTGACATAGAGACGCCGCAAAAGCAGTCTTTTCACCTTTCATCCATCCATCCATCGTCAACCGCTTATCCAGCGTATAGGGTAACGGGGGGCTGGAGCCAATCCCAGCTTACATCGGGCGAAAGGCGGGGTACACCCTGGACAGGTTGCCAGTCCATCGCAGTGTATCACCTTTCAACTTAAGAAAAGATATGAACACAAACTGCAAGTGTTGGGCATATCCGATCCATATAACATTACAGCATCCGCTGCCGCATTTCTACTGTTAAAAACCACCAGGGCCCTGCTGCTGCTCAACTGCTGCATGTTTACGTTTACCTTATGGGAATCCCTCACCTAACATAGCCCAGGCTTCTCTCCTCCTCGATTAGTGCATCCGAAAGCAAAACAACCATCCAGCATGTCCAGCAACTCAAAGTAACAGTGTATCACTTGCTTATTGGTTGGCAGGCAGCGGAAAATAACGTCTTCTTGTCCTCCATAGGAGCGTTTTCCTTGGAATGTGACGTCATGTGAAAACTCCAGACAATACTCTCACACAGTCCTGCCGACAGCAGCTTCGTAACGCAAAATAGTGGTGTGGGGAATTCATTAATGTGATAACAGCCATGGCTAACGTTTTACAACCTAATTAGCTTCCATCATGTAACTAAGGACTCTACAGCTGGCTTATTAATACAAGTAACATCAGGTGACCAAATACACAACTCGTAAGTACCGTTATGTAAAAGCGTTAATTGATTTGCTTCAAATTGTTCGTTTGAGATGTAAGTAAATTAATAACTGATTCATAATTAACTGTTAACGTTGGTCTCAACAAAATCTAACGTTAGTGTTGCAAAACACGTTACCACATTTATATATTAAAAAGCATTTAAAACCATGTGAAGTATAATGTCAATAACAGATGAGACTGTGACTTAATTTAATATTTTCCGGTGTCTTACCTTGACTGTGAGCTGGTAACAAGCTGGTGAGCTGGTTACCTCTGCTAACGCAGAATAGCATATAGCATTAGCTCATTAGCCTGAGCTAACTCGGTCACGTCGAGCTAGGCGGGAGTGCTTTCAGCAACACATCCCCTCAGCTCCACCCACGACCCGCCTCTTTGCCCATTTTTGGTTAACCGGGAGTGATACGCGGTGACGCGCTGCCAAGATGGCGGCGGCTAGTTCCGCCAATTTTGAGCGACAAAACGGCTCTTCAGAAATCAACGGGTGACATCACGGACGCTACGTCCATTTTTACACGGAGCTAGCGGAGTGTAGATTACACAAGTTGACCATAACTACGGCCGTTACTGGAAATAAGTGCAGCAAAAACATCAATACTAGTAAAAGGCTGGTACGGCATCAGTGCAACAAGCAGGAACGTGCACCTAGCGATATTTTAATCTGCTCTGTCTCATCCACCGCAGCTGTGTTTTGGTTTTACACAAGCACATGTGCTAGCTCAGCTAATACCTAGTTTGTTATAAACAAGCTAAATCTCTCTGTCATCTGCCTGTTTAGCTGAGATGCTATGTACCTTAAAATTTAACAACTCCTTGCAAACTCAGCTGCTTGAGAGACAGCAGCAGCAAAGGGAGGAGGAGGACTGAAACTGACAGTCTTCTTTCTTAAATTCACTCAGTATTTTGATGTCAGGAATTTGGTTTATTTTACATATTCCATTTGTTTCCAGTGAGATACTGATTTCATATTGTTACTTTGCTGCTGTAAACTTTACTTTTGTTGCTGCTCTGAAAACGGTTAGTTATAATAAAACATTACATTTTATTACTGTTCTTTTTTAAATAACGCATTTTTAAAATGCAATTATTTAGTAATGAAAACCCAATAAGATTAAAGAGAAAGAACAAAACCAATAAATAGTATCAATAAAATCCAAAGAATCGGTTACTAATAATTGGGATCGGGATTGGCCCGGAAAAAAACAGTCCCTAACACTTTCTGACTGCTGTGAATATAAGAACATTTTATTTAAAGGGCTGAAACAAGCCTGTAAAATCTGTTCTTGGGTTTTAGTATCTGATGACCGGAGTCTTTAAACTGAGGTCCAGTACGGTGTGCACAGATACAACTTGTCCTGTAAGTGAGGAGCTGAGTGTATTCAGAGGTGAGTGAGAAGTCATTACTGTGAATAATGACTCGCTGAAGGCGTTTGTGGCCTTCGCCTTATTAGAGCACCGATGATGACACCTCCAGCGGAGAGAACAGAGAGGAGCGACGGAGGGCAGAGGAAGACCAGGATCCAATTACCAACAGCGCTGAAAGCTCTCTGTGGGCGAGCAGACTTTTCTCCAGGCTCATGGAAGGTTTTTGTCATCAAGGTCAGGCGGTGGCGAACAGCTCTGAGACTGATTTTCAGGTCAGGGAGGGTAAAAAAGATCTGTATGTTTCATCTCTGTTGGAGGTCAGAAATGACATCCTGGCACTGGATACATACATGTAATCCTTTTAAAAGCAAGCCAGCTGTTGTGACCTTTGAGCTTGTCTGCTTGCGTGAGATTGACTACAAGAAGAAGAAGAAGAAAGAAGAGAGAGAGAGAGTGGGACAGAGAGAGATAAAGAGGTTATCCTGGAAAAAAACACATTGCACACTCCCCTCCTTTTAAAACTCGGTCTTCAATTATAGGCACCTTAATCTTTGAATTAGGTCTTTCAAGTTGCACTAATCAGTATTTTTCATACTTACCCTGAATTAATTGACTAATTAGCAGCTCTATGGTGTTGAACACTGGAAAGAAGTCACAACATTTCACAAATCGTGATTCTATCGTTTGGATTCTCACATCTACTGTTACCACTCATATGACACAACTGTCATCCTGTTTCTCACTGTTAGGAGAGACTCCAGTCTGCAGGGTAGTTCATACAAGTCACTGTTAAACCAAAAAAAATTCACTGAATAATTACCAGACGAAAGTTACGTTTTAGTTTCGCCCTCTCTCTTTTTGATGAGTTAAACCTTGTGTCGTTAATTAATTTCCATTGCTGGTAGCAAAGCCAGTTCACCAAAACTTGGCAGCCTACAGGTCCAACTCTGGTAGGAGGAGGAGGGTCATGAAGGTTGGTCAGTTGATGTGCGTTAATCAAAACTCGTTCCTCACTTGACCTGAAAATTGATCTATAACATAAGCCTCATTTACTCTTTTCATTTCAACTGTCTAGCATCTGAATAAAATCTAAATGAGATTTGAGACACTTTCATTCACACTTAACCACGTATACTTGTCTCTGTTGGCTAGATCACAAATCTGATTAAAATTCACTTTGTTTTCCCTGGGTACATGCAACTCGGGGTCATCCCTCCTCCAGGCCAGAAGCAGGTGGTACTACATTTGAAGCTGTTTGGTGACTGCTAAATACACCATCAGATGAATAAGCAAATTTTCCTTGTTGCTGTAATTTTAGTTTCTGTTTTCAAAAGGACAGAGGAGACAGTGGTAGTGTGAAGGAAATCGGACAGTGAGTGAGTATCCCCAAACTGCTTACCAACATTATGGGCGCAGTAATGATGACAAATGCATCTTTTAGAGACAGATGCATTAAACATCTGGCTAGAATGCTTCTCAAACCAGCTCTTTCTCGAATGCTTCTTGGATGCATTTACATATTTTGAGAGTAGAATAGCATGCTGATGTGCCCAAGACACGTGACGCGTGAGTTTAAATGGGGTAAATGATTA